>NW_004443993.1:9133580-9199115 GCF_000243295.1 Trichechus manatus latirostris
TAAGTTGTTTGACAAATGGACTCAAAAGTACAATTTCTACCAGGCTGGTATGTTAACTCCAGTCTCCCCGCCAGCTACAAAAGCTGAAAGAAGGCAGAGCCAACACAGCCTTTCTCGTTTTCTCAGATCCCTCCGCAGCATCTCTGGGGGACGCCCTTACTTAACATTTTTTCCACCTCACACATCCCCAGAGCATCAGCCCAAGAGCTTTTGTTTTTCTCCTAATTATCTGCTAGCTTTTGTTGTATAAGAAAAGCATAAGCATGTAAGAAATGCAGTAGTGCCTGCATTCTGCAAGCATTGAAATGCCACAGAAATCTATAAAGTAAACCCTGTAAGCCCCCTGCTTAGATTCAGAGACCCCCAGATAACATCTCTTGATAATTTGTATTCTCTCTTTCTCATGATTTATCTTCCTGGTTATTTCTAAACACACACACACACACACACTATTGAGTTTGTTTCCTTTTGTATTGTTATTATTTGTGTGTGTGCGTGTGAGTAAAAATATACCAAACAAAACACACCACTTCAACAATTTCTGCGTGTACAGTTCAGTCCACCAGAGCCAAAATATGATCTTGAGTATATCCCACCTGAATTTAGAGACCATCTCAAGAATAGATTTGACACACTGAACACTAATTATCGAAGACCAGACGAGTTGTGGGATGACATCAAGGACATCATACATGAAAAAAGCATTAAAAAGATAGGAAGGAGAAAAGACCAAAATGGATGTAGAAGAGACTCTGAAATTTGTTCTTAAACGTAGAATAGCTAAAGCAAATGGTAGAAATGATGAAGTAGAAGCTGAATAGATTTCAAAGGGTGGCTCAAGAAGACAAAGTATTATAATGAAATGTGTGAAGACCTGGAGGTAGAAAACCAAAAGGGAAGAACACACTTGACATTCTCAAACTAAACTGAAGAAAGACGTCAAGCCTTAAGTTGCGCTATTGAATGATTCCATGGGCAAAATATTGAACGATGCAGGAAGCATCAAAAGAAAATGGAAGGAATACACAGAGTCATTATACCAAAAAGAATCAGTCGACATTCAACCATTTCAGGAGGTAGCATATGATCAAGCACACACCCAGCACTGCCCTGGGGAAACCCCTGTGCGGGGCTGTGACCAAGGGCCTCAGTATTGAAGGAAGAAGTCTAAGCTACACTGAAGGCATTGGCAAAATACAAGGCTCTAGGAATTGACAAAACACCAATTGAGGTGTTTCAACAAACGAATGCAGGACTGGAGGGTCTCACTCAGCTATGCCAGGAAATTTGGAAGACAGCTTCCTGGCCAACTGACTGGAAGAGACCCATATTTGTGTGCATTCCAAAGAAACGTGACCGAATAGAATGTGGAAGTTATCAAACAATATCATTCATATCGCACACAAGTAAAATTTTGCTGAACATCATTCAAAAGCGGTTGCAAGAGTACATCTAACAGGGAACTGCCAGAAATTCAAGACGGATTCAGAAGAGGATGTGGAACCAGGGATATCATTGCTGATGTCAGATGAATCTTGCCTGAAAGCAGAGAATACCAGAAAGATGTTTGCCTGTGTTTTATTAACTATGCAAAGGCATTTGACTGTGTGGATCATAACAAATTATGGATAACATTGAAAAAATGGAAATTCCACAACACTTAATTGTGTTTATGCAGAACCTCTCCGTAGACCAAGAGGCAGTCATTCAAACAAAACAAGGGAATACCGCGTGATTTAAAATCAGAAAATGTGTGTATCAGGGTTGTATCATTTCGCGATACTGCAGTCTGTATGATGAACAGATAATTAAAAAAACTGGACTATTTGAAGAACGGGTCATCAGGACTGGAGGAAGACTCATTAACAACCTGGGATATGCAGATGACATAACCTTGTCTTGCTGAAAGTGGAGAGGGTGTGAAGCACTTACTGATGAAGATCAAAGACTACAGACTTCAGTATGTATTACACCTCAACATAAAGAAAACAAAAATCCTCACAACTGGACCAGTAAGCAACATCATGATAAATGGGGAAAAGACTGAAGTTGTCAGTGGATTTCATTTTACTTGGATCAACAGTCAGTGCTCATGCAGCAGTCAAGAAATCAAACCACATACTGCAATGGGCAAATCTGCTGCTAAAAACCTCTTTAAAATGTTAAAAAGCAAAGATGTCACTTTGAGGACTAAGGGGTGCCTGACCCAAGCAATGGTATTTTCCGTCGCCTCATATGCATGTGAAAGCTGGACAATGAATAAGGAAGACTAAAGAGGAATTGAGGCATTTGAATTGATGGTATTGGTGAACATTGAATATACCATGGACTGCCAAAAGAACAAACAAATCTGTCTTGGAAGAAGCATAGCCAGAATGCTCCTTAGAAGTGAGGATGGCAAAGACTTCACATACTTTGGATGTGTTATCAGGAGGGAGCAATCCCTGGAGAAGGACATCATGCTTGGTAAAGTGGAGGGTCAGTGAAAAAGAGGAAGACCATCAAGGAGATGGATTGACACAGTGGCTGCAACAGTGGGCTCAAACAGCAGCAATTGTGAGGATGACATAGGACTGGACAGTATTTTGTTCTGTTGTATGTAGGGTTGCTGTGATTCGCAATCAGCTAGATAGCATCTTACAACAACAGCAGTTGAGTTACTTTGTGTACATTCTTCAAGTTGTGCCACCTTTCTCTACAATCTTTTCCAAGCTCTTTTTTTTCACCACCATTAACAAACTCAACTGCCCCCTAAGGTTCTCATCTATCCTTTCAAGTTGCCGTTGTCACTGTGATCACTTATACATAGTTCTTTAAAAGCATATGCTGCTTCATGCAGGCATTCTTTTCTAATTAGGCTAAACCATTATTTGGTTCAAAGATGACTTCAGGGAATAGTTTCAGTTCAAGGTTTAAAGATTTCCTCAAGGTAATAGTTTTGGAGGATCATCCAGCCTCAGTGGCTCCAAAAAGCCTGAATTCTGTGAGAATTTTAAATTCTGCTCCACATTTCCCCCTTTTGATCAGTATTCTTCTATAGAATCCTTGATCTAAATGTTCAGTATTGGTAGTTGGGCACCTTGAGCTCGCTTTTAACCGAGATAGAACCACACGTGTACTCTACAGCTTGCTTTCCCTGCGTGTGTGGGCGTCACTTCATTTCAGAGACCCCTGAATTTTGTTTCTTAGATTGTTCCGCCCCTCGCCTGACATGAGCCCCCCGCGGCACCCACAGTGCTGCAGCAGGCCTCTCGTCTGTCCTTGCACCCTCGGCCAGTGTCTCAGAACAGGTTCCTGGAAGCGCCTTTTAGTCATGCTGGCTGGTGGTGTTCCTTTTCCGAGTCACCTCAATGGGACAGAAGGACCACTTGTTGGCTGTTTTAAACCAGAAGGAAATCGGAGTCTAAGGAAATGTTGTCTGTGGAAACCCAGAAGCTTCTCTTGCGAACTCAGCTCCACAGAGGGCCCGGGTCTGGTTTAGTCTGAGCCTTGGTCAGCTGGGCCATGGGAGCCTGTTGGTCTCCCAACTTCCCATGATGGGCAGAGACCCCTGTTGTTGCCTCTCCAGGCTGCCCAATCCCACCTCCCACTCAGAAACCAACCCCTTCTGAGGTCTGGGGTGCTGCATGTGGCCCCTAGGAGTGGGACAGGCTCTGCTGGACTTCTGGCATCCACACCTCTTCCTCCCACACAGACTCCCATTCGTCTAAAGCAAACCTGTTAGGGGCCAGCAACTTGTGGTTGGTGTCCCGGGGCCCGCCTTACATGACGTCACCCAAGGGAAGCTCCGCACAGGGTGCCAGTGGGGCTCGTCCCCAGCCAGTCTCAGGTTGTCTCTCGGCGCAGGGACCCTCCCCGTGAGGAGCCAGTCACACGATGTGGGGTTGTCCTCTTGTCTAAGTAAGCTTGTCCCTTCTCTGTGTGTGTGTGTCTTAAACAGGAGAAAGAGCCCCAGAAAAATGAGTCTAGTAGCACTTCTGAGGAGGAGAACTGTGAGAGAAAGGAACAAGCTGCACAGCAGGCGTTTGTCTTTGGACAGAACTTGAGGGACAGAGTCAAGGTGCGTGGTCAGGGGCTCGGATGATCCCTTGCACTAATGAACTGATTCGTGTATGCCTCCCCCAGGATGAACAACGGGAAGTCCTGTTTTCCTTAGAAAAGGAGGGCAGGGCGCTGGGAAGCAAAGGGTGTGTCTTTGGGGTCGTCTCAGGACTTGTGCCACGGGCAGCTGCTTCTCTGGGTACCTTTCCATACCTCACTGCTCAGCCCACTGCTTTCCATACCTTGTTGGGCTGGGGGCACCCTGACGGGGCAGCCAGGCTGGGTGCATCCTGATGGGGCGCTGCCCAGCACCACCCTCCACTGAGCATGAGCGTTAGCGCTGTCTGCTGACGTCAGGCCGCCTCGTCCCGGTAGCAGGGACATAGCTTATCCCTGAGAACTGATGGCTTCACAGCAAAGGATATGGCCGACTGCACTGTCCCGTGCCTTCTACACGCCAGGGAGCTTTTGTCCTTTGTTTAGGGTCGCTCCACCTCAGCACTGTGGACATGTGGGGCAGATCATTCTCTGGGGTGCGGCCTGAGCATTGGAGGGTGTTGAGCAGCATCCCTGGCCTCCACCCACCCACTCAGTTCCTGTAGCACACCTCCCCCCAGTTGTGACAACCATAACTGCAGACATTGTCAGGTGTCCCCCGGGGTGGGGCAGAATTGCCTGAATGAGTACCACTGCCTTATTTTAAGTAGGGGGCAAAGATATTGCCTTCTGTCCCGTAAGGAGACGACAGTGTCTGCCACCTCCTGATCTGTCCAGCCGGGGGACTTGGGGTTGGGGTGGGAGTGGCTAGCATGGCAGGCCACAGCTTGGAGCTCCAGGTGCTGGGGCTCCAGGGAGACCAGAGTTGGGAACAGGACTTCACACAGCCTCAGGGAGGGAGAGACCTTCCATAGCGTTCTCCACAGCACGTCGGGCCAGAAGCTTCCCTCGAAGCCTGAGAGTCCACGTCAGTGACAATGTCTGGAGACTTCTGGTTGTCAGGTCCGGGGAGGGGGGTGCTACTGTCACTGAGTGGGTGGAGGCCGGGGGTGCTGCTGTACACCCTGTGGCACACAGGACAGCCTCACCACAGAGAATGACCTGGCCCCACGTCGGGGGGAAACCCAGAAGTAAGGCAGCAAACATCTCTGGCGTGGAGACTCACCGGGTGGTGCTTCCTGCCTGCTCCTCTGGTGCTCACTGCCCAACAGAAGCCCAAACCCCCCACGAGACGTGAAAAACAGGCGCTTGTGTTGCCATAACTTCAGGCCACAACAGTTAGTCCTTTGGGCTGCTCCCGACGAGGTAAAGGGCTCGAGGTGGAGGGCTTGAAACCCACTCACTTGGGATGGAATCCTGGCCTGGCCACTGGCGTTCATGCCAGGCAGAGGCTGGTCCTGGAGTTTGGAAGGGTGGGTGCTCAGAATTGGGGTGGAGCAGTATTTTATGGAGGTCTCGGACTTTCCTGGGCTTTGGAGTCTGACAGTCACATCCCAGCTTCTCTGTTGAGGGCACCCTGGGCGATGCTTGAACCCCTCCGAGCCTGTTTCCTTGTCGATGAGGTGGCTCCGTAATACCCACTCCTGGAGTTTCCGGGGGGATTAAACGCTGTATGTAACAGACTCAGCACAGCAGTTGGCATAAAGGAAGCCCTCAGGAAACGATCGTTTGTTATGTTTACGGCAAACCCCGGGAAATGCCAGACTTGTAAACATTCTGTGTCCCCTCGGCACAGGAGCACTGATGAGAAAGCCAAGGTGCCAGCTCACACGTGACATTTCTTTAACAAGGTAGAAAAGGCTCCCTGGTGCTTTAGGGACTGTTATTGTACCTTCACCATTAAAAGCACAAAAGCCCCCCTTGCCCCCACCCCCATGCACACACAGGAAGGCCTCGGAGCTGTGCCACCCGAGGAAGGATCGTGTGGACACCCCATGTCCTTCTCTGGGTCCTGAGTGTTCCCTCTGTTTCCCAGTTAATAAATGAGAACACAGACGTAGCTGACGTGGAGAATGCTGGGCACCCCAGCTCAGAAACGCCAACCGCAACGAACTACTTCCTCCAGTACATCAGCTCCAGGTGCGTGTTGGTGGGCAGGGTGCCCAGCCAGGGGCTGAGTGGTGAGGCTGCTGGCATGTAATGGGCAGATGGGGGGATGCTGGTTAACACCTTGAATGCCCAGGACAGCACCTACCCCAGAATTCCACACTTCTGCCACGGAGCGGGGTCCTGCAGAGAGGTGGCAGTGCCTGGAGCTGGGTGCTTCCATGGGGTGCAGGCAGAGGAGGCACGTGCAGCCTCCTACCCTCCCACTCTGGGCCCAGCTGTGGAGGGGCTGGGGTGGGCTGCTCTCCCCTGGGCTTGGACAGACACCTGCAGCAGGAGCAGAGCTCTGGGTGCTTGTCCAGGGGCGGGTGGAGGACACGGCCTGCCCTCTGGTGGTCCTCATGCCGAGTGGGCCCGTAGCGACTGGGTTGCCTCCTGTCGGCCAGGAGGTTCCGACCTCTGGCTGCCCCTGACCCAGGATTTGGCCTGTGGGGTGAAGACCTAAGCTTGCACTGGCTGCTTCCACTGCTGCTCATGTTCAGCAGTGGTGTGGATGGCCCCACCAGGTGCTTCAGAAGGAAAGCGTCTCCAGCTGGGAGAGGGACCGGCATGGTGGTCAGGAGGTGGGCTCAGACATCGGGCCCAGCTGGACAGTGAGCTCACCACTTAGCCGCACGCATCAGCAGAGTTCGTTGTTTTTATGACACACGTCTTTCTGCACTTCCACATTTTCAAAATTGGGAGGCACTTAGGATCTGTGATGGCTTAAATCAGGGGCACTGTGAGGGCAGGGCAGCTGGTGAGTGCCGGTCAGCAGGCCGCGCGCCGGCTCAGCGCCGTCTGTGTCACCTGCCAGCGACCCGGGATGGAAGGAGAGCTCTCCCAGAGAGATCAGCCCACTGCTGAGGGACAGCTGGGTTTCCTTCCGAAAGTGGCCGGCTCCCCATTCTGACCCCTGCGCTCAGCCTCTCCGAGCTGTTGTGCTCATCTGCCCAGCAAGGGCGAGGCCTACCTTCTCGGCGGATGAAGGAGCAGGTGTCAGACAGACAGACTGAGCCCGTGTGCAGTGGGTGCCCAGTAGGTGGGTCCTGCCGTTCACACGCCTCACCAAGACCAGCCTAGGGTCCGAGTTTCCCGTCCCAGTGCGGGCGTGGACGCGTGCGGGAGACCTGTCTCTGGCCTGGCCCTGGAGGACGGCTGAGTGGTGCTTGGGCCTGTGCTTTCTCCAGCAGGCTGGGGTCTCTGATGGTGTGTGCGTGTGTGCACGTGTGCGTTTGCACATGCGCGTGTGCCCTTGGCCCGTTCCATCTAACAGCCTCATGCTCACACGCATCTTTTCAGCTTAGAGAACTCGACCAACAGTGCCGATTCATCCAGCAACAAGTTCGTGTTTGGCCAGAACATGAGTGCACGCGTTTTGGTGAGTGGCTGAGGCAGGAGCTGTTCCTGTGGGGACCCAGTGCTTTTAGGGCTTCCCCAAGGGGACCTGTGGAACGTGGCTGCCGCGTCGTCCTCTGTAAAACTGGGATACTTTCAAGTGCGAGTCAGAGAAAGAAGACCCAGCTCAGGCTCAGCTTAGAGACGGGGTGGGGGTTCCAGCAACCCAGGGAGGTGCAAGCTGGTGAGCACACCCCTGTCTTTTCCCGAAATCTGCCAGCAGTTGTCCGCTGTGCCAGCTGTCAGGGTCTGTGCTCCCTCCTGGTTAAGGCCAGCTGGAGTGACAGCCACCAGGAAAGTCCTAAAGGTTCTTAGCTCCATGCTACTGCTGGACGCTTAGAGCCCAGGAGGGTGGCCCTACCCCACCCCGAGGCTGCAGCCCCGTAGGAGCCAGGCAGGGTGGTCTGTGTTCCCGGCCATTGCAGGCCAAACAGGGCTGACCCCTCCCCAGCAGGCCTGCTCGCAATGCGCCCACCCACCCAGCCGATGGATCAGCGTGCACCAAAGGACCCTCCCTTCCCCGGGCACCCATCCAGCCGGGGAATCGTTCACCCGCACTCCTTTTCTTCCCGGTCAAATGCTCACAGCCCCACTGTTGTCTGTGAGGAGCTGGTTTGGCCCCCCAGCGTTCCCCATCCTGTCTCGGTGTCCACTGAACCCGGGAGCCTCCTGCTTCTCTTCTCCTGCACCAGTGCGCTCCATCTGCAAGCTGCGCTGGGGCTCCGAGGGCAGGTGCGGGTGTCCATGGGAGGCACCCAGGAGTGAGTCTGCAAGGACTGCGAGCTCCGAGTGCAGCGAGCGTCGAGCCGCCGCTTTCTGTGAGGGTTTGCAGCCGCAGGGCACTCAAGGGGCGCTGTGTGCAGATGGGGCCCGAGCATCCCTGACCTGGGGGAAGAACCGCTCCGCAGTCACTTCTCCCGGGTCTGCACAGGCCCTCCAAGCTGTAAAGGAGAAGCCACCGCAGAAACACTGCCAGGCAGAGGAGAGCTGGCACTGTGGGCTCGTGCCCAAGCCTTGCTCTGCAGCCCCGTCGCCCGGGGCCACACAAACACCCCTCATCCCATGTGCCTTCATCTTTCCACAGAGCCCGCCAAAATTAAATGAGGTCAGCTCAGATGCCAACAGGGAAAACACGGCCGCCGAGTCCAGGTCCGAGTCCTCTTCCCAGGAGGCCACCCCCGAGAAAGGTACTTTAGAATTCTCCTGCCCCCGGGAGCGAGTTATGGGAGGGGCTGTCCCTCTTCGCCCCTGCCCGTGATGCCCACCTGTGAACCAGCTACTGGGGCAGCAGTGGTGGAACAGAAAAAAGATGGGAAACGCTTGCCTTCAGGAGAGCGAGGGCTCGTGTCACTGTGCAGACTGGGTCGGGGGCAGGCAGGGCGTTGCTGAGGCGACCGTTGTCCTCCCCCTGCGTGCTTGGCAGCAGCCTTGTCCCCACCCCGCATGCTCAGAGGGAAGTGTCATTTCAGCGACCTGCGTTTGAAGTCTCTTGCTGTCCGGTCCTCTGCTGGGTGGGAAGGCGAGAGATCGGGAGCTGCACTGACCGGCCCAAGTGGCCTCCCCACAAATTCCAAGGCCGGATTACTTGGCCTGTTTCCAGCGTTCACTCCAGGGCCCCGGTGTGGCCCACAGGGGTAGCTGTCACCCATGAGGCCAGGACCACCCCTTTTGGTCTCCTGTGAGCTAGAAACCGCTCCCCCCACCCCCTGCCATTAAATAGTCAGTGTTGTTCAGGTAATAACCTTTCAGAGTCCCTGGCCGAGTCGGCAGCCGCCTACACCAAGGCAACAGCTCGGAAGTGTTTGTTGGAAAAAGTGGAAGTCATCACCGGGGAGGAGGCAGAGAGCAACGTGTTACAGGTGAGGGGCCAGGGGCCAGGGACAGCCAGCGGTGGCCCGTTTCTCTGTATCTGAGGGTCCAGCCCTCATCCTCCGCACACCAGGGGGCTTTCCCACAGGGCGACAGAGGTGACGGGCCGGCCCAGCTGTCTTCCGAGGGGTTGCTTGTATTGTTTGTTCTCTGGAGCAAAAAGATCTGTTTTGAGACATTCTTGGTAATTCAGGGAATTGCAAAGACTGCCAAACAGCTTCTCTGCAGGGGCGCAGCAAGCGCCCAGGGGCAGTCTCTAAACTGCCCCCCCAATTCAAGCACCCAGGGGCAATCTCTAAACTGCTCCCCATTCATGTACCCAGGGACAATCTCTAAGTTGCAACAACCCCCTATCCTCCCACCCCCCACCAGTTTCAGGATGAATAATAGAAGTTGGTAGCTGTGACGCGTCAGCAGAACCACCTTCCCCCCTCTTGCCCGGCTGCCTCAGTCAGGCACCTTTATATCTGTGGCGCCTCAGAATGTCATTCTGCGCCTTGTCTGGCGCCCCTGTTGCCCCCTTGGACTTGCACTCGGGGACAAATGCACCCCTCTGCCATCCCCCCCATCTCTGCTTCTCTGCTACCCAGAGTTAATAACCGTAAATATTTTGGCACACAGGCATCTCGAGTTTATTGGGGAGGGTCAAGGGTCACAGATGCAGCCAGAACTTTCCTTCCACTTTACCCGTCGCCATCCCCCCTTCTCTGGGACATCCTTTTATGCATACGTGTGTGTGCATGTGTGTGTAAACCATGTGTAGTACTGTGGGATTTTTACTACCACTTTTTTAAATCTGTTCCTTTTGAGAGATACTGACTGTTGGGGACCTGCAGACTTTTTCTGTAAAGAACCAGATGGTAAATATTTGTTTTAGGCTTCGCGGCCTACAAATGGCCTCTATCACAAAGTCTTTGTTTGTTGGTTTGTTTAATAACAGCTTTATTGAGATACAGCTCACATACCATAAAATTTCCCCTTTTAAAAGTATGCAGTTTCATAGTTTTCAGTATATTTACAGTTTTGCAGCCATCACCACAATCTAATTTTAGGACGTTTTTGTTCTCCTAAAAAGAAACTCTGTACTTGTTAGCGGTCACTTCCCATTCCTCCTCCCCACAGCCCCTGACAGCCAGTGATCTGCTTTCTGTGTGTGGATTTGCTTACTCTGGACATTCCGTGTAAATGGGATTATTCCATAGGTGGCCTTTTGTGTCTGGCTTTTCCCACGGAGCGTAGTGTTTTCAGGGTTCACCCATGTCGTAACGTGTATCAGTCAGCGCTTCCTTCCTCTCTGTGCCTGAATGATACTCCACTGTGTGGCTGGGCCCCATTCTGTTGATCCATCATCTGTGGATGTTGGGTTGTGTCCACTTCGGGCTGCTGCAAATAATGCTGCTGTGAACGTGCGTGTACAAGTTTTTGTGTGGACACATGCTTTCAATTCTGTAGGGTATATACCTGGGAGCGGAATTACTGGGTCATATGGTAGCTTTCTGTTTAACCATTTGAGGAACATATCTTGGCTGTTTTCCTGAGCAGCTGCAGCATTTTACATTCCCACCAGCAGTGTATGAGGGTTCTGGGTTCCCCACTTTTTCCCCAACACTTGCCATGATCCATCTTTCTGGTTGTAGCCGTCCTGGTGGGTGTCTGAAGTGGCCTGGGCCCCTGCTCACCAGGAGGGCCGTCTTTGTGTTCCAGATCCAGTGTAAGCTGTTTGTCTTTGACAAAGCCTCACAGTCCTGGGTGGAGAGAGGCCGGGGGCTCCTCAGACTCAACGACATGGCGTCTGCGGACGATGGCACGTTACAGTCCCGGTTAGGTGAGCAGTGTGGGGTCCTGGGAGAAGGCCTGGGATGTGCAGAGAAGTGTGCTTTCCAGAGGGCGCCAAGGGCCACGTCCCAATTCGTCAGTAGACCCACAGAGCAGGAGCAGGCCCCCCAGGATGGCCACCACCCACACCCCGCACCAGGCGGCCACCTGAGCCCACACCCGGCACCTACCGTGCCCACACTCCACCCCAGGCGCCTGGCTCTGCCCTCACCCGGCATGCCTCACCCTTGGCTCCAGGAGCCAGCCCTCCCTCGGCCTTTCTTTTTACTGAGTACTCAAATGAGGAAAAGTACTTATCATTTTTTTTTTAACTTATTTTCTGATAAAAATGATACTTGTTTTATGGTAGAAGAGGAAAAAGAAGAAACAAAATGTCAACTATAAAAACCAAATCGATTGCCATTGAGTCGATTCCAACCCATAACAATCCTATTGGACAGAGTAGAACTGCCCCATAGGGTTTCCTAGGCTGTAATCTTCACGGAAGCAGACTGCCACGTCTTTCTCCTTTGAAACAGCTGGTGAGTTCGAATAGCCGACCTTTCGGTTAGCAGCCGGGCAGTTAACCCCTGCGCCACCAGGGCTCCTTCTGTCAACTCTAGTCCTCTTTATAAAGAGATAAATCTTGGTTAACCTGTCAGCAATCCAGTCCTGTTTTTTGGTTCTTTTTTCATGAAATGGGGCATTTTCACGTCCTGCTGTTTTCAGTTGCTATTTCATGAGCGTGTTCCCTGTATCATTAAATTTTCTTCAAAAATGCGATTGTTTTTGAAAAACTTCTTCGTTAATATTCCATTGACAACTAATGTATATAGCCATTTCCTTATTGAGGGACATTGAGGTTTCTTATTTTTTACTGTTGTAAATAATCCTAATCCTCCTGGGGCCATCTTTATGCACAAGTCTTACTCCCAGAGGTGTGTTTGTTGTAAGAATTTACATGTAAGAGTTTACATGTGCGTATAACACATACGTATCCTAACCACTATCAGTGGCCGTGGAGTTGACGCCGACGCACGGTGACCCCTTGTGTCAGAGTAGAATTGTGCTCCATAGGGTTTTCAGTGGCTGATTTTTTGGAAGTAGATTGCCAGAGCTTTCTTCCAAGACACCTCTAGATGGACTCGAACCTCCAACCTTTCTGTTAGCAGAGAGCATGTTGACTGTTTGCACCACCCAGGGACTCCGTGTGTGTGTGTGTGTGTGTGTGTGTATGTATAAATATATATACATATTTTTTTTTTTTAAGAATGCCAACATATATATGTGCACGGGTGTGAAACGTGTGTTTTTCTCTTCCCAAATTAAAATCGTCTTCTGGCCTTCACAGAAACATGGATTTCTGGCCCCATAGTAGCTCATGCTGCATCCTCTCAGCAATGTTTTCACCCACATGCAGGACTCACAAGGTTCCCAAAGGTGGAACAGAGATGAGGACCGCCCCTGTTTGGGCATGTCTCAACCCCGTGGGCGTCCTCTTGATCTACTTTACATTTTTTATTATGGAAATCTCCAGCCCCATGTGAATGAACACAGAGAGCGTAGTACTGTGAGGTCCTGCAGCCTCCTTCTGCTCTTCCTTGTCGCTGACCTGTGGCCTGCTTCAGCTGCTCCCTCCTGCCCCCATCGACTCCCATGACCCTCTCCCTCCACCCACGCAGCCTTGATTCTTCTCACAGCCCTCCCCCAAAGCCCACCAGAGCCTCTGCCAGCCTCGGAGGGACTCATTGGGCAGGCAAGGCTGGGCCCAGGGGAGTGGTGGGCACAGAAGAGCCAGGGGGTCGGGGCCAGGACCCAGCAGGTGCCCCGACTGCCCTCAGCCGCTCCACGTCCCGTGTGGCCATTTGGGGCTCTGGCTGAGGTGACAGGCTTCCTAACCCTCTCCAGGCCCGTCCCAGTGGGGAGAGCTGGGCCGGCCCCAAGGCAAGAGGCCACCTGTCCACAGGCTTATCAGGGTGTCAGGTACAGCAGGGTGAGTGGGCTGTGACAAACAGGGGACAGGACCCCAGACCCTGCAGGCCGACCACATAGACGGAGAGAAGGAAGGGGCTTCCCGTGTGTCTCCACAACAGGTTGCCCCTCACTCTGTCTGCCAGGCCCTCTCAGTGGGAGCTGAGAAGCAATGTGCTTCTGTCGTATGAGAAACCGCGGGGAGGGCCAGGGGCTCGGCCTGAAGTGGGGCGTGGGGGGCGTCACTCGCAGCTGTGTGTCACATCCTGCCCGCCTCCTGCAGTTCCCCTCCTGCTCCTGTCTGGTCATGCCTTCCCCGGAGGGAGCTGCCACCTTGGCACGTGACTGTGGGGACCACACAGAACCCCCTACCTCTGGCCACTAGTCTGCACCCCTGGCCTTTGCAGCCCACTGATGCCACCAGTGGCCTTTGGTGGCTCTGGAGCTAGGGGAAATGGCCTCCCACCCACAGCAGGCGGGGTGGGCCAGGCTGCAGGGCCGGCTCCCAGTATGGGTGGCCACCGGGGGTTGAGGGGCTCTGGCTTAGCAGACAGGCGGGCAGCTTTCACATATCTCAGGACAGCCGTGGAATTATTTGTGACATTCAGTGTCCTTCCAAGTTGTATCTTCCCCCCGCCGGCTGTTTGGGGTTGACGGTGGCCTTGTCATTGCAGTGATGCGGACCCAGGGGAGCCTGCGGCTGATCCTTAACACCAAACTGTGGGCGCAGATGCAGATCGACAAAGCCAGTGAGAAGAGCGTGCGTGTCACAGCCACAGACACGGAGGACCAGGGCGTAAAGGTCTTCCTCATCTCGGTGAGCGGGCCCCTGGCCCCGGGGAGGAGGGCCCCAGGGTGGTTAGCAAAGGTCCCATCCTATGAGAAGGACCTCGGCAGCACAGCCACGGGCATCTCTGAGCTCTCCGCCAGCTCACAGCTGTGGGGGGCAGAGAAGGGCACCGGGGTCTGGGCTGCACAGGGCAGGCTTAGAAACTGCCAGGGGGAAGCCTGGGGGCTGTACGGTCCTGGGCATTCGGGGCTGGGGGCAGGGCGCTGCCGAGGACGGGGAATGGGCCTTAGTTTCGGGCGATACACTGCCAGCCGCCAGGGACCGCAAGTGTGCCCTCCTCCTCCTCCCCCAGCAGCAGCACCTGGAGAAGCCATGAGGGATGGACCATGGTCTGGCCATGTGCTCAGGGGTCACCTCTGTCCCATGTCCCATGTGGAGGAACAGTGGTCACATCGTTAGCTCTGACAGGCTGGGCTCTGTGCAGTCCTTGGAGCCACAGAGAGGCCCATGATCTGACCCGTGGGCAAAGGGGTCAGTGTGCTGTGGATGGGGTGCTTCTGAGCCCTGTAACCCAGCACTTTCCGCCTCGTCACAGGTGGGTGAGGGCAGGTGGGGGACGACGACTGGGGTCCCAGGGCAGGGCCCCAGCCTCAGACAGGAGCCTCACAGCCCTCTTCCCCTGCAGGCCAGCTCCAAGGACACAGGCCAGCTGTATGCAGCCTTGCACCACCGCATCCTGGCCCTGCGCAGCCGTGTGGAACAGGAGCAGGAGGCCAGGGTGCCCGCCCCTGAGCCGGGGGTGGCCCCGTCCAATGAAGAGGATGACAGTGATGACGATGTC
Source organism: Trichechus manatus latirostris (assembly GCF_000243295.1). Lineage (NCBI taxonomy): Eukaryota > Metazoa > Chordata > Mammalia > Sirenia > Trichechidae > Trichechus > Trichechus manatus. The sequence continues at coordinate 9,148,388 of NW_004443993.1, forward strand.
CTGGCTCCCTCAGGGGCCACAGGAGGCGGTGAGCTGGATGGGCCCCGCCACCCCTCACCCACTGTCATAAGCTGGGGTGACCTAGGCGTGCCCTCAGTGGGGCCAGGCTGGCCCAGGGAACTCAGTGTCCTCACATGTGGCCCCAAGCCACGACCACATGACCCACTGCTCTCTCATCCAGCGGCCTGGAGCCTTCCTGGGCAGGGCCAGGCAGTGAGTCCCACTCTCCCCACAGGCGCCGGTGATGAAGGGGACGGGCCCACGGCCGGGAGCACATAGCGGCTGGGCCGCCGCACACAGGCTGCTGCTTTGTCCGTCTGTCCGCCCGCCCGCCCTCGCCCCTCCCTGCGGCAGCGTCGCGGCAGCATCGGGGCGCAGACTCGGAACCACACCCCTGTTGGGTCGCCACAGTTTGGATCCGCACGTCCTGTCCCAAAGCAGACTCGGAAGTGCCCGGTGTGGCGTGGGCACGAGACCTCATCATATTGATGAGCAGAACACAAGGACCTTTCTCCTCCCCCTTTGAATTGAAATGGCACATTAAGACTTGTCATGGCTTCTCACTGGGACGGGCACCTCGTCTCTCCCCCTCGGGTCGCGGCCTTCAGGCCACTGGCCTCTCTCCACTGCCACCGCCTGCTGAGATTCTGGCATGGGGGTCCCCGCGGGCCACAGCTAGGCGTCGGCATCTCTCCCCCGAAGTGTAAACACTGGGCCTGTCAGACGTTCTGTAAGGACTCTCCACCCCGTGTCCCCGTTCTCATTTGGGGTTCATATTTTGCAGATCTTTATTTTTTTTTATTTTCCAAGGATGAGTTTCAGTTTCTTAGATGCAGGAAAACGCTCCCATTTGCTGAGCAGCCACTCTGTCCCATCGTCCACACCTCGTGCTCCTGGCCTTTGTGCAGGGCCTGGGCCTTACTGGGGCTAGGGCTGGGGCAGCAGGCCGCTCTCGGGGAGACCCCACTCGTTCCCCACCCCAACTTCCTTCAGGCTGAGTCAGGGTGGTGAGGGTGGCCTAGTTCTGGAGAGAACCTATCTAAAGGGTCTCTGGGCCCTGGAGGGATCCCACCCACCCTTCCTGCCTGCACATCACGTGGCTCACCCACTGTCTGGACCCCAGTACAGCCCTGCCTCTGACCCTGGCCATTCCTCCCCCGGCCCAAGGTGTTGCTGCGGCTGGGGGCCTCCATGAGAGCAGAGGGGGACCCTGGCCTGGCTATGCAGAGCAGGTGGGGGCTGGGCCCAGACAACAGTGGCTCCCACACCGGCCATTCTGCAGCCGCCAACCCAGGACTGTGCGCCATGCCCACCCCACACCCACGGCCATGCACCCACCAGGTGCGGTCCACTGTGCACAGGCTCCTCAGGATGGCAGGCATCGCCCAGCCCCTCCCGCGGGGGGCTGCTGCCTGGGCTCTGCACCCCCACTCTGTGGTGGGGGCGGGAGCGGCCCCACAACCGGCCCAGCTCCCTGCGGCCACACTGCCCTGCCCAGCTGAGCACCGAGAAGACTACAAAGGCCCCTTCCACGAGATCCGGTCACTTCTCTGCTTTAAGCCTTAGCCAACTAGTGACAAGTAAAACCAGATAATGCCCAGGTGTTTTGGAACATTTATGTAAGATTGTCCTATGAAATGTATTTGGGAACGACATTAAAACTTTTAACTAAAACCCTGGCCTCCTGCATGCCCAGGGGCCTCAGGACGACGCCACTCCGGGCAGGGGGCACGCTCGGCCCCTTCCAGGACTGGCCGCTTCGTGGGGCGCGTCATCTCAGAGAAGAGCCGTCTTCTTCCGCCTGCCTTCCCGGGGCACACGAGGGAGGGGCCGTGGGGGCCCTGAGGCCCCGGGGTGGCGCTGACCGTAGGGGCGGTGGGGGGGGTCTTTCTGAGACGGGTCCGTTATAGAACCTTTGTCCATTCCACTGGCGGTAACGCAGACCCTGTGACCTGGTCCAGCCGGTTCTGGGACCTCAATCTAGGTACCCCTGGCTCCCTCCCCACCTCCGGGACGCAGTGTGGCGGGTCAGTGGAGGTGGGCGGGGCCTGGCGAAGGGCGGGGCCGCTCACAGTCCCCAGGCCCTTGTCACCATGGCCACGAACTCCTCGTCAGTGTCCACCGAGGCGCTCACGCCGCTGTAGTAGTCCTGGAACTCTGCCAGTGTGACCTGGGGGCAGACAGGCTTGTGAGGGGCCGAGACACGGACACCCCCAGTGGGGAAAGGAGGGGCGCAGGGCTCCCACCTGCCCGTCCTTGTCCGAAGAGTCGAAACTGTCCAGGAAGTGGCGAAGCACCTCCTCCTCCGTCCACTCCCCGCTCCGGACCTTGGGGTGGGCTCGGCCGCTGTACACCCCGCGGAGGTCCTCGACGGTCACCACGCCGTCCCCGCTGCGGTCCAGTTTGGCGAAAGCGGCTGCAATGACCGCCTCCCGGGCCTGGGACATGGGGGGCTGGGGGACCAGGGGGAGGTGGCTGTGGGCGGGACCCCGGCCGCGCGTGCAGAACGCTGGCAGGTCACCCTAGCAGGGGTCCCCAGGCGCTCAGTCTTGGCAGGCCTTTACACACCCACCCTTGACACCGCGTGTCACCCCCCTCCGGGCCGCGACCCTCACCCGCAGCGCCCGCAGAAACTCCTCCAGGTCTAGCGTCCCGCTGCCATCGCGGTCCCAGCGCCGGCACACAGCCTGCGCCTCGGCCTCACCCAGCGCCAACCCCAGCTCGGCCAGGCCCCGCTGAAGCTCTGCCGCGTCCAGTGACCGGCTCCTGTCCCGGTCGAGGCGGCGGAAGAACCTGGGGCGGCGGCACGTTGAAGGGTGACCAGGAGGGCTGGGGCCAGGCGGGCCAAGGGCGGGAAGGGTGGAGGGGACTCCCACCTGGCCAGGCCCTGGATGCCCGAGGCCCCGCGGGCCAGACACTGCTCCCGGAGCTTCTCCACGGTGGCGTCCGCTGCGTCCATGCTGGATAGGAGAGAGGCAGGGTGAGATTCATGCCAGGGAGGGAGGCGCTGGCCGCCCCATGTCGGCTCACCTGGCCTTCGTCTGTCCCTGGGTCCTCCCTACAGCGGTTCTGCCCAGCTCCAGCCTGCTTTGTGCAGCCACAGCAGCCGCGTCCTTCTTGGCAGGCCTGTTGCTAAGGGACTATGTGGCTCTGGAGGCTGGGAGGGGCCCAGGCTGTAACCCTCACTGTGCCAGGGGCCACAGGGCCCTACACAGAGCCCTCTGGGGCTGGGTGGCAAGGCTGCCCTGGCACTACCACCCACCCGCCATCAACTTGCTGACTCATGCCCCGTCTCCACAATGCCCAGCCTGGGATAGAGCCAGACAGGCAGGCAGGCGAGGCCTCCCTTCCCGGCCACAACCCCACAGGCACCACAGTGTCCTGATGGTCTGTGTGACCCTGGGCAGGTCCCTTCCCCTCTCTGGGTTTCCCTGGGCCCCTCCCCTCTTGAAGGGACAGCTCAGCCAGAGCCAGGGCTGACAGAGCTGCTGGGGGAGCCAAGACCTCCTTCTCAGGCCCATATCCAATGGAATGTTCCAGAACTAGTGAGAGCAGAGTCAGGACACAGCCAAGTTGTGCAGACATTTCAATGTTAACATCAACAAAGTCTATGTCTTGTAGTATTTAGGAGCCAATCACAGTATTTCTGTCATAGGTTTTTGTTGGCTTTCTGGTCCCTTTCAAACATTGTTTGCTGGCTCGCTGGTGATGAGACAGAGGCCCTGGGGTACACACCAGAGGCCGCCCAACCCTGACACCAACCAAAGGAACCGATGCCGCCGTCACCAAAGGCCTTCAGCTGAGACTGTGGACATCAACACCAACAGAGGTGGCATTTCCCAGGACTTAAGGCGTGGCCCTGTTGGGGAACCCACCGCTGGCACAGACCCAGGGGTCCTTTGAGGCTTTTCAAAACTGGGGCTGAACTCAAACATAGCACAACCGTGTTGTTGGAAGTGGCTGTTTCAGTCAGAAACCACCCACAGATGCCAGGCCACCAGGCGCTCTGCTTCGATGCACAGCTGTTATGGTACCCTCGGGTTTCCAGGAAAACCAGGATTTTGCTGCAAAAATGCAGATGGCTTGCTGCAGTCCAAAATTCCCTCTTACGAGTGTTACAAACATTAATTTTACGTGTGTGTGTGTGTGTGTGTGTGTGTGTGTGTGTGTGTGTGTAAAAGATAACTACAATTGTTGTAGCTCTGTTTTGGCATTTTGAGAAGAGTTTTAACAGTAACCTCAAAAAACTGGAAGTGGCCCAGGCCCTCCTGACCCGGAAGCTGTTTATCACTTCACTTCTCTGAGCCTCACTTTCCACAGCTGTAAAATGGGGCTGCGGAGATACGACTGTATGTAGAGCGCCTCGCGCAAACTCTCAGGACTATTACCTGCTGGGCCCCACCGGGGATCGAGGACAACACAGAGGACCACCCACGCCAGGGAGAAAGGCTGAAGGACCCAGGCCACGAAATCATCTGGTTTATTCTTGAGCACAGACAGGCCCTGGCTTGTCTTCTCATAAAAACCGCCCCCCTCCGCACATTCAGAGGAGAAAACAGGGCCGTTGTTACTGCTCTGAGGGGCCATTCTTAGATGCCAGTCAGGCTGGCAGCTCAGTCCTGCAGGCTGGGGACGGCTGCTGACCTTGCCCGGCTGACATGAGCCCTGTCCCTCAGCGGTTCCCGGTGTGACGATTCCCTGAGTGAGGAGGCCGGGAAAGGGCTGCCACCAGGCTGGGCACTTGGGCTGGACTGAGGAGGGCACGAGTGTCTCTCCTCGCCCTGGGTGGAGAAAAAGCAAAGAGCCCTGGATGTCTGGGGCCAAGAAGAACTGTATAGAAACAGGAGTGTTAAAAAATAGATTCTCTCTAGGGAATAGAAAAAAGGAGACTGGCTACAAAAGCGGAATCAGAACTTATCAGATGTGCTGGGGGCCTTGGCTGTCCCCACTGGGGCACCCCATGTGTGCCAGGCTCTGGTGACAAAGCAGGGAATGAGACAGACAAACCTCCCTGCCCTCACGGAGCTTATAGTGATGATAGGAAAGAAAATGGTTGCAAGTTCCGTAAAGAAAATAAAATGGAGTTATGGTGGGGACCTTGGGGGATGGGATTATTTCAAATACGGTGATCAGGAAGGCCTCTCTAAGGAGGTGATATCTAAGCAAAAAAAGACCTAGTGACAACCATCCATGGGGAAATGTGGGGAAGAGTGTGCCAGGCAGAAGGAACAGCCAGCGGAAAGGCCCTGAGGCAGGACACCATGCGGAAAAAGTTAAGGGACGCACGGATGTTTTGGGGGCAGACCAGCCTGGCAGCCAGCGTCTCAGCTGCACCAAACCTTGCTGGACCTGCTCTTCCTGCTGGGCCAAAGGTCAAGGGAAGGGCACAGGTAGCAAAAAAAATTTGGAACTGAAAAATACGTTTTCATATAAAAAACCAAAACCAAACCTGTTGCTGTCAAGTCGATTACGACTCATAGCGACCCTATAGGACAGAGTAGCGCTGCTCCACAGGGTTTCCATGGAGCGACTGGGGGGTTCCAACCAACGACCTTTCAGTTACCAGCTAAGCACTTTATGCACTGTGTCACCAGGGCTCCTGCCAGAAAGAGAGGGGTCTCACACTCAGGTGCCTCAGGGGCCAGACAGATAACCTGAGAGAGGCGAGGGGGCCAAGTGAAACTCACACCCTGGCTAAAGAGGGCAGCCTCGACTCAGATCCAGGTAAGCATGGCCAAGCCTGAGGCTAGAAATCCAGATTTTTGTGTAAATGCTGCCAATTTTTTAACGAGGATGATTGACTTGAGTTTTCTAAAACCTCTGTAAGGGCTAAACACCTGCATTTGGCCTGTGGGCTGCCAGCTTGAGATCTTTGGCTTTTTAGCTGGTTCCAATGCATAGACAGGATTAAGGCTCTGCCATGGGGTCGCCTCCGGGACACTGGTGACCCCCGAGGGCACACACAGCAGTGGAAGACCCCGCAGGGGCCCAGTGTGTACATTGTGGAATCTGTGCTCCAGGGTTCACACCGTGGTCCCAAACACGGCCGGCTGCAGGTGGTCCATGGCACCTTCCTCCCCAGTGCTGTTGGCAAGTGGGGGACCGGGCCCACCAGGGTCGCTGGCTGGCAGGGGCCCCAGGCGCTCAGCCTCAGCCAGGGTGGCCAGCAGCCTGGCCAGGGGCGGCTGGTGACGGCAGATGTCCCATAGCAGCTCGGCCCGGGGCTGCAACTGCCCAATGAGGTCGTCCCTCTGGCGCACGGTGGCCTGTAGGCTGTGGACAGCGGCCTCGGAGGTCAGCAGCTGCTCCTGGAGAGCGGCGATCTCACTGTTAGGCAGCAAGACAGGGTGGTTATGGCACCAAGGCATCACAGATCCTGCTCCCCAGGCTCCCTGTCACCATGGGGATAAGTCCGTGCTCCTCACCACTGCCTCTGTTGTTGCTGTTGTTAGGTGCCTTCGAGTCAATTTTCGACTCATGGCAATCCCAGGGGACACAGCAGAAATGCCCCATAGGGGTTTCTAGGCTGTAATCTTTACGAGGGCGGATCACCAGGTATTTCTCCCGAGGAGCTGCTGAGTGGGTTCGAGTTGCTAACCTTGTGGTTTGCTCTCAGTCCCCCATCACCTCCCTTCACTCAGGCTTCAAGCATTTACACTTGCCGTTCTCTTCCCCTACATCATTCCCTATGTGTTGTTCACTTTGATGGAGCCACCTCCAGGAAGCCTTCCCCCTAGGCCCCCACAGAGCCCTCTGCACCCCCTACAACCACAACCCCGGTCACCCCACATTGTAACTGCCTAGTGATGTGTCTGTCTCCCATTAGACTATGAGATCTCTGAGGGCGGGGCCCTGTCCGTGCTCAGGAAAGATGAATAAATGAATCCAAGTAGCTCTGAATTCATCCTTTCCCGCCTGGCCCTCAGCACCTCCCTACTGTCTAAGCACTTGTCTCATTCCCTTCCATCCTCAGCTGCCAGGTAGTGTTGTTGCTGGGTGCCTTCGAGTTGATTCCAACCCATGGTGACCCCAGGTGACAGAGTAGAACTGCCCCATAGGGTTTCCCAGGCTGTAATCTTTACGGGAGCAGAATCGCTGGCTGGTTTCAAACCGCCAGCCTTCTGGTAGTAGCCTAGCGCTTAACCGATGCGCTACCAGGGCTCCAGAGGGTCCTTCAAAACTGCTGATATCACCCGGTCCTCCCCTGCTCAAGAACCTGCATGGCTCCCAATATCTATACGAGGGAGTAGGAGGTCCCTGAGCCCCCCTAGCCGATTTTGCCATGTGGGGAAATGGACCCTGTTTTATGAGAAGCCAGAAACCCACACGGTGACATCTCTGAACTTTACATACTGATGACTAATTTAAGAGTTTGGGGGTTTCTGGGCTTTTTTTTTTGCAAATCTACGTGAATGCACGCGGTTCCCTCTGCCGTTCCTGCCTCTCCAAGCCCGGCTCGGCCACCCTTTCCCCTCCTCCGGGAAGTCTTCCTGGCCGGCCCCGGGCCTCACCGGTCTTTGGCGCGGCCGAGCTCGTCCAGGGCGGCGCGCAGCTGCTGGTCGTGGCGGGCCAGGCGCTCGGCCTGGGCGCGCACTGTGCGCTCCGCCGCGTCCAGCCGCACCTCCAGCTCCGCCGCGCGCCGGTGCACGGCCGCCAAGTGCGCGTTTGCCTCGCGGATCTGCAGGGCGGGCGGCGCCGACATGGCCAAGGCCGAGGTCCAGGACCGGCTACGCCCCTGGGCGGTCCGGAACCGGCCAGGCCCCGCCCCCGAACGGGCCGCGCCCCCGGAGACCCCCACCAGACCTCGGCGCGATTGGCCGCCGACTCGTTCGGCCCGGCGCCCACGGCCGGCTGCTCCGTCCTCAAACCCGGACAGCCACACTGTTTCCGGCAGCTTGAAACTCCGCCCCCGAGCCCAGCCTAATTCCAAGATTGGCCAACGTCTTGACAGACCACGCCACCAGGCTGGCCACATTCCCCCAGTTCAGGCTCTGGCACCGAGATTGGTCACGCCTTCGAAACAAGCACCGCCTTACTCAGAAGCTAACACCAGGATTGGTCCGGACCCCGTGGAACAACACGTCTCACCTCGCCTCCGGCGGTGCTCGTCTCCAGTCTAGGCGTAGTGATTGGCCCACGTCTCTGTCGGGGCAGTCCCAGGCGCGTCCACGCCCCTCAGGCAATCGTACAGCCACGGATTGGTCAAGTGCCCAACCCAGTTCTCGCCACGCCCCCAAGCCGAACGCATACTTCATCAGAGCTTGGGCCTAGACAAGCCATAGGTTGGACACAGGCCACGTCCAGCTAAGATTCTAGCACCAGGATTGGTCACTTTTCCGTTAGGCCCCGCCTCTAGACCTGGCCACGCCCCCAAGATGGGCGCACGCGTCTCAGACTGGCCACGGGCGTGACCACGCCTGCATACAGATTCTGGCGCTAGGAGTGGCCACATCCCCGCCATGCCCCGCCCGATAATTATGTCTTTCTCCTATCAAATGGAGCCCCGCCTCATTCCCTGGTCTGTGCCTGGGGATAGGCCTAGCTTCTGTCACAGTCCCGCCTCTAGATTAGGCTCCACCTCCGGCAGTCAAAGCTTGCCTAACGTAGGACTCCCCTGAGCTGGGAGCTAGCGAGCGCTCTCCACTGACCTCGGTCGGCCTCAGTTTTCCCCTCCAGAAATTTGCCGGGGGTGCACTTGTTCTTCCCTTCCGCCAGCCCAGCCCTTGACGCGTGCGCGCGCCCGTGTCTGTGTCCGCGGCGCTCAATAAAGTTGCGCGCTTGTTGCCGGCTCGCGCCGACCCGGAAGTCTCGTGAGATCGAGCGGCAGCTGCCCTTGGGCGCGCGGAGCCGGCCGGTCGGGACTGCGGTGCCGAATCCGGGGTTGGTGGTCATGGCGCGGTTGCTGCTTCAGCGGTACTGGGACATCCCTGACGGCACCGAGTGCCATCGCAAGACCTATGCCAGCACCAGTATCGGCGGCGCCACCGGTGAGCGCCTGCCGGGCCCAGAGGGCGGAGGGAGCAGCGAGGTCATAGGGTCACTCCAGGGCGGTCCAAGCGGGCCATGGGGGGCTGGGGGTCTCGCGGGTGACACATGGTCATCATCGGGTTGTCTGCGGCGGCCATGGAATTCTCTGGAGCTCTTGTGTGAGGAACACGTTGTAGAGGCGAGTCCGGCGGGTTCGGAGGGCGCTGACAGGTCGTGGTACATGTGACAAGCTGGTCACTGGGGTCGTCGAAAGAAGGGCGGTCCTTGGGTGCTGGGAATTTGGGGGAGGCGCGAAGGGGTTAGTGGTGAGGCGATCACCAGGCTAATTTTCGGGGGTCAGGAGTTGAGGGGTCATGGCGCAGTGGTTAAGCGTTCGGCTGCTAACCAAAAGGTCGGTAGTTCGAATCCACCAGCCGCACCTTGGAAACCCTGTGGGGGCAGTTCTGCTCTGACTGTAGGGTCGCTATGAGAGTCGGAATCTGGTTTGGTTTGGTTTGGTTTGGTTTTTGGAGGCTTACCAACAAGGTGTCAGATTATGTGAGTGGGTCATGGGTCCTTACTGGGGTGTCTGCAGGGGGTACAGAAATTAGAGGAAGTCTTGGAGTGGGACGAAGTCTTTTTAGGGTCAAGGGGTCCTGGGACATCTGAGTTTTAATTGGGGCCACCAGATTGGTCCTAGAGGTCCTGCTTGGAGGTGGCTCAGAGATTACTGTAAGGCAGCCTATGGGGGAGGGTCATGAGGGGATCCAAAAAAACCCAAACCCTCTACAGTCGAGTCGATTCCGACTCATGGTGACCCCATGTGTACAGAGTAGAACTGCTCCACAGGGTTTTCAAAGCTGTGAGCTTTATGGAAGCACATCACCAGACCTTTCTTCCATGGTGCTGCTGGGTGGGTGGGAACCACCAGCCTTCCCATTAGTAGTCAAGCGCCAACCATTTGGGCCACCTAGGGACCATATGATCATATGAGGGGACCCACAGCCCTGGAATTCCTCTGCAGGGGAGGCCCCAGAGTCTCGACCCTCCTAGTCCCCGAGTGCCTCAACAGCATGGTTTCGTTTAATTCTCAAGTCTCCCTGAGAAGTAGATATGATAGTTTGAGTCACTACTGTAGCTCCAGCTCCTGGCAGAGGTTCAGTCTCCACTGCAAGCCATTTGGATTAGGGAGACGTAATAATCACTGGGTAGGAGCCCTGGCAGCACAGTGGTTAAGCGCTTGGCTACTAACCAAAAGGTAGGCAGTTTAAACCTACCAGCCGCTCCAAGGGAGAAAGATATGGCGGTCTGCTTCCATAAAGATTACAGCGTTGGAAACCCTGGCACAGTTCTGTCTCATAGGGTCGCTATGAGTTGGAATCGACTCGACAGCAGTGGGTTTGGTTTTGGTTTTGGTAATGATCGTCGGAGTCCCTAGGTGGTGCTATTGGTTAACAGCACTGTCACTGAAAGGTTGGAGGTTCAAATCTACCCAGATGTGCGTTCGAAGAAAGGCCTGGAGATGTACTTCCAAAAAGTCAGCCACTGAACTCTCTGTGGAGCACATTTCTATTCTGACATACATACGGTGGCCATGAGTCGGAACTGACTTGACAGTAACTTTTTTTTTCCCCAATAATTGCCACCATTTTCTATGTATTTAATAAAATTGACCATTATTATCCCCATTTCTCAGAGGTGGAAACTGAGGATCAGAGATGTGTATTACTTCCCCAGGGTCATTTAGAACCGGGATGCAAATCCAGCTCTGCTGATCTGGAGGGCGCTGGGGCAAGGAATATTCCCGGGGGGGTCCATCCTAGGGGTCGTCAGGAGAGAGATGAATGAGGAGGCCCAGGGAACAGGGCTATCTGGGGTCTGCTTGGGTGATGAGTTGTTGGGAGATTCCAGGGTGTGTGGTGGCATCCGACAGGTCTGTGGGGGCACTGAGCCCTGGAAGGCTGGGCAGCGTTGGGGGTGGGTCGCTGTAGTGGGGAAGTTATTCTGGCAGATTTTAAAGAGGAAATGGGGCAGTAGCCATTAGGGAATGTCTGGCAGAATTTTGGGGAGTCATGGCCATGCCACTGGGGAAATTAAAGCAGGAGGGGTCACTTAGGATTGTGCTGGCCACCAGGCAGAGTATTTTGAGAGGTGGACGGTTTAGAGGATTTTGAAACTGAGAAGGATATTAAATTTGGCATGTGTCTGTGTATGAGAGAGAAAAAGAGTGTACGTGTGTGGGGGTGCATGTGTGTGTGTGCTCATGCGTGCACGTGGGTGCATGTGTGTGAGTGCATGCGAGTGCATGCATTGTGTGTGTGTCTGAGTGTGCGTGTGGGTGTGCATGCATGTGTGCACGTTGTGTGTGTGTCTGAGTGAGCCTGTGTGTGTGTGCCCGCGTGTGTGCGTGCACGCTCACACACACACCGTGGTGGTGGACTGAAGAGACGTCAGTGGAGACTGAGCTAGCCTCGGGGGAGGGGGAGGGGGATGGTGGCTGCCGAGTGAGAAGCCTCTGGGGGGACTTGCTGTTAGGAGGGCCTCGCTGATCCTGGGGGCTCGTGTAGAGGATGGAGGTGCCAGGTTGGGGAGTCTCCGAGGGGGTCAGAACGGGGTGACGGTCACTGGTGTCTGGAGCGCTTCTGGGTGCCCAGGGCTTGGGAAGGGCGTCAGTTGTGTGTGTTGCTCACTGGCCAGCCCAGCTCCGCCCAGCACTCAGGACTTGGCTTCCCCTGCTCCTGGAGCCTCCCCTTCCCTCTGCCCTTCATCCCCTGCCTCCTCATACCCCTCACCTGAGAGAGAGCTTGTTTCGCCTCTGGCTTCCCTGTGGGACCTGAGCAGAGCCCAGCACCCTGTGGGCACCCTGTGAATGAAAGGAACGGATGAGCAAGCACCGAGTCTGCAGAGTCTCCGAGGGACGCTGAGGGGGAGCCAGCAGGATGGACAGGGGCCTTTGGAAGGAATGGGGGCTGTAGAAAGGTCCGGCTCAGTACAGATGCTGCTTGCTGGGGGTGGGGGGCACAGCACCTGAGACGTTGTTGGGGCTCCGGGAGGGGTGGGGTGTGGCGGGTCACCGTATGGGATGATTGCTGGAGAGCCGGCAGTCTGCGTAGTCAGGGTCTCCTGGGTCATCGCTTCCGGTTCAAGGACTTCCCGGGGGACCAAGGACAGTAGGGGCGCTGGCTATGTTGGGCGTGGTCCATGAGCTGGGAGTCCTGGGCAGGACCGCTGGCGTGGGCGGGCAGCAAGGTTACCCCCAGCGGTCACTCTGTGCCTGGGCTCGGGGGCTCGAATCACCAGGGGGACTTTTTATAAGGCCCTCGTGCTGGGCCCGGCCCCTGAGTTGGTGCCTCCTCAGGTTAAGCCCCCTTTGGGTAAGAATCTTTATAAGCCGCCACTGTGTGTGTGTGTGTGTCGTGGTGTGACTGAGGACGGGGCTTGCCGGGCCGGGGGCAGGCAGTGCGGGCTGGAGGAGCCCTAGACCGGACCTGGGAGCCCTCACTGGCTCCTTCATCCCGAGTCACCCTGGAGGGCTGGCCCCTCCTCTCCCCTCCCCAGCCGGGGACCTGGGCTCAGGTCTCAACACCTCGGTGAGTCTGAGCAGGGACCCTAGGGCTTGTTGTAAGATTGGGAGAAATAAGATCTGGAATGTCTGTAGAGTTTATATGTGGCTGTTTCTCCTCAGCCTCAGTTTCCGTGTTTGCACAGTGTGGGGGGGGCAGTCACAGGCTTGCCCTGAAGATTAACGGCGCTGCCTGCTGGGAACAGCCCCCTCCAGTGGCTCGCCCAGGGCAGCTCTGAACCCAGGCTGGGCGGGGAGGGGTCACGTGGGGGCCTTGCAGCAGGAGGTTTGGGGACTAGGATGGAGTGCCGGGTGATAGCAGGACTGGAGTGAGGGCTGGGGTCAGACCCACTTAGTCCAGTCTGGCCCAGCTGGGGCCCCCCAGGCAAGTCCCTGTGGTCCCCTCCCTTCCCATGAAGTGGGTGGGGGAGGTTAATGGACTGAGGCCATCAGGCTCTTGGGAGGATGAGGAGGTGGGGCCATCTTTGGTGCCCGGCGGCAGGTGGCAGTTCTAGGTTTTGTGTGATGGGCTGGCCTTTGAGGTCCCTGCTGGCTAGTGGGCGTTGGGGGGCAGAAGGGAGAGGAAGGGGCATTATCTGCCCTGAGCAGGGTCAGCTGGGAGGTGGGGGCCGTGGTCAGCCCGTCCGCCATGTTGGCAGTCTGGCAAAGCCGGGAGGGAGGGTGGGGGCCCACAGCCAGTTCGCTCTGGGTGGGCCTGAGCACCCGCCCTCCCGCACCGAGCCCAGCCCCAAAGACAGCAGGGGTGTGGGCGGCTGCGCCGTTCAGGTATGAGGATGGGCCCAGGCCGAGCTGGGCGTGGGGGCCAGGAGGCACTGGCAGCCTGGAGCAGAGCCGGGGAGGGCGCCGGCCTCTGCCAAGAAGGATTAGCCTCGGAGCCCGGGCCCCAGAGCAGAATGGGGCCTTTGATGGGTGCTGGGAGTCGGGCTAGGCCACTAGGGCCTGTGGGGGGCGCTGCTGCTGCGTCTGTGCGGGCTCCAGGGCAGGTGGATGCCATGTCCTGGTTCTCTGGTGTCCGGCCCATAGACAGTGGACAACTGTGGGCCACCACACCCCCCCTCTGCTCAGTCAGCACGCTGCTGAGGGCTAGCGCAGGTGGGGCTCCAGTGGGGTAGGGATGCGGGGGGGGCCAGGAACTGGAATTGATCAAGCCCCAAGACTGGCAGTGGTGTGAGGTGGAGGGACTCGGGGGGCTGGAGGGGGCTCAGCAGACCCGGCTTCGAATCCCAGCCCTGCCGCTCAGCAGCTGTGGGGCCCTATGCCATCACTCCACGTCTGAGGTTCCCCGTCCCTTCCTGGGCAGGGCCTGGTGCCTGGCGGGTTCTGGGGATGACATGAGAGAAGGCGCCGGCTGCTCACCTGCGTGGCACAGAAATGGGGGGAACTGACAGGTTGCCCAGGCGGTCACCCCCCAGCCCAGTGCCCTCCTTGGTGCAGACTCGGTGTCTAAGCAGCCTCTTCCTCTTGTTTCCAGGCCTGGTTGCCTCCGCGTACAGCCTCACGCTCAGCCCCCCAGGCTCCTTCTTCGAGGGGGTGGCGAGGGCAGGACGATACACGTTTACCGCAGGTGAGCGAGCTGCCACCACATGGCCTTTGGAGCCGGAGGCTGGGAGGGGCATTGTGCCTTCTCTTTGGGGGGCCCCTTGGCACTTGCCTGGCCACCTCACTCTGGCCCCATGTCACTTCCCCCGGCTCTCAGGGCCCATCCATAACCGCCTCTGACCCCCCAGCTCCCAGGTCCCCGATGATCTGAGCTACTGGTGGGGGTGCAGGCAGATGCAGGGGTCCCAGGAGATCAGCTCCGGGGTGGGCAAGGTGCATCTGCAAGGGCCATACCGGAAGCTTCTCCTCTCTGTATGCTAGTGTGGCCCCTGGGAGGCCCCCCTCATCCCCAGGCCCCCGCTGTGGCCCCGACCCAGTGCCTTCTCCCGTCCCTCTGTCTCCACAGCCGCCATTGGTGCCATATTTGGTGTCACGTCCTGTGTCAGCGCCCAGGTCCGGGAGAAGCCCGACGACCCCCTGAACTATTTCATCGGAGGCTGCGCCGGAGGCCTGACCCTGGGGGCACGCAGTGAGTGGACCCCCCTCCACCGACCCACTGATCCCCCTCCCCGTTCCATCCAAAACCTCAGGGCCACAGGAGACAGTGGGGCCGGGGGGTACAGAATGCTCCCTCACAGAGGGGCCATTGCCACACAGGCCCCCGTGTTTCTTTATCTTGGCTACCACCCATCAGCAATAGTGACAGCTGCTGCTTAAGCATCTGCCTGGGCCCACTACACTGCGTCCTCACACCCACCGTCCTCACAGCCCCCATGGCTCCCCCTGCACTAAGCCCACAGCCCCCGCCCCGCCCCTCCCTGCCCTCCCTCCTCCTCTCTCCCCCTCGTTCACTCTGCTCCAGCCTGTTCCTGCAGCTCCCCAGGCATGGTCCTGCCTCAGGGCCTTTGCACAGGCTGTGCCCTCTGCCTGGAACACCATGCCCCCAATGTGTGCATGGCCCTCCCTGTGCCCTGTCTTCCATGCCCTCGTCAGAGAATGGGGCCTTTACTGCCCTTCCCTCTCCCAGCCCCCAGAACCTACAGGCTTGATAGATGTGGGGACTGAGGCGCAGAGAGGTTGCCTAGCACAGGGACGTCCTGCCTGCCCTCCCCCAGCAGTGGCCCCAGGCCAGGCCACTGCTGATCAGTGCCCACCTGCATCCCCGCCCCCTGGCCTGCCAAGACTTGTGCCTCTGAGCCTGTTTCCCCCTTGAACAAATGGAGCTGGCAGGTCGGGGCCAGTGGGCAGAGGGACTGAGGCCTGTGTTCTGATGCCCATGGAAGGTTCCAGCTGGGCAGAGGGAGGGCCCACCCTCACTGCCTTTGCTGTGACGTGGGGCTCAGCCCTGCCCTTCCCAGGACCTGCTGTCACGGTTAGCCCTGGCCCATGGGGGGGACTGCCCCCGCCCCGAGCCTGCCTCAGGTCCTCATCTGAGTCCCCGCCCAGAGCCACAGACCCTCCTGCCCCAGTCAGTGAGGACTCCGCGGGTTCCTGCTAGGTGGACACACCTCATCCTGTGTCCTCATCTGGCCCCTGGGGCTCTAGGACAGAAAACTCTGGGGCACTCCTCAGCTCACAGACCGCGGGGCAGGGATGAGGCCCAGACACCCACAGGGATGTCGTCTATGCGGGCCACCTGGCTCTGCTTCCTGACGCCTGGTGCGGCCTTGGCCTTTCCCAGCCCGGAGCCGGGGGCAGCACGGGCGTCAGCTGTCCCTTTCAGGGGCAGGGGTGAGAGCACCCACTAGCCAGATCCCTGCTTCAGTGGGACCTAGGCAGCTGCCTCCCACTGGGCCTCAGTTTCCCCACCTAGCAGCCCCTTGTGAGTCTGCTGGAGGGTTGAGTGACTTCATCCCTGAAGAGGCTGAAGCCTGGCCAGGCAGTCGGCTTCCCTGGGTCCGCCCTGGTCAGAAGCCACAGCCGCCGAAGCGGTGCCCCTCAGGTCCCATGCCTACCTGACCACACCTCCCCCTCCCGCAGTGCACAGCTACGGCATGGGCGCCGCCTCCTGCGTGTGCATGGGCACAGCTGCTGCCCTGGTCAAGATGGGCCAGCTGGAGGGCTGGAAAGTGTTCGTGGAGCCCAAGGTGTGAGGCCCCCGCCCCGGGATGAGCAGAAATGTGGCTAAAAATAAACGATATTTGTATGTGTGTACACTCTGCCTCCTCTGTGCCCCTCAGGAGCCCTGTCCCTGATCCTGGGAGGGCTGCTGACAGGCAGCCAGCAGAGGGAGCCTCAGGGAGGCTGGAGATGGAGCAGGACATAACACACCCCACGTTCACCCCACATGCTGCACCCACTTTCCGGGCTCTGGGGCTGTCCCCACGGGGCCAAGGGCTCCAGCTTGGCCTTGCAGGAGGAATCGGGTGCTGGGCTGGGGTCAGAGGGAGCCCCTGTCTCTACGCCTCAGCCCCTTCCTGGGGCACAGGAGGGCCTGCAGTGGCTTGTGCAGGCGCCTGGAAGTTGCCCTGCCACCCACCACCTCTTCTAGACCCTGGGCTTCCCCGCAGATCAGTGACCTTCCCCTCCCCAGGCCTCCCCCGAAAGCCTGCAGAGTGGAAACGGGCCTGGGCCCAGCGCCACCTCCACATTCCTGGGCGTTGGAGCAGAGAGTCCTGGATGGCCTGGCAGGTGGGTGGCCGGCCATCGGGAGCCCGACTGCCTGCACGGGAGAGCCAGGGGCCGCGTGGCCCGGGTCTGACCCGCGCCACCTGTCAGCCCGGTGATTTAGGCGGCCCTGGAATGCTGGCAGCCACCCGGGGCGCTTTCTCCAGTATTGGCGCGGGGCTTCCTGGCAGCTGGAAAGGAAGGACCGGCGCGCTCCAACACGCCGCCGCGGAGGGCCATAAATTAGGCCTCGGGGCCCCACCCTGGGGAGCAGGGCTGGGCTGGTGCGGTGGGGGGCGACCTGCGTGCTCCTTACCTGCGTCCGCCGCACCCTTCCCTCCAGTCAGTCCACGAGGCCGGGACTTAGTGAAAAAGTAACCCCGACGGTGGGTGAGCGGCTAAAACGAAACGGCTCCCGAGCGCATAGCGACCCGCCTGGCCTCTGCAGCCTCATTTCCACTACGGTGCATGGCCTTTCCAGGTCCCGCCGCGCGGAGCCGCCTGCCTTCCCGGTCCAGCCTCCTACCCTGGGCGTGCACAGCCTCCTGGCTGCGAATGTTCCCCCATCCACTGCCCCGCCGACTGTCCCACTCCCTCCGAGCCCCCGACTCCGGTGGGGTCACACCCAGGGCCAGGCACCCAAGCCTGGGGTCCCTGGGGAGGATGGAGACACTCTCCTGGGCTGGGAGGGGCCCAGAGGCCTCAGACCAAGCAGAGGTTAAAACGAGGGGCCCTGGCCTGTCAGGCCTGGGTTCGAATCCCCAGTTCTCGCCGCTTTCTGGCTGCACGTCCTCGCGTGAAGTCTGCGCCCGAGCCTCAGCCTTCCCACTTGGGAAATGGAAATAACAGCGTTCGTGTCTCGGGGATGTTCCACGAAAGAGCAAGACGGTTCCACCCGAGAAGCGCACGGCGGCCGTTCCGCCCACACCCTCCGCGAGCCCGGGTCAGACCTGTTCCTGCCGCGGCCGGCAGGGGGCAGAGTCCGCCACGGCTCCCACCGACGGCTGCGCTGCCTCCCCCTCCCCTTGAAACCTAAACCCCTGCCCGGGATCGCACAGCCCCTTCCACAGATGGCGAAAACCGAGGCTCAGGGAGGGGAGGAAGGGAAGTTCAAAGCCAGCTCCCAGATCTGGACAAGCTGCTCCCACCTCCCAGCCTCAGTCCCCACCTCCCCACCCCCCCACCCCCCGAGTGCCAGGGAGCCCGGGGCTGTGTTCACTGCCCACTCAGGCCTCTCCCCCGTCACCTGGGGCCAGCTGCCAGTGTTGGAGCGGACCTGCTAGGGCCCCCACCTGCGGCCGGCCCCCTAGAATGAGGCTGGAGGAGCGGCTGCCTACTGGGCTCCAGAGAGCCCCAAAACTCGGGTCCCCTGGCCATAAACATTTACTAGGTTGTGAAAGGCTGAGGAACAGGCGTGGGGCTGACGACGTCATCCCCCCACCCCCGACATACAGTCTCCCTTGAGGGGCTCCTGGGGGGGCGCCCAGTGCATCTGGTCGCCACCCTCTGCCTGGAACCTCACTTCCTGCCCCAGCAGCCCCCGTACGGGGCAATGGAAGGCTCTTCTACAGTTTTCTTCGAGCTTGACGCAGGCCTTCCCAGCCCTAAGCAGTCAGGACCAGAACAGGGAGGAACCCAGAGGGGTGTGGGGCCTCGCTGGGCAGGGGGTAGGGCAGGAGGGCTTCCTGGAGGAAGAGGTGGCTTTTCCAGATGAGCACAGAGAGAACATCCCAGGGAGAGGTTACAGCGAGTGCAGCTGCCTCCGCCCTTCTCCCCGGCTCCCGCCCTCCCCACCCCGACAGTCTGTTACCCCTGAGTCAGGCCCATCCCTCCTCTGCTCACAGCCCTCCAGGGCTCCCACCTCCCTCAGGTAAAAGGCCAAGTCCTTCCTGTGGACCACAGGGTCTTGCACGACCTGCCCTGTCCCTTTCCTGCCATCCCCTCCTCCTGTCTCCCCCTCACTCACTGCACTCCAGCCACATGGGCCTCCATGCTGTTCCTCCAACTCACTAGGCCTTGTCCTGCCCCATGGCCTTTGTACGGACTGTGCTCGCTGCCTGGAAGGTTCTCCCCGCCAGATGTCCTCAGAGCCCCCCCACCTCCTTCTGTTCTTAGCTAATGTGTCAACTCCCCAATGAGGCCTCCCTGACACCACATTTAAGCAGCACCCCGCCCTGCCAGGAGCACCCCACACCCCCATCTCCTTTGTTTAGTTTTCCCATAGCTCCTACCAGCTTCTCAGGCCTAAACGTGTACCTTTGAGGGCCGAGAGTCTGTTAAACCCTCTGACCATGCCCCAGCACCAGCCTAGGAACACCCAGGGGCTCCATAAATATGCGTGGAACCAATGACTGAGTGAGGAGGAGTGGGGGCTCAGAAAAGGAGGACTGGAAGTTCTTGCCTGGGAGACACCCCAGCCCAAGGTCTAGGGGGGGCCCCTACCACCCTCGCCACCTTGTCCTTGAAGCCCGACACCAGGCTAGTGGTCACCTCAGGGGTCCAGGTGTGGGGTCTTGAGAACCAGGGCTTGGAACCCTGCAGAGCCCCCAGTTACCTGGTCACAGGTGCTCTCAGACATCCTCTGCCCCTACAAGGGCCACCCAGTCAGAGATCAACTTCACCTGTGTGGAAACTGAGGCACAGAGTGGGCCCTAGGCTCCCCGCAGGCCCGCTTCCTCTGCTCACTGCAGTCCTTCCCAGGGTTCAGGCTCCAGGAGGCCTGGCTTGGCCCCCAGCCCCATCATCAAGGCTCCCGGTTTCCTCGGAGCCAGCCAAGCCTCTGGGGACTTTCCAGAATCTGGGTGGTAGGTCTGGACCAGTCCCTGGCCCTGGCCCAGCCTTTGTCTCACCTCCAACCCCCCTGCAGCACCCTAAACATTCGCTGAACCAAAGGTGGGAGCCAGGCTGAGGGCAAGTCTCCGGGGACCACCTGCAGGGGCTGCGGGCAACGGCCTGGCTCGGTCCAACATTCCACCCTCCTTTTTTAAAGCCAACCAAAGCCTTTATTTCAGCCTTTATTTTTTAATGGCAGCCTGTCTAAAATGTATTTTAGAGTGTACTGTTTTTAATAGATAAAGCAGATACAGACCACAGATTTATACCAAAACATGCTCCAGAAAAATGCAATCACTCCCTCCACCCCATCGCCATCCCCAGAGGACACCAGCCCCATTTCTCGTTTCTCCTTCCAGCAACGTTCCCTGCCGAGACAAACATATCTGTATATTTTCTTTCCTCCCGCACAAACAATATCCCACCCTCTCTGACATTCCACAGCCCTGAGCTTTTTTTGTGCTCTTAACAATGCATCTTGGATTTCTTCCCAGAGAACAAAGAACTTCCTCCTCCTCCTTCTTAACAGGTGCATAATATTCCATCCGTGGCTGGCTCATGATCCTCCCATTAAAGCACATTTAGTTGTTCCTAGCCCATGGAAGCAGCAGTCAAGAAATGAACAATTGCCTTGGGCACATCTGCTGCAAAAGACCACTTTAAAGTATTCAAAAGCAAACATGTCACTTTGAAAACTAAGGTGCACCTGACCCAAGCCATGATATTTTCAATCACCTCATATGCACGCAAAAGCTGGACAATGAATAAGGAAAACCAAAGAAGAGTTGATGCCTTTGAATTATCATGTTGGTGAAAAATATGGAATATACCATGGACTGCCAGAAGAACGAACAGGTCTGTCTTGGAAGAAGTACAGACAGAATGCTCCTTAGAAGCAAGGATGGCGAGACTTCGTCTCACGTACTTTGGACATGTTATCAGGAGGGACCAGTCACTGGAGGAGGACGTCACGCTCGGTAAGGTAGAAGGTCAGCAAAAAAGAAGGAAGCCCCTCAGTGAGATGGACTGACATAGTGGCTGCAACAATGGGCTCAAGCATGACAAGGATCATGAGGATGGCGCAGGACGGGGCAGTGTTTCATTCTGTTGTACACAGAGTCGCTATGAGTTGGAACCAACTCGATGGCACCTAACAACAATTGTTCCTAGTCTTTCGAGTCCCTGGGTGGTGTAGATGGTTAACACACGTGGCTACTAACCAAAAGGTTGAAGGTTTGAGTCCAGCCAGAGGTGCCTCAGAAGAAAGGCCTGGCAGTGTACTGCAGAAAACTCAGCCATTGAAAACCCTATGGAGCGCAGTTCTACTCTGACACATATGGGGTCGCTATGAGTCAGCGTGGACTCCACGGCAGCTGGGTTTTAATCTTCTGCTAATATAAACAGTGTAGCGATGAAGCACCTGTTTACAAATGTCATTTTGCACATGGGTAAAGGTGCCCAAGTCCTTCATAATTTTTTTTTAATTAATAAACTTTGTATTTAGAGCAGTTTTAGGTTTACAGAAAAATTGTGGGGTACAGAGTTCCCATAAACAAGCATAGCGTGCTTTATTACGCTTCACAGATATTGGGCTTTTTACAGATTGAAGGTTTGTGGGAACCCTGCGTTGGGCAAGTCTATGGGTGCCATTTTTCCAACAGCACACGCTCACTTTGTGTCACTGTGTCACATGTTGGTGATTCTCACAATGTTTCAAACTTTTTCATTGTTGATGGTTACAAGGGAGGAGAGGATGAGGAGGGAAAAACACTAAAAAGACAATAGACAAGTGGTAACTTTGGTGAAGGGTAAGACAGTACACGATACTGGGGAAGCCAGTAAAACTTGACCAAGGCAAGGTCATGGAAGCTTCATAGACACATCCAAACTCCCTGAGGGACCAAATTACTGGGCTGAGGGCTGGGGACTGTGATCTCGGGGGACATCTAACTCAATTGGCATAACATAGTTTATAAAGAAAATATTCTGCCTTCTACTTTGGTGAGTAGCATCTGCGGTCTTAAAAGCTTGTGAGCGGCCATCTGAGATACCCCACTGGTCCCACCCCATCTGGAGCAAGGGAGAATGAAGAAAACCAAAGACACAAGGGAAAGATTAGTCCAAAGGACTAATGGACCACAACTACCACAGCCTCCACCAGACTGAGTCCAGCACAACTAGATGGTGCCCGGCTACCACCACCGACTGCTCTGAGAGGGATCACAATAGAGGGTCCCGGACAGAGCTGGAGAACAACGTAGAACAAAATTCAAACTCACAAGAAAAGACCAGACTTACTGGTTTGACAGAGACTGGAAGAAGCCGTCTCTGTAACATCAAAGTGCAAGGTAAAGCAGCAAGTGCTGATGTAGAAGCTGCAGCAAGTTATCCAGAAGATCTAGCTAAGATAATTGATGAAGGTGTTAGCTACACTAAACAGATTTTCAGTGCAGACTCATATTAGAAGAAGATGTCACTCAGGACTTTCATAGCTAGAGAGGAGAAGTCAATGCCTGGCTTCAAAGCTTCAAAGGACAGGCTGACTCTCTTGTTAGGGGCTAGTGCAGCTGCTGACTTTAAGTCGAAGCCAATGCTCATTTACTATTCCGAAAATTCTAGGGCCCTGTCATGGATTGAGTTGTGTCCCCAAAAAATATCTGTCAGTTTGGCTGGGTCATGATTCCCAGTATTGTATGATTGTGTTATCTGATGTGATTTCCTTATGTATTGTAAACTGTATCACTAGGATGAGATTATATGTGATCTCCTTATGTGTTGTAAATTCTATCACTGTGATGAGGTTATACTGACGAGGTTGACAAGATTAGTGTCTCAATGCAATCTCTTTTGAGATATAAAAGAGAGACGCGAGCAGAGACACATGGGAACCTCATACCACCAAGAAAGCAGTGCCGGGAGCAGAGCGCGTCCTTTGGACCTGAGGTTCCTGCGCACAGAAGCTCCCAGACCAAAGGAAGATTGATGACACGGACCTTCCTCCAGAGCCGATGGAGAAAGCATTCCCCTGGAGCTGATGCCCTGAATTTGGACTTGTAGCCTACTGGACTGTGAGAGAATAAATTTCTCTTTGAAATGCCATCCACTTGTGGTGTTTCTGTTGGAGCAGCACTAGATGTCTAATACAGGCCCTTAACAATTATGCTAAATCTACTCTGCCTGTGCTCTATAAAGGGAACAACAAAGCCTGGATGATAGCACATCTGTTTACAACATGATTTACTGAATATTTTAAGGCCACTGTTGAGACCTACTGCTCAGAAAAGAAGATTTCTTTCAAAATATTACTGCTCACTGACAATGCACCTGGTCACCCAAGAGCTCTGATGGAGAAGTACAAGGAGATTAATGTTGTTTTCATGCCTGCTAACACGACATCCATTCTGCAGCCCGTGGATCAAGGAGTAATTTTCACTTTCAAGTCTTATTATTTAAGAAATACATTTTATAAGGCTATGTAGTTGTTATTGTTAGGTGCCGTCAAGTCAGTTCCAACTCATAGCAACCTGGACACCTCTGAGTGGACTCAAACCTTCAACCTTTTGGTTAGCCACCAAGTGTGTTAATCATTTGCACCACCCAGGGACTCGAAAGACCAGGAACAACTGTTGTTGTTAGGTGCCATCGAGTTGGTTCCGACTCATAGTGACTCTGTGTACAACAGAATGAAACACTGCCCGGTCCTGCGCCATCTTCATAATCCTTGTTATGCCTGAGCCCATTGTTGCAGCCACTGTGTCAATCCATCTCATTGAGGGGGCTTCCTCTTTTTCAATGACCGTCTACTTTACCAAGAGTGATGTCCTTCTCCAGGGACTGGTTCCTCCTGACAACATGTCCAAAGTACGTGAGACAAACTCCTGCCATCCTTACTTCTAAGGAGCACTCTGGCTGTACTTCTTCCAAGACAGATTTGTTCATTCGTTTGGCAGTCCATGGTATATTCAATATCCTTCACTAATACCACAATTCAAAGGTGTTAATTCTTCTTTGGTCTTCCTTATACATTGTCCAGCTTTCACATGCATATGATGTGATTGAAAATACCATGGCTTGGGTCAGGCGCACCTTAATGCTTTCAACACTTTAAAGAAGTCTTTGGCAGATTTGCCCAATGCAATGAGTCCTTCAATTTCTTGACTGCTGCTTCCATAGGTGTTGATTGTGGATCCAAGTAAAATGAAATCCTTGACAACGTCAATATTTTCTCCATTTATCATGATTTTGCTTATTGGTCCATTTGTGAGGATTTTTGTTTTGTTTATGTTGAGGTGTAATCCATACTGAAGCCTGTAGTCTTTGATCTTCATCAGTAAGTGCTTCAAGTCCTCTTCACTTTCAGCAAGCAAGGTTGTATCATCCGCATAATGCAGGTTGTTAATGAGTCTTGCTCCAATCCTGATGCCCCGTTCTTCACATAGTCCAGCTTCTCGGGTTATTTGCTCAGTATACAGATTGAATAAGTATGGTGAAAGGATACAACCCTGACGCACACCTTTCCTGACTTTAAACCAGGCAGTATCCCCTTGTTCTGTCTGAACAACTGCCCCTTGATCTATGTACAGGTTCCTCATGAGCACAATTAAGTGTTCTGGAATTCTCATTCTTCACAATGTTGTCCATAATTTGTTATGATCCACACAGTCAAATGCCTTTGCATAGTCCATAAAACACAGGTAAACATCTTTCTGGTATTCTCTGCTTTTAGCCAGGATCCATCTGACATCAGCAATGATATCCCTGGATCCACGTCCTCTTCTGAATCTGGCCTGAATTTCTGGCAGTTCCCTGTCGACATACTGCTGCAGCCGCTTTTGAATGATCTTCAGCAAAATTTTACTTGCATGTGATATTAATGATATTGTTCGACAATTTCCACATTTGGTTGGATCACCTGTCTTGCGAATGGGCATAAATATGGATCTCTTCCAGTCAGTTGGCCAGGTAGCTGTCTTCCCAATTTCTTAACATAGATGAGAGAGCACTTCCAGCGCTTCATCCATTTGTTGAAACATCTCAGTTGGTATCCCGTCAATTCCTGGAGCCTTGTTTTTCAACAATGCCTTCAGTGCAGCTTGAACTTCTTCCTTCAGTACCGTCGGTTCCTGATCATATGCTACCTCCTGAAATGGGTGAACGTCGACCAGTTCTTTTTGGTATAATGACTCTGTGTATTCCTTCCATCTTCTTTTGATGCTTCCTGCATCGTTTAATATTTTCCCCATAGAATCCTTTACTATTGCAACTTGAGGCTTGAACTTTTTCTTCAGTTCTTTCAGCTTGAGGAATGCCGAGCACGTTCTTCCCTTTTGGTCTTCTATCTCCAGCTCTTTGCACATGTCATTATAATACTTTACTTTCAAGATCTATCCTGAAGTACAGCGCTGTCAGTGATAGGATAATATCCATACGCCTACAAGGAAGACCAGCTAATATGACTATTATTCAAATTTACACACCAACTGCTAAGGCCAAAGATGAAGAAGTTGAAGATTTTTACCAGCTTCTGCAGTCTGAATTGAATTGTAAGGCTATAGCTGCCATAAATAGCGATTCCTCTGATGGATCTGGGCAAAGTCAGTTGAAAACCTTCTGGAAAGGATTCACCATTCTAGATACCATTAAGAACATTCGTGATTCATGGGAAGTTAAAATATCAACATTAACAGGAGTTTGGAAGAAGCTGATTCCAACCCTCATGGACGATTTTGAGGGGTTCAAGACTTCAGTGGGGAAAGTAACTGCAGATGTGGTGGAAATAGCAAGAGAACTAGAATTAGAAGTGGAGCCTGAAGATGTGACTGAATTGCTGCAGTCTCATGATAAACCTTTAATGGATGAGGAGTTGCTTCTTATGGATGAGCAAAGAAAGTGGTTTCTTGAGATGGAGTCTACTCCTGGTGAAGACGCTGTGACCGTTGCTGAAATGGCGACAAAGGATTTGGAATATTACTTAAACTTAGCTGATACAGCAGCAGCATGTTTTCAGAGGATTGACTCCAATTTTGAAAGAAGTTCTACTGTGGGTAAAATGCTGTCAAACAGCATCGCATGCTACGGAGAACTCCTTCATGAAAGGAAGAGTCGATCAATGCGGCAAACTTCATTGTTGTCTTGTTTTAAGAAATTGCCACAGCCACCCCAACCTGCAGCAACCACCAGCCTGCTCAGTCAGCAGCCATCAACATTGAGGCAAGACGCTCCATCAGCAAAAAGATTACTGAAGGCTCAGAAGATGGTTAGCACTTTAGCTATAAAGTATTTTTTAATTTAGGTGTGTACTTTGTTTTTTTAGACATACTGCTATTGCACAGTTAATAGACAACAGTATAGTGTAAACATAACTTGTATATGCGCTGGGAAACCAAAAAACTCATGTGGCTCACTTTATTGTGATATTTGCTTTATTGCAGTGATCTGGAACCCAATCCGCAATATCTCCGAGGTATGCCTGTATCCCCCACCCCCTGCGCACAATTTCTGCTATTGTTAACATCTTTCATTCGTGTGGTACATTTGTTACAATTGATGACTCAGTACTGATGCGTCCTTATTAACTGAAGTCCATAGTTTACATCACAGTTCACTCTCAATGTTATGCAGTCCTGTGGTTTTGACGAATTCCTCATGTCGTGTATCCACCATTACAGTATCGTGCGGAATCATTTCACTGCCCTAATAATGCCCTGGATGCAGCGCTGGAAGCACTCACTCATCTGTACCAAGAAATTTGGAAGACAGCTACCTGGCCAACCAACTGGAAGAGATCCATATTTACGCTTATTCCAAAGAAAGGTGATCCAACCGAATGCAAAATTATCAACAATGTCATTAATATCACATGCAAGTAAAATTTTGCTGAAGATCATTCAAAAGCAGTTGCAGCAGTACATCGACAGGGAACTGCCAGAAATTCAAGCTGGGTTCAGAAGAAGACATGGAATGAGGGATGTTATTGCTGATATCAGACGGATCCTGGCTGAAAGCAGAGAATACCGGAAAGATGTTGACCTGTGTTTCATTGATTATGCAAAGGCATTCAACTGTGTGGATCGTAACAAATTATGGATAACATTGCGAAGAATGAGAATTCCAGAATAGTTAATTGTGCTCATGAGGAACCTATACATAGATCAAGGGGCAGTTGTTCAGACAGAACAAGGGGATACTGTGTGGTTTAAAGTCAGGAAAGGTGTGTGCCAGGGTTGTATCCTTTCACCATACTTATTCAACCTGTATGCTGAGCAAATAATCCGAGAAGCTGGACTATATGAAGAACAGCATCAGGATTGGAGGAAGACTCATTAACAACCTGGGATATGCAGATGACACAACCTTGCTTGCTGAAAGTGAAGAGGACTTGAAGCACTTACTGATGAAGATCAAAGACCACAGCCTTCAGGATGGATTACACCTCAACATAAAGAAAACAAAAATCCTCACAAATGGACCAATAAGCAACATCATGATAAATGGAGAAAAGATTGATGTTGTCAAGGACTTCATTTTACTTGGATCCACAATCAAGACCCATGGAAGCAGCAGTCAAGAAATCAAACATATTGCACTGAGCAAATCTGCTGCAAAGGACGGCTTTAAAGTGTTAAAAAACAAAGATGTCACCTTGAAGACTAAGGTGTGCTCAACCCAAGCCATGGTGTTTTCAGTCACCTCATGTATATGTGAAAGCTGGACAATGAATAAAGAAGACCGAAGAAGAATTGATGCCTTTGAATTATGGTGTTGGTGAAGAACACTGAATATACCATGGACTGCTAGAAGAACGAACAAGTCTGCCCTGGAAGAAGTACAGCCAGTGTGCTCCTTAGAAGGGAGGAAGGCGAGACTTTGTCTCACCTACTCTGGACATGTTATCAGGAGGGATCAGTCCCTGGAGAAGGCCATCATGCTCAGTAAAGTAGAGGGTCAGCAAAAAGAGGAAGACCCTCAGTGAGATGGACTGACACAGTGGCTGCAACAATGGGCTCAAGCATAACAACGATTGTGAGGATGGCACAGGACTGGCCAGTGTTTCATTGTGTTGTACATTGGGTTGCTGTGAGTCAGAACCAACTCAATGGCACCTAACAACAACAACAAAAATCTCCTGTGTTCTCCCTACTCATTCCTCCTCCATCCCTCTGATCCCCTGGCAACCCCTGATGTTTCACTGCCTCTATAGTTTCACCATTTCAAGAATATCCTATAGTTGGAATCAAATAGTATGTAGCTTCTTTATATGTATATATATATTCTTTATACATATATATAATTTATTTCATTTTTGTTTGCTGTTGTTTAGAATATACACAGGAAAACAGACACCAATTCAACTGCTTCTACAGGTACAATTCAGTGACACTGATCACATTCTTCAAGGTGTGCAACATTCTCACCCTCCTTTTCTGAGCTGTTCCTTCCCCATCAACATAAACTCACTGCTCCCGAAGTTTCCTATGTAATCTTTCGAATTGCTGTTATCCATTTGATCCGGGGGCATATCTTCCAGGGTCCCTCCAGTCTCAGTCAAACCAGTAAGTCTGGTATTTTTACTAGAATTTGAGTTCTGCACCCCCCTTTCCTCCTGCTCCGTTCAGGACTCCCTGTTGTGTTCCCTGTCAGGGCGGTCATTGGTGGTAGCCAGGCACCATCTAGTTCTTCTGGTCTCAGGCTGATGAAGTCTCTGGTTTACGTGGCCCTTTCTGTCTCTTAGGCTAATATTTTCCTTGTGTCTTTGGTGTTCTTCATTCGCCTTTACTCCAGGTGGGTTGGGGCCAATTGATGCATCTTAGATGGCTGCTTGCTAGCTTTTAAGACCCCAGACACCACTCACCAAAGTGGGTCTATCACACAAGTTTTGCCAATTCAATTTTTTGCAAGTGTACAACTTACTGACAGCACTTACAATAATCGGCTGTGCAACCCTACCCTTAATCAATGTGATTTTTCCATCACTGTAAATCAAAACTCAGTACTCCATAAGCAGTAATCCCCCTCTCTCCCTCCTCCTACCCCTTATAGTCACTAATAAACTTTGGTCTCTATACATTTGCTTTTTCTTGTCTTTTTGCATTAGTGAGGTCATACAATGTTTGTCCTTTTGTGACTGACTTATTTCAGTCAGCATAATGTCTTCAAGCTCTCTCCATAAGGTAGCATATATCAAGACTTCATTTCTCTTACTGGCTGAGTAAGTATTCCATGGTACAGTAGTGGTTCCCAACTGTCTTAATTATCTAGTGCTGCTCTAACAGAAATACCACCAGTGGATGGCTTTAACAAACAGAAGTTTATTCTCTCCAAGATCAGGCCACCAGCTCCAGGGGAAGGCTTTCTCTCTCTTTTGGTTCTGGGAGAAGGTCCTTGTCTTAGTCATCTAGTGCTGCTCTAACAGAAATACCACAAGTGGATGGTTTTAACCAGAGAAGTTTATTCTCTCACAGTCCAGTAGGCTACAAGTCCAAATTCAGGGCAGCAGCTCCAGGAGAAGGCTTTCTCTCTCTCTCTGTCAGCTCTGGAGGAAGGTCCTTGTCATCAGTCTTTCCTTGGTCTGGGAGCATCTCAGCGCAGGAACCTCAGGTCCAAAGGACACGCTCTGCTCCCAGCACTGCTTTCTGGTTGTATGAGGTTTCCATGTGTCTCTGCTCACTTCTCTGTTTTTATTTCTGAAGAGAGATTGCATTAAGACACTAATCTTGTCTACCTCATCAGTATAACGTCATCAGTGATAGAATTTACAACACATAAGGAGATCATATATAACCTCATCATAGTGATAGAGTTTACAACACAAAAGGAAATCACATCAGATTACATAATCCTACAATACTGGGATTCATGACCCAGTCAACCCGACAGACATTTTTGGGGGACACAATTCAATCCATGACAGTCCTTGTCATCAATCTTCTCCTGGTCTAGGAACTTCTCAGTGCAGGAACCCTGGGTCCAAAAGTCATGCTCTCTGCTCCCGGCGCTTTCTTGTGGTATGAGGTCCCCCTGTCTTTCTGTCCACTTCTCTCTTTTATATCTCAAAAGAGATTGGCTTAAGACAGTATCTAACCTTCTAGATTGAGTTTGGCCCCATTAACATAACTGCCTCTAATCCTGCCTCATTAACATCATACAGGCAGGATTTACAACACGTAGGAAAATCACCTCAGATGACAAAATGGTGGACAACCACACAATACTGGGAATCATGGCCTAGCCAAGTTGACACACATTTTTGGGGGACACAATTCAATCCATAACATTAATTTATGACGTATTTGAGTTACGACGAACCACCCTTATGACCACTGAGTTTTTTTGTTGTACATCTTATTGTTCATAATGTGTACTACATACAATATTGCACCACATAATTTGCTGATGTCATCATATCTGTAAGTTTATATGTAGTGTTTACAAACCCTAAAGACAAATAAAGATTAGATTTATAAAGATACTGAGAACAAAAGGCAATAAAAATGAAAACTAAAAAAAAAAGAGGTATTCAACTTACATCAGCGCTGACTTACCGTGGAGTCGTCGGAACAGAGCCCCGTCGTAAGTTGGGGACTACGTGTACGTAGCTTTTTGAGACTGGCGTCTTTCACTTGGCAGTACACATCTAAGATTCCTCATGTCTTTTTGTGGCTTGATAGCTCATTTCTTTTTATCACTGAATAATACTCCATTGTACGGATGTACCACAGGGTATTTACACATTCACCTATGGAAGGACATCTTGGTTGCTTCCAATTTGTGTCGATTATGAATAAAACTGCTATAAACATTCATGAACAAGTTTCTGTGTAGACATAGGTTTCCGGTTCATTTGAGTAAATACCTAGGAGCGTGGTTGCTGGATCATATGGTAAGCCTTTGTTTAGCTTTCTAAGAAACTGCCAGACTGTCTTCCAAAGTGGCTGTACCATTTTTCATTCCCACCAGCAATGACAGTTCCTGTTGCTCCACATCCTCGCCAGCACTTGATGTTGTTGGTGTTTTGGATTTTAGCCATTCTAACAGGTGTGTAGTGGTAGCTCATTGTTGTTTTAATTTGCCTACATGTGTAAATAAACATTTGTTGAGCCCTTCCTGAGTGCTGTTACATACTCATTGAATTGCTGGCACCCCATTTTACAGATGGAGAAATCGAGGCTCAGAGAGGGATGGCCACTTGCTCAGGCTCACACAGCAAATGGAGGTAGAACCAGGGCCTTGTGACTGATTCCGGAGCAAATCTACCTACTGTGTGCCCAGATCTGTGCTGGCAGTGATGGGGGCACACGATGACCAAGACAGACCAGACTCACACTCCCAAAGCTCACAATTTAATGGGAGAGATGAACACATGACCAGGCAGTTACAACTCAGTCTGACCAGTGCTGTGACGGGGGGCATACAGGCAGAGGTGGCCCAGAGGAGGCACCTGACCCAGCCTGGGGGCTCAGGGAGGCTTCCTGGTGAAAGGGGTGCTGAAGCATGAATAATAGGAGTTTGCCAGGAGAAGGGGAGACAAGTGACCCAGGCAGGAGGAACAGCATGGATGATAGCTCAGAGGTAAGGAAGAAAGAGGAGTAGCCAAGTGCCTGGGGAGCAAGTCAGTCCCTTTTCTGGGCCTCAGTTTCCTTATCTGGGAACTGGGGTTACAAGAGCAGCCTGTCCTTAGCATGTGGTCAGGATCCAATAGAGTCCCATGTGTAACACACTTGGCTGAGCCTGGTGAGCAGAGCTCGGCTGGTGGGGAGCTGGAGGGTCGAGGCTGGGATACCTGTCCTTCTGGGAAAGGGGGACAAGGAGTCCAGAGCAGCCCTCTCCTCTTGGGGGATTCTGGAGCCCAAATAGAGGGTGTTATTGTTGCTGTTAGGTGCTGTCTTAGGCTGGGTTCTCTAGAGAAGCAAAACCAGTAAAGCGTATAAATATATATATAGAGAGATTTCTGTCAAGGAAATGGCTCACAAGGTTGTAGAGGCTAGAATGTCCCAAGTGCATGGGTCGGTCAGGCTGGAGGCTTCTCCTGATTCATGTAGCCACAAGGGCTGGAGAACCCAAGATCAGCAGGTCAGACAGTGGGGCTCTGGCTCACAGGCTGCGAAGACTGACAAATCCCAAGATCAGCAGGCAAGAGGGCAGGCAACCTGCTAGCTCAAGTCTGAAGAACCAGAGGTCAGATGAACAGAAGCCAGCTACAGGGTCCAGAGGGAGCAAAAGCCCATGAACCTTGCCAGGAAGTCCACCTATATTGGATGCAGGCCACACCTCCAAGGAAGCTCCCTTTCAACTGATTGGCTACTCACAGCAGATCCCATCATGGAGGTGATCACATTTATCATATCTCGTCGTGGAGGTATTACATCTTTATACGACTGCCAAACGACATCATAACTACCAAACCACTGAGGGTCACAGCCCAGCCAAGTTGACACACAAGCTTAACCATCACAGGCACCATCGAGGGAAACTGAGGTCCACGGTGGGAAGGGAGTTGCCTGAGGCTACAACAGGCTTGTCGCTGGGTGCCGTTGAGTTGATTCCACACTCATTGCAATTCCATGTGACAGAGTAGAACCACCCCATAGGGTTTTCTGGGCTGTAATCTTTACAGGAACAAATCACAGATCTTTCTCCTGCAGAGCCACTGGGTAGGTTCAAACCACCAACCTTTCAGTTAGCAGCCAAGCACTTAACCGTTTGTGCCATCAGGGTTCCTTCAAGGGGGGGTGGGGATGCATTAAGGCAGCCAGAGATGCAGTCCCATGAAAGGAAATGGCGGGGCTGGGTGGGGGTGGGGGCCTGGCTCCCGCCTCTGCCCCAGTTTGGACTCTTCCTGCTGCCCTAGCTGGCCCCTTGGTGGGTGGGATCCCACCCCTCCCCTCACTCACTACCTGACCCCCATTAGTGAGGTCGCCAGCTGCGGGGGCAGGTGTTCCCAGCCCCCACTCTGTGCTACTGGCCACCATTAAAAATGAAAAAAGAGCCAGAGCCAGCAGGACCTGCCTGAAGGCGGCTGACAAGAGGAGAGGGGGCCAGAGAGGTTCTCCACCCCCACCTTCGTCTCCCACCCCACAGCTGGCCCCTGGGCACCTGGGAAGCTCATCAGGAGACCCCTGGCTGGAAGTCATCGCCCGCCACCTCACTGCCAACCTCCACTCCCAGCACCTGCCCTCCCAGTGACCCCCACCTAAGGTGGCCAGCTTGAGCAGATAAAAATATAGGACACCCAGTTACGTCTGAATTTCAGACAAACAATGAATCATTTTTTAGTGTATGTCCCAAATAGCCCTGGTGGCATAGTGGTTAAGCGCTCAGCTGCTAACCAAAAGGTGACAGTTCAAATCCACCAGCCACTCCTTGGAAACTCTAGGGGGGAGTTCTACTCCGTCCTGTAAGGTTGCTATGAGTCAGAACCGACTCAATAGCACCTAACAACAACATGTCCCAAATATTGCATGGGACCTACTAAGAAAAGTTGTTCATTAATAGAAAGGAGCCCTGGTGTGCAAAAGGTTGGCTGTCCAAACCCACCCGGCAACTCCATGGGAGAAAGACCTGGCGATCTGCTCCCGCGAGGTCTGTTATGTGGTTGGTTAAGGAATGGCTACTAACTGAAAGCCTGGTGGTTCAAATCCACCCAGAGGCACCTCAGAAGTAAGACCTGGCGATCTGCTTCTGAAAAGTCACAGCCTTGAAAACCCCACAGACTCTAAGATACAATTATTGGTCTCTTCCTATCTGGAGCAAAGAAGAGTAAAAAAAAAAAACAAAGTCTCAAGGAAACAATTAGTCCAAAGGACTAACGGACCACATGAACCACAGCCTCCACCAGCCTGAGAACAGAAAAACTAGACGGTGCCCGGCTACCCCTACCAATCCCTCTGATGGGGATCACAGTAGAAGGTCCTGGACAGAGTGGGAGAAAAACATAGAACAAAATTCAAATTCATCAAAAAGACCAGACTTACTGGTCTGACAGAGACTGGTGGAACCCCGAGACTATAGCCCTTAGACACCCTTCAAACCTGCAACAGAACCCAGTCCCAGAGATCACCTTTCAGCCAAACAGTAGACAGACCTATAAAGTGAGCAGTAACACCCGTGAGGAACGCGCCTCTCAGAACTACCAACCATACAAGACCAAAATGGCAGCATTTGCCCAAAAACAAGGTCCAGGGGGCAGGAAAGATGGGCGAATGGAAATGGGGAACCCAGGGAGAAAGAGGGTAGAGTGCTGTCACATTGAGGGGATTCCCACTACTGTCACGAAACAAAATGTGTATAAATTATGGAATGGAAAACTAATTTGCTCTCTAAACTTTCACCCGAACCACAATAAAATGTTCCCTCCGACTCCCCCCCAAAAAAAAGCCCTGCATAGTAGCTCTACTCTGCACACATGGAGTCACCGTGGGTTGGAATCAGCTCCACAGCAACCACCACCACCACCACCAATAATAGTACCTGGCCATCGAGGTTGTTGAGAGGATTCAAGGCATTAATATATTTGACGAGCTTGCCTGGCACCTAGTTAGTGCTCGATGAAGTGATGGCTGTGTCCCAGCTTCCCTCCTGGGCCCAGAGGAGGGGCTGAGTGGGAACCGGAGGCTAATTTTAGTTCTGATGACACCCCCTGGCCGCCTGCCTTGTCCAAACATCCCGAGCTGAGCGTGAGGTTCAAAGCGTCCCCCCACCCCGAACCTCTGACATCCAAGGAGTCTGTTTATTAATTCCCGTCGGCTGAGGCGCTCCTCGCCTGGCGGGGCATCAGTTTCCTGCGTCCCAGCGCCTGTCGCCCCAGCACCTCTCTACCGGCTGAGGATGGCTTCACTACGGGCCCCTCTGGGACAGGCAGTGGCTAAGAGGGATCAGCATGGGACGCTCCTGGCCCTCATCTCAGAGTTCCCTGGAGTCTTTATTTCTGATCCTCCGGGTAAGAGTCCAAGTTTCCAAGTTTGGGAGACTTGGTGTGTTGACTCACAGACACCGTTTACTGAGCACCTATGGGAGACCCGGAGTCCCTGGCTGGTGCAAACAGTTACTGCGCTCGGCTGCTAATCAGAAGGTTGGAGGTTCCAGTCGACCCAGAGGTGCCTCGGAAGAAAGGCCTGGCAATCTACTTCCGAAAAATCAGCTATTGAAAACCCTATAGAGTGCAGTTCTACTCTGACACACACAGAGGCACCACAAGTTGAAGTTGACTCAATGACAATGAGTGTTCTGCTGAGGAGCCAGGCCCTGCCCCTGGGGCTCTCAGACTTGGTGATCGGCAGTGACCAGCCAGGAAACAGATGAGAGGTTTAGTCCTGTTCATTCATTCATTCATTCATTCATTCATTCAAAGCATTTTTTTAAACCAATTTTTTTTGTTTAGAGCAGTTTTAGGTTTGGGGTGCAGTGGTTAAGTGCTATGGCTGCTAACCAAAAGGTCGGCAGTTCGAATCCACCAGCTGCTCCTTGGAATCGCTATGGGGCAGTTCTACTCTGTCCTATAGGGTCGCTTTGAGTAGGAATCAACTCAACAGCAACAGGTGAAGTCCGTAGTTTACATTACGAGCCCCTGGGTGGTGCAAATGACTGAGCTCTTCACTGCTAACCTAAAGGTTGGTGGTTCAAGTCCACCCAGAGGTGCCTTGGAAGAAAGGCCTGGCAACCTGCTTCTGAAAAATCAGACATTGAAAACCCTATGGAGCACAGTTCTACTCTGACACATGGGGTCGCTGAGTCAGAATCTACTTAATGGCAACTTGTTTTCATTCTTGGTGTTGTACGGTCCCAGGAGTTTTGACAAATGCATAATGTCATGGGGGGATATATGCCATTTAAACATGGCTGCACTATTGACAACTGCAGCCCCCATGGGCCTCTATGCTGCACAGCATGTTGAGACTTGTCCCCAACATTTTGACACTTGTCACGATTTGTTTTCCCAAACCTATTGTCCCTTTACTGATTGGCTTGTTTACCTGAATTCCTTCTCCCTTGCCCTCACCCAAAGCCCATTGTTTCGTTAATTGCTTTATTGCTTGCTGTATTGACTATAAAATAAACTCCTGGGACTGAAGCAGGGTTCCACTCCTCAGAGTGACCCTCCTGGCCCCAGTTCTCTGTAAGAGTTGTGGCATGGTTACTGTCTCCATCGCTCGCTGCGACAATGTCACATGTCTAGCCTGATAGCAACATACGGAATTATTTCACTGCCCTAAAAATGCCCTGTGGTCCCCCTATTCATCCCTTCCCCTTTTCCCTTGTAGCCCCTGATCTTTTCACCATTTTGCAAGGTGTTTTTATGGAGTCCCTTTTGTCTACCAGGCACTGTTCAAGGTGCTCGGGGATCAGCAGGGAACAAAACAGATCCCTTATGGAGGTGACATCCTGGTGAGGGAGACAGACAAGAGACAATAAATGACATAAATAAGTAAAATATATGGTCTACTTAAATGGTAGCAATTAATACGCAGGAGTCCCTGGGTGGTGCAAATGGTTAATATGCTCAGCTGCTAACTGAAAGATTGAAGGTCTGAGTGCCCTCAGAGGCACCTCAGGAGAAAGACCTGGCAATCTACTCCTGAAAAATCAGCCACTGAAAACACTATGGAGTGCATTTCTGCTCCGACTCACACGGGTCGCCATGAGTCAGAGTTGATTCAATGGCAACTGGTTTTTTAAATTGATATGGAGAAAAGTTAAGCAAGAGAGATTGGGGTGGGGGGGGCGCAATTTGAAATAAGCTGATCTGAGAGGGAGACGTTTGAGGGAGCCATGGGGGTACCTGGGGAGAGAGTGTTCCAGGCAGAGGGAACAGCCAGTGCAAAGGCCCTGGGGTAGGAAGAGTGAGAGGTGAGGGGTGGCTGGGAAAGAGGCACATGGGGAGATGCCGTGGGGTTTGGGGGCCTCGAGAAGGATGCAGCTTTGCCTCTGAGGCAGAAACGGATGATCCAATAAGCAAGGTAAGCACAGTGTACTCGTGAGTACTTTCTAATCTGGAGTAAACAATTTCTCATGGATTTCGTCACATCTTTGCCTGGTGAAACCCATGTGAGATTTTTCACTACAGATTAGTAAGCACAAGTAAGCCCGTGCTTTCTTTGCTTACTGGGTCACCTGTCAGGGACTGTAAATTTGAAAGCAGGCTTTGATTCTACAGGAAGGTGCTGTGGGCTTCG
The DNA here is from genome assembly GCF_000243295.1 of Trichechus manatus latirostris. NCBI lineage: Eukaryota > Metazoa > Chordata > Mammalia > Sirenia > Trichechidae > Trichechus > Trichechus manatus. The sequence continues at coordinate 9,185,084 of NW_004443993.1, forward strand.
GAGAGAGACAGATGCCAGGCATACCTAGAAGCAGGAGCTTTGTTTCATTGTAGCGCTTTAAGTGAAAGTTTACAATTCAAGTTAGTCTCTCATACAAAAATCTATACATACGTTGCTATGTGACCCTAGTTGCTCTCTCTATACTGTGACAGCACACTCCTCCTTTCCATCCCGGATTTCCTGTGTCCATTCACCCAGCTCCTGACCCTCTCTGCCTTCTCATCTCCCCTCCGGACAGGAGCTGCCCATTTAGTCTCATGTGTCTACTTGAGCTAAGAAGCACACTCTTCACGAGTATCATTTTATGTCCCATAGTCCAGTCTAATCTTGGTCTCAAGAGTTGGCCTCAGGAATGGTTTTAGTTTTGGCTAACAGAGTCTGGGGGCCATGTCTTCCAGGGTCCCTCCAGTCTCAGACCATTAAGTCTGGTCTTTTTACTAGAATTTGAGTTCTGCACCCCACTTTTCTCCTGCTCCATCAGGGACTCTCTGTTGTGTAGAAGCAGACTCTTGGATGTAGTGAAAAAATGTGAAATTGTTCTCTAGAGAGGATCTGTAATGAAGGTAAGCCGCATGCTTCCCTTGCCTATTGGATAATCCACCCCTGCCTGAGGGTGAGGGCGACAGGGGAGGGTCTGGAGCTGGGGATGAGCAGATGTGCCCTGAAACTCTCTGCCAGCCTTCCAAGGTTGAACCCCGGGTGCCATCACCCCTTCTGCTAGGCTGACGGCAGGACCGGGGCTGCCGCTCAGCCAGGGTCTGAGTGGCTGCAGGTGGATTCTGACACTAAGTGAGGACCTCTGGAACGTTCAGAGAGCCTGTGTGGGGCAAATTGCTGATTTCTGGAGAATGCTGAAGGGGACAGGGTGGGGGCCAGGTTCCGGGCACGACTTCCTGCACTTGGCATCTCCATCTGCTCCCCACAGGGCTGGGCCTGGTGCCCAGGCAGCTGGCATGCCTGGCTTTGTCTTTTGCTGGTGGAGGCACAGGTGTCTTAGCAAACTCAAAAACCTCCTCCAGAAACAAACAAGCAAGCAAGCAAGGAAAATCCCTGGGTTTTGTACTTCCAGGTCTCAACGGACCTCCTACTTTTTTTCTTTCTCGCAGAATATCCTCGTGGGCTTTTCTGATTCCGAAACCGCAGCAAGGTACCCTCCACAAAACCATTCCAGGATGACAGAAGGGCCTCTTTGTTCCCCGGGCTGTGAATTCTCTGGAATTCTCTCTCTCTCAACGGATTGTTGTTTTTTCACACAGTTTTGCAACAGGCTTTTTTCCCCACTCAACAATAGGTGGCCCCACAGCTTTTATTTCCAGAAACTGGAAAATGAAGCGTGTCTGGCCCCCACCTCCCCACCCACCACCAGCTGAAATTTAAGCCATGTGAACCCGGCCGAGCTGGGGTGCCACAGACGGGCAGACCCCAGCATGCCGCAGGGCTGGGATGAGGAAAGGCCGGGGGCGGCCGGTGTCGGGCGCCAGGTTTCTGTCCCCGTGAGCTTCCCCTCCGCCCCCCGGCGTGGCAGTCCCCAGCACCCTGATGATGGGAAGGGAGAACGCTTCAAGTACAATGAGAGGGGGCCAAGGGCCCAAGCCTGTGGGTTTCCCGCGCCCTGCCCTACACTTTGCCCTTTGGAGACTGTTCAAGGAGATCCTCAAAGGATAATCCTGATGGTGCCGGTACTGGCTCCATTTTGCAGATGAGGCGGTTGAGGCCCAGAGAGGTAGAGCCACTCGCCTGAAGCAGCACGGCAACTCAAGGTCAAAGTCTGTTCTCTGAAACTCTCATGGTCAAGGGATCCGCCGGGCCTGGCTCCAAACCTGACTCCATCACTTAGGGACTGCAAGTGGATTCGGACTGTAAATGAAGACTTCTGGAACATTCTAAAGGCCCGGGTTGGGAGAACTGATTGCTCTCTGGAGAATGCCAATATGGACCAAGTGGTGGTGTTCTTGTGTGCCATCAAGTTGAGTCCGACTCATAGTGACCCTACAGGACAGAGGAAAACTGCCCCTTAGGGTGTCCCAGACTGCAGTCTTTACCAGAGCAGATCGCCAGGTCTTTCTCTTGTGGAGCTGCTGGGTGGGTTCAAACCGACGACTTTTCAGTTAGCAGCCAAAGGTTTAACCATTGCACCACCAGGACTCCTTGTGCCAGGCATGGGGTGGGGGTGTTGAATTCCAAGTGCTCTCTGAGCTTCAGTTTCCCCACCTGCACAATCGGCACATGGAGGTCCCTGTGATACTCAGGAGGCTGGAGGGGCGCCCTGTGGGGGAGGGTGTGGGTGGCCTGGAGTGCTTCTGCCAAGCCCACTGGTGACCTCAGGCTGGGCCGGCTTCCCTGGGCCCATCTTTCACCTGTCACCCACACCACACACCTGGGGCCCCCTCCCCACCGCCTGGCTGCAAGTCAGCGGTTGAAGGAGGTTGACAGGGGCCTCTGGGAGGCCAGGCTGGGGCTACATTGCAGGCTGGGGCTGTATCGATCCCCAGGGTGGTGGTGGGGCCACCGGGTATTCATCCCCACCCACTGGGACCTCAGCTCTTGGCTGCCTCCTGCCTGAACTGATGTCGGAGAATGGGACATCTCTCTTTCTCTCCCTCTTTCTCTCTCTCTGTCTCTGGGGATCAGAAGGGACCCTCATAGCATCCATAGGGGCAGGGGACTCGGCTGCCTGGGCCAACACTGGGGGACTCCAGAATGCCTTCCTTATCCCCAAGCCCCATCCCTGGACATCACCTTCCCACACTGCCCGGAATCGTACCTGTGGTTCATTTCCCACCTACCTCAGGCTGCCGGGGCCCCCCTCCCTGCCTACCAGCCGCCCCTTGGCTCGCAGCCCTGGGGCCCCAGGGGGAAGAAGTTTCCAGCAAATTGTCAGCTCTCTCACCTACCCAGTCCAGGCCGAGCAGCTGGGGGGTCTGATGGGGGCAGAGACCCTGGCTAGGGGGTGGGGAAGCCCTACCTCACCCAGCAAATTGGTCCCAGCTTGTCCTGAGACTCAGGAAGGGGCTGGGCTCTGGGCTCTGGGCTCTGGGCCCAGGCCCTTTCCACGGAGGCCTTCCTTGGCATGGCCAGGGAGTGGCGCCCAGAGAGGGTCAGGAAACGTCTCAGGTCACACAGCAAATTCAGGATGTGCTTCCTCTGGCATTGGGGGAGGAGGGATCCTCTAACACCAAAGGCTAGATCCCAGGGGCAGCACTTGGTCCAGCTGGGTATCCCTGAAGCCAGGAAGCCAGGGTTCAAACCCTAGCCCCCCACTTTCAAGGAAGTAGACAATGAAAATGTAAAGTCTGAAATAAAACTGTAGACAAAAGAGGTGGTTCGAAGCTATAAAACTAAATTGCAGGAAGGACATGTGTAGACGCTTCCTTGAAGAGCTGGCACCTTTGGAAGAAGAGGTGTAATAAGTCCTCAGGAGGGGGAGGGGGGCAGAAAGTGCAGGGCGTGAGCGCCGTACAGGGTGAGAGTGGTTGATGTTACAGTGGGGCCACCAAGGTTGACATCGGGGCCAGGACAGAGCTGGGGCAGCAGTGGCGTCAGTGGGGGGTAGCAGAGGCAACCTGAGGCAACCTGCCTTGACAATGGGCTGGGGAGAGGGAGAGAGGGGGGACTGTGGAGTACCAGGACTCCCAGGGAGCGTGTGCGTGGGCAGAGAGATGGGGACCACGGACCCCAATCACGAGCCTCCCCATTGCTGCAACTGGGGCTCAGCATGGAGGTGGAGGGGGCTCAGCTTGGAGTTAGGCCTCAGCCTTAGGTCTGGGCTCAGTCCAGGTTTTGGGCTGAGCCCGGGGTTGGGGCTGAGTCCCGAGTTGAGGTATAGCCTGGAGTTTGGGGCTCAGCTTAAGGCTGGGGCTCAGTCCAGGGATGAGGTTAAGCCTGAATTCTGGGCTTAACCTGGGGCTGGGGGCTCAGCCTGGAGTGGGGGCTCTGCCTGGAGCTGGGGCTCAGCTGAGGTCGGGGCTCAGCCTGGGGTGGGGGCTTAGCATGGGGTGGGGGCTCAGCCCTGGTCAGGCTCTGCCTAGAATTGGGGCTCAGCCTAGGGTGGGGCTCAGCTTGGGGTCAGGGCTCAGCCTAGGGTGGGGCTCAGCCTGGGGCCGGCGCTCTGCCTGGCGCCAGGGTTCAGCCTGGTACTGGGGATCTGCCTGGTGCTGGGGGCTCCGCCGGGGTCAGGCTCTGCTCTGCTACAGTAACAAGCCCCAGGCACATCACTGCAGGCCAGCCGGGTCATCCAGCCTCCATTGCCCTTTGGTGGTGTAGGTCTGTGGGTGGCTGGGCAGGGCTGGGGAGGCGTGTATAGAAAATCCTGTCAACCCCTGGGCCTGGCTGCTCCAGCCCCAGCCTGCGCGTGACCTGGTGACAGACGGCTGCAGCTCCCGGGGATTACAAGTCTTGGGCCCCTGAGGTGGGGGTGTGTGTGGTGACCTCCTGTGGCAGTGCTAACCTCAGCCCCCATCTGGCACTAGCCTGAACAGGAGAACTGAAAGTAGTCTGAGAGGGACAGTTCCTGGGGCACCTCAGGCCTCTCTCTGGCTCCAGTCCCAGACAATCAGGAACTGCCAGGTAGAAGTCTTCTGGCACCTTCCTGACCCGGCCCTAGGGCAGATAAAGCCCGTCCTGGCTCCTCAGGGGCATTTGGAAGTGGTGTTGAGCAATCACCCCTTCCACAGCAGGGCCACTCTGCTTGCATGCTCCCCCTGACAGGGAGCTCATTCCCCTTAGAGACTGTAACAGTGAACACTCCCTCCCAGTGGAGTTAACACAAGCCCCATTTTACAGAAGAGGGAAATTGAGGCTTAGCCCTCAAACACTCAGTAATTACAAGACAAGGCCAGGGTCCCCACCAAAACACCTGCAGACATAGCCAGTAGAGCCCTCAGCCAAACATTTATCACAAATGGAGAATTGGCAGAGCCTAGGGCTTCTCACTAGAGACCTACCTTTGGGGCTTTGAATCCTTGAGACACAGCCCTCCTCATTGTTTCTCCATGGGGGAAACAATACAGTGTGACCAGACATATGATGGGGGACACAGAGACAATTTTGGGAGCCAGAGGAGGGCTCTGACCCAGATTGGAGGACAGGGGAAAGTCCAGGGAGGCTCCCTGGAGGTGGTGTCTGCACTGAGCCCTGAAGGACCACTAGGAATTAACCAGGAAAGAGTGCTCCTTGCAGAGTAGATCTTGTGCAAAGACATGAAAGCTGGAGACAACCTGTTGTCGTGTGCCATCGAGGGGATTCTGACTCCTGGAGACCTCATGTGAGAGCGTAGAACTGCCCCATAGGGTTTCCTAGGCTGTACTCTTTACAGAAGCAGATTGCCAGGGCTTTCTCCCATGGAGCTGCTGGGTGGGTTTGAACTTCCAACCTTTCAGTTAGCAGCCAAGTGCTTAACCATTGCGCCCCCAGAGCTCCTTAGATACTTGGTTCATTGAAATTCCAAGTGACCCAGGCAAGCACCTCCTCTCCCCCTGGGCCTTGGTTTCCGTACAGGCAGGGTGACTGTAAGAAGACTGCAGTCCTGCCTGTCAAAGCTTGGCTGCTAGCCCAGGACATGGTGACACCAAGACCATCAGCCCCATGAACGATTGTTTTAATAAGTCACTGGACAATCCCACCAGCCAAGGAAGGAGAGGTGAGTTGATGTAGGTCTGCCTGTTCTCTAAATGCCCTGACTTGGGGGACCCCCACCCCCTTGAGCCGGCCCTGCCTCCTAGGACCACCACCGCTGGAAATCACAGGATGCCCTCAGATGGTGGAACGGCAGGCAGCGTGAAGCGCCCTCTCAGAAATGATTTCTGTTCTGGGAACAGGAAGTACTTGATGCCCTAGGCTGGACCCAGCGCTTTGGCTCTGCAGCCTCCGTGTCCAGGGTGGGATTAGCAGAGCACAACCAGGGCTTCTATGGTAGAACATGTCTCTCGTCCACTGCAGGAAGCTTGGGGGCTCCCTGGGGACCTGGAGGACCCAGCAGGGAGAGGGGCTGGTTTTGAGTCATAAGGAGAGGTTTGATGAAGCCACCAGATGTGACCCCCCGAACACTGCCTTCATTCAGACGCCCTTCATCGCTTGCCAGGACACTGCAGCAGCCTCAGAGAACATCTCAAAATACAAGTGGGCGTGAGGAACCCTCTGCTTGAAGCCTCCCATGGCTCCCTATTACCCTGGCACTAAACACGTCATCGCTGACCGACCTGGTCTGAACTGTGTGGCGGCTCTGCCCTGCTCTCCTGCTCTGAAGACCCAACCACACTGAATTTCTCCCAGTTCCTCCAATATACTGGGACCTTCCTCCCGTAACCTTTCCATGGTTTCTTTCTTCCCCTTTTTACTCCAAGAACCCCTGAAGGGCTTTAACTCTCCACTCAAACATCCTGGAAGCTCAGACCGGGTCACACCCTCCTCCTCACTTCTAGTTACACCTGTGTGTTCACTTGGGGGTTTAAATCTTCTCTGTCTCACGCACCGGCTCCCCGCGCCTGGGGTAGAGTAGGTGTCCAGGAACCTTTGGGGACTGACTCGCTGAATGAGAAGGTGGAGTGGGAGGGAGGTGGAGGTGGGTGGGAAGCTTGAAATCCTGCTCACCTGCCCTCCCCCCACCCCCCAAGGGACCCCTGGTGTCCTCTCCCAATGGAACCCACTTTGGGAACCAGTGATTTGGGTCCACTTTTTCACTCTATAGGGTGGCTATGAGTCAGAATCGACTTGATGACAATGTTTTGGGGTTTTTTTTTTTTTCCACTTTATAGGGGCCCCTGGATGGTGCCAACCATGAACATGCTTGGCTGCTAACCAGAAGATTGAAGGTTCGAGCCCACCCAGGGGCACCCCAGAAGAAAGGCCTGGCAATCTGCTTCCGGAAAACTCGGCCACTGGAAACCCTGCGGAGCACAGTTGTACTCTTGGACACTCCTGGGGTCGCCCACTTGTGGGGTTGCTCAACTGGTTTCAGTTTATGAATGGATCTACTGCAGGCCCAAAGCCGGGCAGCCTCAAAGTCCACAGCAGGGTCCGGGGGTGACCCTGGTTCCCAACATCCTGCACAGCAGTGATAGGAGAAGCCCATAATTTTATTATAGATTTTGGTCTAGCTCCCAGAACAGCACGGTCGCCTGATGGCATGCATGCGGCCCGGACTGCATTGTGCTAAAGGTATAGGAACGCTTCCTTCTCCTCCCTGGTCACCTCTTGCACATATCTGGGCACTTCCTTCTCCTCCCTGCTTACATACTGCTCACACCTGGGGAGATGAACAGTCTTCCCATCCTTTGCCTCCTTGCCAGCTGCTCCACTGCTCCTGTACACAAAGCCCAAGGTAAGTTAGCCTCTTGGGGCGCACTGACTTGCTTACCCTAGAGTGCATCGGGTGCCTCCTGGGAAGTACCTCTTGCCTCCCAGGGAAGGTTCCGTCTCCTCTCCCCACTTCTGTTTGCTTCCATTCTGTTTTTTTGTTGTTGTTGAGAAAATAGCAAGGAGAACATACACCAATTCAACAGTTTCTATGTGTATAATTCAGTGACATTGATTCCATTCTTCGAGTTGTGCAACCATTCTCACCCTCCTTTTCTGAGCTGTTCCTCCTCCATTAACATAAACTCACTGCCCCCTAAGGTTCCCATCTTATCTTTCGAGTTGCTGTTGTCAATTTGATCCCATAGAGATAGATCCTAAAAGAGCACAGCCCTCGAGGCAGACATTCTTTACCAGTTAAGCTAAACTATTGTTTGGGTTTAAGAAGACTGCAAGGGATAGTTTTGGTTTAAGATTTAAAGATTCTCTCAGGGCAGGAGTTTCAGGGGTTCATCCAGCCTCCATGGCTCCAGAAATGCTGGATTCTACAAGAGTTTGACATTCTGTCTGCATTTTCCCCCCGTTTAATCAGGATACTTCCGTAGAATCTTTTTTTTTCAGTCGAATATTTTATTTAATTTTTTCTAATGTTAGATGAAGATTTACAGAGCAAACTAATTTCTCATTAAACATGAATACACATATTGTTTTATGACATTGGTTGCCAACCCCACAACAAGTCAACACTCTCCCCTTCTTGACCTCAGGGAGCTTTCCTGTCCCCTCTGCCTTCTCATCATTGCCCCTGGGCTGGTGTGCCCCTTTAGTCTCGTTTTGTTTTATGGGCCTGTCTAATCTTTGGCTGAAGGGTGAACCTCAGGAGTGACTTCATTACAGAGCTATAAGGGTGTCCGGGGCCCATGATCTCGGGGTTTCTCCAGTCTCTGTCAGACCAGTAACTTGTTTCCTTCCATTCTAGCTGCTTATGTTCAGCACCTGGGCTGGGAGGGGACAGATAATAGAGGATCCTCAGGGTTCTGGAATGGCCTACAATTTTCCAGTAGTCCTTGGTGACAGGCAGGGGCCTTTCTAGGTACCAGGTGGACCATGGGTAGGGTGGGTAGGGTGCTAGAAGGTTCTAATAAATTTGCCCGAGCAGGAGGAACTGGGTGTTTGTCTTTCTCCCTGGTAAAGTTCCGGGTTAGAAATCCCTCTGCCTCTAGGGGGTCGTGGTTTTTGTTGTTGTCGTGTGCCTGCTGACCAGTCAACTTCCGCTCGTTGCGACCCCAGGTGACAGAGTAGAACTGCCCCCAGACAGAATAGGGATAGAGGAGAGACGGAACCTCCCTGGGAGGCAAGGGAGTTTTACTTAAGAGCTTGGCTGCTCACCAAAATGTTGGCAGTTCGAATCCACCAGCCGCCCCTTGGAAACCCTGTACGGCAGTTCCACTCTGTCCTATAGGGTCGCTATGAGTCGGAATCAACTCAACAGCAATGGTTTTTGGTTTGAATCGTTACCGGAGCAGAGCACCAGGTCTTTCTCTCATGGAGCCACTGGGTGGATTCAAACCACAGACCTTTTGATTAGCAGCCGAGTGCTTACCTGTTGCATCACCAGGACCCACATTAGCGTCCTAGATTTATTCATTTCTTTCTGCCCCTGCCCAGTGGGGCTTTTTTTTTTTTTTTACTGTGGTGAAAATATGCACACCAAAACAATCGCCAGTGCTAGAACTTCCAAGTTTACAATTCAGTGACACGTATTTTTCACGTTTTACCACCATTATCACGACGCTTTTCCCAGACATTCCACCACCACTCACATAAACTCAATGCCCCCAACACAAAAACTCTCCCTCACTCCGCCCTCCCGCCCCTAATAACTAACCATTAAGAAGCTTTGGTTTCTGTAGATTTGCTTGTTTCCTGGACGTGAGATCATACGGTATTTGTTCTTCTGTGACTGACATGGTAGCATTTTTTAATCCTTTTCTGGGAAAGGGATCTTGGCTTCAGTTTGGGTGGGATCTCAGCTCTGGCCTCCCAAGCCCCATCTCCTGTATCTGCTTTCCAGAGCTCCCATGAGACGCCGCCATATTGAAAAGCAAAAGGAACCGTGTTCATTTTAATCACATCTCCATGTATTCTTTCTGCACTAAGCCCAAGATCTCAATGGGACAAAGGAGGAGTACATGGTCAGTGTTTGGCCTCTGTCCCACTCCTGGCTCAGACCACCTCCCTGAAGGCCCACGTCTTTTTCCAGACTTGGGCGTGACCATGGAATTCTATGCCCAGTCCCTTTTCCACCACACAAAAGCCCCCTGCCAAGTGTACTGCTCTCACCTTCAATGTTAGCCCAGCGCTGTCTCACAGAACCCTCACATGAGAATTGTATATGAGAGAAATGTGGAATTGGCAACCGTTGTGGTTGTTGTTGTAAGGTGCCGTCGGTTCCGACTCACAGTGGCCCTATGCACAAAAGAACGAAACACTGGCTGGTCCTACACCATCCTCACGACGGTTGTAATGCTTGAGCCCATTGTTGCAGCCACTGTGTCAATCCATCTCATTGCGGGTCTTCCTCTTTTTTGCTGACCTTCTACTTTACCAAGCATGATGTCCTCCAGGGACTGATCCCTCCTGATAACATATCCAAAGTATGCGAGATGTAGTCTCGCCATCCTTGCTTCTAAGGAACATTCTGCCTGTACTTCTTCCAAGACAGATCTGTTTATTCTCTTGGCAGTCCATGGTATATTCAATATCCTTTGCCAACACCATAATTCAAAGGCGCCAATTTCTTCTTCAGTCTTCCTTATACATCGTCCAGCTTTCCCACGCATATGAGGCGATTGAAAACACCATGGCTTGGGTCAGGCACACCTTAGCCTTCAGAGTGACATCTTTGCTTTTTAACAGTTTAAAGAGGTCTTTTGCAACAGATATGCCCAATGCAATGCATTCTTTGATTTCTTGACTGCTGCTTCCGTAGTTGTTGCTTGTGGATCCAAAGACAATGAAATCTTTGACAACTTCAGTCTTTTCTCTGTTTATTATTGTCTTAGTCATCTAGTGCTGCTATAACAGAAATACCACAAGTGGATGGCTTTAGCAAAGAGAAATTTATTCTCTCACCGTCTAGTAGGCTACAAGTCCAAATTCAGGGCACCAGCTCCACGGGAAGGCTTTTTCTCTCTGTCAGCTCTGGCAGAAGGTCCTTGTCATCAATCTTCCCTTGGTCTAGGAGCTTCTTGGCACAGGAACCCCGGGTCCAATGGACGTGCTCTGCTCCCAGTGCTGTTTTCTTGGTGGTATGAGGTCCCCCTGTCTCTACTCACTTCTGTCTTTTATATGTCGAAAGAGATTGGCTTAAGACACTACCTACTCTTGTAAATTGAGTCCTGCCTGGTTAACATAACTGCCGCTAAACCCATCTCATTAACATCATAGACACAAGATTTACAACACACAGGAAAATCACATCAGATGTCAAAATGGTGGACAGTCACACAGTACTGGGAATCATGGCCTAGTCAAGTTGACAGATATTTTGGGGGGACACAACTCATTCCATGACAGTCACGGTGTTGCTTATTGGTCCATCTGTGAGGATTTTTGTTTTCTTTATGTTGAGGTGTAATCCATACCGAAGGCTGTAGTCTTTGATCTCCATCAGTAAGTGCTTCAAGTCCTCTTCACTTTGAGCAAGCGAGGTTGTGTCATCTGCATATCCCAGCTTGTTAATGAGTCTTCCTCCAATCCCGATGACACACTCTTCTTCATATAGTCCAGCTTCTCTGACTATTTGCTCAGTATACAGATTGAATAAGTATGGTGAAAGGATACAACCCTGACACACATCTTTCCTGACTTTAAACCATGCAGTATCCCCTTGTTCTGTTTGAACAACTGCTTCTTGGTCTATGTACAGGTTCCTCATGAGCACAGTTAAGTGTTCTGGAACTCCCATTTTTCGCAATGTTATTCATAATTTGTTACGATCCACACAGTCGAATGCCTTTTTATAGTCAATAAAACACAGGTAAACATCCTTCTGGTATTCTCTGCTTTTAGCCAAGATCCATCTGACATCAGCAATGATATCCCTCTTTCCACATCCTCTTCTGAATCCAGCTTGAATTTCTGGCAGTTCCTTGTTGATGAACTGCTGCAGCTGCTTTTAAATGATCTTCAGCAAAATTTTATTTGCGTGTGATATTGATGATATTGTTTGGTAATTTCCGCATTTGATTGGATCACCATTCTTGGGAACAGGCATAAATATAGATCTCTTCCAGCCAGGTAGCTGTGTTCCAAATTTCTTAGCACAGACGAGTGAGCACTTCCAACGCTACATCCATTTGTTGAAACATCGCAATTGATTTTCCGTCAGTTCCTAGAATTGGCAACCGTTGTGTGATGTACACTTTTACAACAATAAAAAAAAATTAATTAAAAAAGAAATATCACACAAGCAAAATATGCAATTTCTGATTTTCTAACAGCCACGTTAAGAAAAAGAAAAAGATACAGGTAAAATTAACTTTAACAATATCTTTGATTTCACCCAAGACAGCCAAAGCAGTTTTCAAGATGGAATTAATATGGAAATGACTAAGGGTGTATTTAACATTCTTTTTTCATACTAAGTCTTGGCAATCCGGTGTGTATTTTACTCTTTAAAGGTAAAAAATATTTTTTTGTGATTGTACTTTAGATGAAGGTTTACAAACCACTTTCTCATTAAACAATTAATACACATATTGTTAAAGCTAAATTTTGGATGCTAAATATTTAGTGGTTATAGTGAAATGGTGGTATTGCCAAAACAAATTTGTGTTTAACAGGAAAAAAAAAATGTTTTTTTCCATTGTTTCTGTTTTTTTTCTTTTCATTGTTTTATTGTAGTAAAACTATATGTCGGGGTTATCTAGCGCTGCTATAAGAGAAAAACCACAAGTGGATGGCTTTAACAAACAGAAAATTTATTCTCTCACAGTTTAGGAGGCTAGAAGTCTGAATTCAAGACACTGGCTCTAGGGTAAGGCTTTCTCTCTCGGTTGGCTCTGGAAGAAGGTCCTTGTCTCTCAGCTTGTTTCCTGGTTCCTTGCAGATCTCCATGTGACTTGGCATCAGTCTTCCCCGATCTTTCTCACTCGTTTACTTGCTTACTCTGTTTTATATCTCAAAACATAAAAAAGATAACCCATTCCCAAACGGGATTATAACCACAGGCAGAGAGGTTAGGATTTACAACACATACTTTGTGGGGATACAATTCAGTTCATAATATCCTATCCTCTGGTCCCCAAAAATGCATCTCCTCGCCATGTACAAAACACATTCACCCCATCACATCATCCCAAAAGTCAAGTTAACTCCAAGTACAAAATCTCATTTTCTGAATATCTAAATTAAATATGGGTGAGACTTTAGGTGTATCTCATCACAGTCCTGGTGGCAAGTGCTGAAGAGCTTGGCTGCTAACCAAAAAGTCGGCAGTTCGAATCCACCAGCCACTCCATGGAAACCCTGTGGGGCAGTTCTCCTCTGTCCTATAGGATCGCTGTGAGTGTATAATTCAGTGGCATTGAATACGATCATCTTGTTATGCAACCATTACAGCTATCCATCTCCAAATCATTCCACCACCATTGACAGAAACTCAGCGCCCCCAAGCAACGATCACCCTTTTCTGCCTCCCTCCAACCCCTGGTATTATTTCTGTTTATTCAATATAAATTCACAATTCAATCGCATTTTAAGTGCTTAGTAGCCACGTGGGGCTAGTAGTTCCCATCTTGAACAGTTCAGGGTTGTTGGTGGGTGCCCTCGAGTGGATTACGACTCGTACTAACCCCGTGTGACAGAGCAGGACTTCCCTATAGGGTTTTCTAGGCTGGAATCTTTATGGAGAGCAGATCACCAGGTCATTCTCCGATGGGCTGCTGCGGTGGGGGTTCATACTGTCAAACTTTTGGTTAGCAGCAGAGAGCGTAACCCTGTGCACCACCAGGACTCCTTCCAGGAAAACCTTATGGGGCAGTACAACTCTGTCATATGGGGTCACTATGAGTTGGAAAAAACCCAATGGCAAATACCGACCACCACAACCTCAGGAGGCATGAAGATTATCTTCGGGGGGCCCTGATCTGCCTTCGAGGTGCCGGCTGTTACTTTTGTTGTCATGACACTTCTCTGCTCTCCCCCCCTCCCAGCTTCTCTGACCCATGGATCCCATCCGCTGGGCCAAGGTACAATATCCCTGGCGCCACTGTCTCTCTGGGCTGCTGTTCCAGCTGCTTTTGGCTCTGTGCCTCTTCTCTTACCTGCGTGTGGCTCCAGGCAAGCCCCCGACCGTGGAACCCCTCGCTCAATCTGCCAACGAGTCCAGCCAGTTTACCCCCCGTCACCCGTCCCTGGTCGTCCTGCTGTGGACGTGGCCCTTCAACGTCCCTGTGCATCTGTCCCGCTGCTCGAGGCTGCGGCCTGGCACGGCCGACTGCCAGCTGACCGCCAACCGCGGTGTGTACCGGCAGGCCGACGCGGTCATCGTGCATCACCGTGAGGTCAGCTCCAGACCTTTGGCGCAGCTCCCGCCCTCCCCACGGCCACCAGGCCAGCGCTGGGTCTGGTTCAGCTTGGAGTCCCCCTCCCACTGCCGGCAGCTGAAGGCCCTAGACGGCTACTTCAATCTGACCATGTCCTACCGCAGCGACTCGGACATCTTCACGCCCTA
>NW_004443993.1:9199547-9201287 GCF_000243295.1 Trichechus manatus latirostris
AGCACCTGCAGGCTCTGGACAAGGACCAGGCCGCCTACCTGAGATACTTCCGCTGGCGGGAGACACTGCGGCCCTGCTCCAGAAGTTGGGCCCAGCACTACTGCGAGGCCTGCTGGCGGCTGCAGCAGGAGCCCAGGTACCAGGCGGTGCCCAGCATAGCCTCCTGGTTCACATGAGCCAGCGGCCTGGGGCCTGGGCTGCTGGGAGCCTCACCTGCCCAGACCGCACAGTCGGGAGCTCACCTGCTGGGACCTCACCTGCAGGAGTTCACCTGCTGAGATCTCACCTACAGGCCTTCACATGCTGGGGACCTCAGCTGTCGGGCGTCACCTGCTGGGGACCGCCCCACCCAGGCACTTGCCCCCCAGGGAACCAGCTCCCCGGGAGGGGGGAGTGGTGCTCCCAGCAGCGACGGTTCTGGTTGGTCTTCCCGTGATTGTCACTGCTGTGCTCACTGCCTGCGTGGTCTGGGGTCCCAACATCGTCACCCGTCTCCAGCTGGGGATGCTGTAACAGTGCTGTGCCCCCTTTTTCTAGAGCGTGCTCCTCACCCAGGGCCAGTCTGCCCCCAGGGGACGTGGGTCATGTCTGTATTTTGGTTGTCACAGCTGGAGGCAGGGTGTTACAGGCACCTGGTGGATGGGGGCCAGGGATGCTGCTCAACACCCTGCAGCGCCCAGGACGGCCCCACCCCAGAGGAGGATCCGGCCCCAAAGGCTCGGAGGTGGAAGAACCTGCCTGAGACCGTCTACAGCCCTCGGGGTCCGGGGCTGGCAGGTGTTCAAAGCCCCAGGGGGGCCTCTCCTCCGGCTGGCACCTGGGGGTGGTCTGGCAGTTTAGGGAGACCATGGTGGATGTGGGACCAGGGTGTCTGGGGGTCTCTGGTGGGGGCAGTGCTTCAGCAAGGGGACCGGCCATGTCCAGAGCCTGGGGCACAGGTGCCTGCGCGTGGCTGCCTGAGGGATGGGGGCAGGACAGAAAAGGATGGGGATCCCCCTGCGAGGGGGGTTTGGTGCTGTGTGTGCAGCTGTGAGAGTGAGTGGAGGGCGACGCGGGGCTGGAGTGTGGGTGCCATCAGGTGTGACTGTGACCGTATTAGCGTGAGGGCGTGCCAGCCCGAGGAGGCTGTGGCCCTGAGTGTGTGATGGGGGGTGTGTGAGTGAGCACATGCATGGCTGTGTGGGGCTGCTGTGACTGTGTGTGCGTGTATGCGAGAGTGCAGGGTTGCGTGGGGGGCTCTGCAACCTGAAGTGTGCGATGGTGTATGTTTGTGGGTGTGAGTCAGCAAGTGTGTATGGCTACATGGAGCCTTGTGACTGCGTGTGTGCTTGTGTGTATGCTTAAGTGTGAGAGAGAGTCTGCGTGAGGATGTGTGGGTCTGTGGGAGGCTGCTATGATACTAAGTTGTAGATGTGTGTGCACACTTCTGTGAGCAGGTGTGTAGAGTTCTGTATAGGGCCTCTGTGACTAAATGTGTGATGGTGTCTGTGTGTGCGTGTGTCAGTGAGAGAGCGAGGAGGGCGGTGGAGACCAGGGTATGACATTAAGTGTGTGACTGACACTGTTGCTGTGAATGTGTAACTGTGTGACCGTGTGATTGTGTGTACGTGTGTTGTGACTACACGCGGCTCCCAATGTGTCTCCATGTACGTGTGTGTGTGGTTGCCCCGTCCAGTGTGAGGTCCAGCAGTGTCTCTGCCTGAGTGTGCAGCAGTGAGGCTGCCCCGCTCCGTGTGTGAG
>NW_004443993.1:9201818-9217733 GCF_000243295.1 Trichechus manatus latirostris
GTCTGGCAGCTGGGCCCGCACCCTGTGGTTGGGATTTGGATCTGGGTGGGAGACAACAGGGAGGCCGAGGCAGGGTGCACACACTCACACACAGAGGCAGCTGAGCTTCACGGGGGCCAAGACTCAGGTGGACACCAGCTTCCCCGCTCTGTGTCCTGGACTCAGCAACTTGAGTCTGGAGGCCTCCCCAGCCATCCAGAGATCCATCCCGATGGGGAAACTGAGGCTCTGAGTGGGCATCACCTTGCTTACACAGCATCTGGAGACTCCGGCCTCTCTGCAGGGCTGGGCAGACTCAGCCCAAAGAGTGGAGGAATCCACCACCCCAAACCTCACAGGCAAAAGACCGCGGGGGCGGACAGGGACTTCAGCCAGCCTTGCCTGGGGAACTGCCTTCCGAGCAGACGACCCACGCTCTGGGCCCTGCCAGCAAACCCTGCACTTGAGCTCCCTGGAAGTCCTGCTTGTAGCTGCCCTCGAGTGTCTCCAGCTGCAGCCAGAGTCCTGGGGGGCAAGGAGCCTGGCTGGGTGATCCTCCCTGGGGTCAGTTTCTGATCTGTGCCCTTCAGTTTTGGAATGAGGACAAGTCTGGGAGGGTGGTGCTGAGCTCAGATGTGTGGGAAGAAGAGGAGGGGCCTGTTGGGGAAAGGCACAGAACCAGGGAGAGGGGAGGGGACCATGCCTAAGGAGACTGTCTTGTGGGGGTGAGGGTGCACCCTCCAGAGCCCTCAGTCTGTGGGGATGAATTAGAAGTCCACGCCCTCAACCTACAGGTGCCAGCCCCCAGCTCATAGGCTCACCCGCCTTTCTGAGACCATGGGACCCGCCAGAACGCAACACCCCATCCTGGGCCTGTCAAGCATCAAGGTGACACCGCAGGCAAACCTAAATATCGCGCCCTGCTTTTTCCACAGGGGCTCGCCATAACCCCCCACCCCCTCCGCCCCAGGCCGGGCACGGCTTTTATGGGTACAGGACACAAGTCTCTGGGGACCCAGCTATGCCCCAGCAGGTGCCGGCTTCAGCCAACGGAGGTGAAGTCCACCCCAGAGCTGTCCCCACCAGGAGGTGGGCTGCTGGTGTTTTTAGCTGGTGACAGGAGATAGTGGCTCTGGGTTCACCCTGGTGGGCCCGGTCTATGGAAGCCATCAGGCAAGGCAGGCTTGGGTCCACCTAGACCTCAGTCTCGTCACCAGCAGAATGGCTCCACCTCCCTGTACCAACTCCAGTCCTGCCCTTTCCTCCCCAGAAGCCCACACTGTGAGGAGGAGCAGAGGGACTGTCCAGGAGGTGGGAAAGAAGCTCCCTGCCAATACTGCCCCTGCTCTTTTGTCCCTCTCTTTGCACATCCTCTCCCTTTTCCCTGATCCCAGGATCCTCCCATCATCCCCTGCAGATGACAGCATATCGCCCGTCTCCCCTTGGAGACAGCATCTCCTCCCCATGTGCCAAAACCACCTCTTTTGGAGATGGGCGCCCCGAATCATGTCCCTGGCTCCATTTTCACACTTTTAGCTCGACGCAGTTAACGCGAGAGTCAGTGCCTTGGCCTCGATGGCAGGTCCTGCATATAGTCTGGCATGGGGTGTCTCGCCAGGCCGGTTGAGGTAGGGTCACACGCACGCGCACTTACGCGCCGACGTGGTAATGGCTGTGGCTGTCCTCCTAGGCCGTCGGGCGGCAGCAGGGCTGCGCGCGCACCCGCTCCCGCAGCACGTGCCGTTGCTGGCTCAGGCGCCACAGCCCCAGGTCTTAGCAGCGCACAGCTCCCTCGCACGTGCCTGCGCAGTAGCGGAACAGCGGTGTCTCCCGTGACGCGAATCTCACGGGCAGCTCTCTCCTGCGTACCTGGACCTCGCGCAGGGCGCACTGCCGCGTGCCCCAGCGCGCATGCGCAAGCCGCAGGCGAGGGTCGGCCCCACAAAGCGGACCCGGGGGACGCCCGCCGCCGGGAGTCAGGTCGCCCAGCTCCACCGTGTCCGGGGCGCCCGGCAGGAGTGTTTGTCCTGCGAGGATTGACAGGAAGAGTAGGGGCACGGGATCAGAAGGGGGTCCCCGACTCTTGCTGTCCCCGCTGCAAAAAGACCCTTGCTGGGTGGCAGATGCACACTCTCTAAAACGCTTCTCCCGGTCCCCCCACCCACATACTGCGCTGCCGTGGGGCGAGGAAGTGTTGGGGGGACGGATACAGTTGTTAGGGGACCTTTAAAAAACACCTAGTTAATTAGTACTCCACCAGTTATCAGGCCACTCCCAGTCACCTCCCCTCCTCGCTCACTTCCTCTTAGTTGTTTTGCAGACTCTGGAGAATTCCTGACGGATCTGGATCTAACGGATTAAGGAGGTCAGACATGCGCAAAGCAGACAAGGGTGACTGACAGACCATGTCGGACCCCCCACGCATGCTCAATAGCATGGGAAAAAACTCAGGTCAAAGAGCGAAATTCACGAGGCATGCCTCATCTGCATAGCCCAGCCCATTTCAGAAGTGAAGAGCCCATCGGTGGCTACTGTGCCGAGTCTTAGCGCCCCCCCGTAATAAATAATCAGTAAAAACTATGAATATGTAGAACTTCCTGATCCTGCCCACCTGCCTTCCTCCACCTCTATATGAATATGTGTAGTTTCCCATACCTGTAAAATGTAAATGCTTCCTCAAATCAAGAAATTCAGGCTGAGGTCGAGACCTTTGAGTTGCCGCTTGGTAGCCTGCGAGATAAATGCTTTCTTCCTCTCAAAACCAGCGTCTGAGAGATTGGCTCCTTGCACACCGGGGACGGACCCATAGGTCCAGTTTCAATTTTGGCACACCTGATGGGACCTTAAACAGTTCTATTGTTTGCCCAGTTTTCTTGGAGCCCCACTGGCTGAGGCCGGGCTTATCAGTGCCCTCAGGGCACGCCTGTATCTCTTTCAATTCAGAGGCTGCGGGTAAGTTTAAGCCCCGTGGGCAGCGTTCCCAGTTAGGGTGCAAACCCAACTTGAGAAGAGTTAACAGATCTGCGTTGGTCTGGAGGCGCAGGATGGGTAAGTCCGTTCCCGTTAACCGTGTGGTCCCGACACTCTGTCCTCTGGTCTGGTGTGAGCTCACTCTGTCTCCATGTGTGTGTCTGGAAAATAAGGAAAGTTCAAGAGATCCTAAAATGTAGCCACTAGGCTGCATCTTTAAGAACTAGGAATACTTCAGGTCAGACGCTATAAGAAAAAAAAAGATGATTTTCTTTGATAACACTGCATGGCCTCAATATGAATCGGCAGATGAGGAAAAGTAGCCAGCAAATTGGTCTCTAAATTATACTATCCTCCAACTTGATCTTTTCTGTACTCGCCAGGGTAAATGAGAAAATTATTATGTGAACGCTTATTATGTGAACGCTTTCATGACTCTGTATCAAAACAAAGGGTTAAAGAAAAAAGTAAAATGTTAGTTCAGAAAGGGACCGATAAAGCACAACTGCCAGTCCTTCCTCGTGACCCTAAGGAAGATCTTCCAGCTCCTTCCACCTCGGCACATGTGACGCCCCCTCCCTACGCCCTGGGTCCACCCAACAGAGCTGCACTGCCAGTGACAGCCCCTACTGTTAAGCCCCCTCGACCCGTGTATCCACGCCTCCTGGGTCCTTCTGTCCACCAGCGGGCGCGCTGCCGCCACACACAGAGCGGAACAGTTTTTGGGTGCCCCGATTTGGACGTTCAGGAAAATGAAAATCCTCTGGCTGCGACTGGTTCTTGAGACAGCCATAGTATCTTAAGACCATGTTCACGAGTTCAGCGATGTGGATCCTGAAAACCTTGAAAATGCCAGAACGGTCAGTATAATCTTTACAGGACAAAGTGCCCCGGATATTAAAAGCAAGCTTCAGAAAGAAGGAGGTACAGGGTTAAAAATCTCTCGGCTAGTGGAGCTGCCCTGCCAAGTTTACTCTGGCTGAGATAAGGAGCAAGAAAGAAACGTTGCAGACCAGAAGCACCAGGCAGCCATCCTAGCTGCCGCCTTGCAGGCTGAAGGCCATCTCCCAAGAAAACAAAGAAAAGGAGAGAGATCAAGGCCACAGGAGCAGAGAAGCCCCCACACCCCTTTGAAAAGAGACCAGTGCAGCTGGTGTAGTTAAAAAAAAAAAAGAAAAAAAAGGAGGTGGGACATTGAAAGGGTGTACAAGATACCAAACAAAGGAACTAAAAAAGAAAGAGGCAACTCAGTGCCCGGCTGTGCCACTAAAAGGTAAATCCGACTGAAAGGGAAATGGAGACCAGTCCTCCACCCGAGCCTCTAGTTATCATAACGGGGAAAAGAAAACCTGTCAAGTTTCTGGGAGATACTGGAGCGACCCACTCACTTCTGACCCAAAGAGAGAACAAGCTACCCAGATGAGGCGGACAGTGTCCGTTCTCAGAGTATCAAAAGAGAAGAGCCCTCTCCCTTCCTACAACCTCTAACTTGTTCTATGTAAGTCTTTGACTCACTGTTTCCTCTACAAAAACAGGTGACAGTTACAAATGACCTTACTACCGGGCCACCCACTTAACTATGAAAAAGAACATTAGCGAGGGTTAGGTGATCCAGCTACCAGAGACACAGCAGTGTCACAGGTGTGTGGCGCCGGGGCTGTTTGGGAGGCTGAGGCTGCCAAGATTAACTCGGTCGCCTCAGGTGCTGGTTTGGTGTGTGTGTGCGTGTGCGTGTGCCAAGTAGAGACTGGAAGACGCACCGTTGATCCCCGAGTGTTCACCATTGGGTTGGATTTTAAAGAATTAGAAACAGTTCAGCTATGGAGATATAAAAAAAGAAAGTCATGATCAAGTACTGTCATCAGGACTGGGTACAGCATCCCCTGGGGTTGAGTGAGAAATGGCCAACATCAGGTTCTTTACCTCATGATACCATCTTACAGCTAACGTTCTGTAAGCGGGAAGAGAGATGGGATGAAATCCCTTATGTACAGGCCTTCATGGCATTATATCAAAACCGAAATGTACAGAAACAATGTACATTATTGGTTCAGAGGGCAGAAAAGCCACAAGACCAGAAAGAAAGAAGAGATTTTAGAAGAAAGTGAGCCCTAGGAACCTCTTCCTTTCCCAACGGCACCCCCCACCCCATTATGTGCCGGGGGCGGCAGCTACCGCCCCCCTGACCATGACTCCAAGACCCTGCAACGGTCAGAAACAGGAAAGAGAGGTTAAGGTAACAGCAGAAACCCCACATCCCCGAGTAAAGGAAATGGCCTCTCCTCACACTCACAGTGGTGTTCAATTTGGCCAGGGGCCTTCCTCTTCTGATGAAGGGCAAAGGAAGTTTCCTCTTTGCCAGGTTCTGGCAGGGAACAGCGATCAAGGGGTACCCTGTGGCTTTGTGTGGGTGCATGCTTCTTTCATTTCTACTGACTTACTGAACTGGAAGAGATCAATGCCCAGTTACCAAGAAGACCCCAGCCAGATGGCAGAGTTCTTTCAGAGCACCTTTGATATTCATCAGCCAAAGCGGGTAGAGGTACGAGCCCTCCTCCGAGACCTGCTGACTCAGGAGGTAAGAAGGATGGTTTTAAAAAAGGCTACACTGGAGGCAGAAAGGCTTCATGAGGCAGGGGCAAATCTGGCTAGACGACCAGTAGATGTGGCTGTGACCCTTCAAGACCCCAAGCGGGATCCAAACCAGGCGAACTGATATAGTTTTCTTGCAACATTATCAAGAATGTATGCTAGAAGGGCTCCGGCGGGGAGCACCCAAACCTTAACCCTTAACAAAATTCAAGAGGTTCACCAAAAGCCAGATGAGAACCCCTCTGCCTTCCTTGAGCGGGTCCTAGAAGCTTATAGAAAACATGCTAACGTGAATCCTGTGATCCTACTTTCCAAAAGGTTGTTAACCTGAATTTTATGTCTCAGAGCGCACCCGACATAAGGCGCAAGCTACAGAAATTAGCAAATGGGCTAGCTATGACCACCTCACAATTAGTGGAGGCGGCCTTTAAAGTCTACAACAGCTGGGACCAAGAACAGGGAAAGCAGCAGCACCGGGAAATGAAGCAACAAGCTAGCCTGTTGCCTTCCGCACATGGAAGAACCCAATCTTCAAGATACTCCGCTTGCTAACCGGACCTTGAAGTTTTTTCAGATGGCAGCAGCTTCCTGGATCAAGGGACACAAGGGGCTGGATATACTGTAGTGTCCGTTCATGAGACCTTAGAGTTGGAAGCCCTTCCTCCCAGAACTTCAGCCCTGAAGGCTGAACTGATCGCACGGACCAGAGCATTAGAATTGGGAAGAGGTCAAAAAATTAACGTTTACACAGATTCGAGGTACGCTTTGTCTATTGTGCATACACATGGGGCCATGTGGAAAGAGAGGGGATTACTAACATCAGCCAGTAAAGAAGTTAAATACGAGCCTGAAATTTGAAAGTTGCTACAGGCAGTCGTCCTCCCCACCGAGGTGGCTGTTACACACTGCACAGGCCATCAGCCGGGGATAACACCTTAGCCAAAGGGAATCGCCTCGCCGATCAGGCAGCTAAGGAAGCTGGAAAAGCCAAAACCGCAGCACGGGTTTTGGCCCTCTTGCCTGATACTGCCCTACAGGCCTTCACTCCAGGATATTCTCAACCAGATAAAGAAAAGCGAGGACAATGGAGCTTCTCAGAAGATAACAAACAGGTGGATGTATAATGACAGTGGACAAATGTTAGCGCCAGGACACCTTACGTATGATGTAGTACCAGCCGTCCACCTCACCACCCCTTATGGAAGGCATGCCCTGGCCACGTGGCTACAAAAGCTGATTGTGGGGACTGACTTATATAAGAATGTTCAGCTTATCACCCAGCAAGGCATGCTCTGTGCTAAAAATAATCCCAGGACAGGCCCACCCCACCTATAGGAGGAGTGTGAGCCAGAGGTTTGGGATCCGGGGCAGACTGGCAGATGGACTTCACTGCACTGTCACGCCGCCAATGACTGGAGGGATGAAATTCTTACTTGTCTTTGTAGATACTTTCACTGACTGGATAGAGGCATTCCCTTGCAGAACAGAGAAGGCTGCTGGAGTTAAGTCAAGCCATGCTGAGGGAAATCATGCCAAGGTTTGGTTCACCTGTCTCCATTCAGAGTGACAATGGAGGAGCCTTTTGTGGCCCAAGTGGTTCAACAGGTTCCAGGGCTTTCAGGCTTTAAATGGAGGCTGCCGGCCTCCTGGAGACCAGAAACATCGGGAAAGACTGAAAAGATGAATTATACCTTAAAGGAAGCAATGGCCAAAATCCGTCAGGAAACCAACCTTCCGTGGCTTCAGGTTCTTCCCGCTGCAGTTTTCAGAGTTAGGGCAGGCGCTAGAAGCAGACTCCAGTTGAGTCCGTACGAAACGTTATATGGGAGACCCTTCCTCAAACCCCAGGCCCCTGGGCACCGGAGTCACGCAGACTCGCCTGTGACCGGGGAACTAGATCAAGTCAGGTATGTCCAGACTCTATTACTTTAAAGGCTGTTAACCATTATGCAGCCAGCAGAGTAATGTTTCCCACAGATACCCCACTCCATAACCGGAGCCCCGGAGACTTGGCGCCGCTCGAAAACTGGAACGACTGGACTCCCAGCCAACAGCTTCGGGCTCGATAGGAAGGACCTTTTGACGCTCTCCTAGTCACCCACTCCTCAGCCAAAGTGAAGGGGGTCCGACCTTGGATACATCACTCCAGACTCAAGCTTGTGCTCCAGTATAAGACTGATCCTCCTTAGATCAACCAGATGGCTCATCCCTGTGACACCGGGAATGGAATGACGGGACAGGGAGTCAAGAGGAGTCCACCACCCCAATCTTCACCAGTGACATCAGCCTGGAAAGACAGAATATGATATTGAACCTGTCGATGGACTTAAAGTCCTGTTTAAAAAGAAGAAAGTCGCTAGCAGCTAAGTAGCCCCGGTTTTTATTTACTGATGTTTTCCGTGCATTAGACCCCATGTGCCCTCAGGGCAGACTGTTGTCTTGGCATGACTGTATCTCCTACACTGCTTGTCATTTTCCGGGCCTGTATGCTTTCCTGTGTCCTCCCTGCTGGACGTAACCATTGTCTCTGCTCCAAGTAAGAACCAGAGTACTTCTCTCCTGTGTCCCGAAGATGAGGTCCGTAGCCCTTTTGAGATCATCATCCCAGCCATAGGTCAGTGGGCTGATAATGCTGTGATCCAATGGGTCTCCGCCATAGCACACGGTGAAAACCCCCCCTCGTTAGATACATCAGCAGAACCCAGGGAGTAACTCTAGCAGGAGTAAACCCTGTGCCACTTTTGTGAGCAGCTTCACTGGTATATCCCAACCCCTCCACGTCATGGGTCTACCCCCTTGGTCCCTTTCTCCTAGCTGTGGGCTGTGAACCTTAGCCCAGTCGTCTCTCTAGTACCCCAGCCTTTTGTTCTCCCCTCACTTCCAGTACTTCCTTAACAATCATACCTTTTTACTCCCAGTGCCTTCCGCGGGCCAGTGCCTCTGCCCTCAGACCCCAGCAAGACCTGGGGAGCGTCCTGACTAGTGAGTGTAACGGGTGATGGACACTTGGAAGAACTTCAGTGTCGGCCCGCGTCTTCTCCGTCCTCTCACCCGTTTTACTGAAACCAGGTTAAAGGCTGCTGGCCTTTTGTCCCCCGTACTGCTCCCCGGGGAAGGGCACATGCCTCTCCAGCCTGTAAATCAAAGGTCTGAGATTCAGACTTACGCGAAAACATCCATCCAACAATGTCCGTTTTCAGCAGAAATCAGCTAAGAGTGATCGTCGTCCCCATTCCCAAGATTGGCAATGGAACAAATCACAGGGGGGAGTTGTTACGGGACCTGGAGGAAGAGGAAAACCCCTAATTAATTAGTACTCCAGCAGTTATCAGGCCACTCCCAGTCACCTCCCCACCACGTCACTCACTTCCTCTTAAGTTGTTTTACAGACGATCTGGAGAATTCCTGACAGATCTGGATCTAACCGGTTTAAGGTCAGACAAGCACGGAGCAGACAAGGGTTACTTCGGAACCCCCACGCACGCTCAACAGCATGGGCAAACTCAGGTCAAGGAACAAAAAGACTCATGTCAACTAAATTCACTGGACGTACATCATCTGCAGTAGCCCAGCGCATTTCAGAAGCGAAGAGTCCATCGGCCGCTTCCGTGCCAAGTCTTAGCTCCGCCCCGTAGTAAATAATAAAAACTATGAAAATGTAGAACTTCCTGATTCTGCCCACCTACCTTCCTCCACCCCTATATGAATATGTATAGTCCCCTAAACGTACAAAATGTAAATGCTTCCTCAAATTGAGGAACTCAATCTGAGGTCGAGACCTCTGAGTTCCCGCTTGCTAGCCTGCGAAATAAACTTTTTCTTCCTCTCAAAACCAGCGTCTGAAAGGTTGGTTTCTTGCACGCTGGGCACAGACTCAGTGATCCGGTTTCAATAGAAGCTGTGCATGTCCAGGAAGGAAACCTCGCCCTTCTAGGGCGTCCGACGGCAGCAGGGCTGCGGGGCTGCGTGCGCAGCCGCTCCCGCCGCACGTGGGGCTGCTGGCGCAGGCGCCGCAGCCCCAGGTCGTAGAAGCGCGCGGCAGCCTCGCACGCGCCTCGCAGTAGCCGAACAGCGCGTTCTCGTTGACCTGCATCCCGGGCCCAGCTCGCTCACGCGCACCTGGAGCTCGCGCAGCCCCCACGCCCGTGTGCCCCAGCGCGCATGCGGAAGCAGCCGTCGAGGGGCCGCCCGGCCCAGGGCGTTTGGTCGCGCCCCTTCACCGCATCTTGGTCGCCGTGTGGGAGTGCTGCGTCTGCCAGGGTGGAGAGGAAGAGAAGGGGGACGGAGATGTTCAGGGGGATCCCCGACCCTTGCTAGGTCGTAGGTGCACACTCGCTGAACGGCTTCTTCCCGGTCTCCAAAGCCACATACTGCGCTGCCGTGGAGCGGGGCAGTGTTTAGGTGTCGGATCCAGCCCTCTGGCCAAAACCAGCCTCCCCTGGTGGGATGCTCCTGCGCTCGCTGGGCGGTGCATATCAGCGTCCTCCGCTGGGTTCCCATGGCTGCCAACACCCCTCTCTCGACCATGCGCCCATTCAGGGCTGCCCCGGAGCTTGGCTCGCGCTTTCTGCGCACCCGGGGCTATTTTCCATCCTGCCCTCCTCCCTCCTTTGAGCTGGGCTGATGTGGGTCTTTAACTCATTCCTTCTGGGGCCCCCTGCTTCCTTCCCCGCCCCACCCCCGACACTCTCTGGACCCCACCTGTGTGCGAGGCTGCCCTGGAGTCGTCGCCCCCTTTTCGCTCAGCTGTACCCACTCCTTTGCAGAGATGAACGGGGGGCTCAGCAGGTGGTGGTAGTGACTCAAACCCCTGCCTCAGCTGAGCCCCCAACTGCCCCCACCTCTGTGCTGGGCTGCCCCCGGGCACTGGCACACCATCTCCAGGCAGTGCTGGGGGGCTGTTTCCCACACCCCCACCCCTCACCCTCTAGCTGAACTGCCGTTAAGTTGCTAACTCTCTCTGAGGCTCCCCACCCAAAGTCCCCACAGCTCCTGGGCTGTTCACCCTGCTGCAGCGGGCCTCAGTTTCCCCATCCAGAAAACCAAATCGGGGTGTGTGGGCCTCTCAGAATAGAGTGGCAACAGGTACTGAGGCAGGGGTCCCTGGCCGCGTGGGGTGGCAAAAGCTCCTGTCAGGGCCACCCTGTGTTGTTGTTAGGTGCTGTTGTCTCAACTCCCACTCTTGGCGACCCCATGTGACAGAGCAGAACCGCCCCATAGGATTTACTTGGCTGTACTCTTCCAGAAGCAAACCACCAGGTCTTTCTCCCTTGGAGCAGCTTGGTGAGTTTGAACTGCCAACCTTTCGGTTAGCAGCCAAGGGCTTAACAATTGCGCCCCAGGGCTCTCAGAGACAACTTGGTGCATCTGAAATTTCCAAGTGACCCAGGCAGGAACTGCTCTTGTAACCTGATACTGACGAATGCCGGGAAATTTCCATTAGTCTTTAAACTAGCCCAACCTAGATTTGGCCCGCCCAAATGTGCAGGAAGGCCAGCTGTGACCACTGATTGACTTCGACAGCAGACACAGCAACAGATGGAATGAATCAGAAGGAAAATCAGCACCCAGACCCTATTCCGAAGCAAGAGGTCCGACCGGAACCGTGTCACCTCCTGTTTTCTGACCACCTTCTAGAATTTTTTCTCCCCAGTACACGTGCACGGCCGCCATCTTGCTACCCAAATCACATATAAGCCCTGCTTCCCCATAGCTTGAGGAGCCGGGTCTGAGGAACTTCTTTCTGGCTCCTTGCTCTGCGCATTGCAATAAAGTTACTCTCTCTTGCTCAGAAGACCGGTGTCCAGATAATTGGCAAGTCTAAGTGCGCCGGACAAGGACCCACTTTCCAGGGTTCGCCAACACTCTCTCCCTGGGCCTGGGTTTCTGTACGGGCAGGGTGGCTGTGAGGAGACTGCAGTCCTGCCTGGCAAAGCTTGACCACCAGCCTAGGACACGGTGACACCAAGACCATCAGCCCAATGAATGATTTTTTTAATAAGTCACTGGACAATCCCACCAGCCAAGGAGGGAGAGATGAGTTGATGTAGGTCTGCCTGTTCTGCAAATGCCCTGACTTGGGGGGACCCTCCACTTTGAGCCAGCCGTGCCTCCTGGGACCATCACTGCTGGAAATCACTGGACGCCCTCAGATGGTGGAACGGCAGGCAGCGTGAAGCACCCTCTCAGAAATGATTTCTGATCTGGGAAGAGGAAGTACCAGACGCCCCAGGCTGGACCCAGGGCTTTGGCTCTGCAGCCTCCGTGTCCAGGGTGGGATTAGCAGAGCACAACCCGGGCTTCTATTGTAGAACATGTCTCTTGTCCACTGCAGGAAGCTTGGGGGCTCCCCGGGGACTTCCTGGGGACCTGGAGGACCCAGCAGGGAGAGGGGCTGGTTTTGAGTCATGCAGAGTGGCTTGATGAGGCCACTAACCACAAGCCCCCAACACCGCCTTCATCCGGACACCCCTCATCACTCACCAGGACATGACAGCAGCCTCCTCCCCACCACCCACAGCAGCCTGAGAGAACTTCACGAAATACAAGTCGATGTGAGGAACCCTCTGCTTGAAGCCTCCCATGGCTCCCTATTACTTGGCACTAAATACGTCATTGCTGACTGACGTGGCCTGAAATATGTGGCGGCTCTGCCCTGCTCTCCTGCTCTGAAGACCCAACTACACTGAATTTCTCCCAGTTCCTCCAATATGCCGGGACCTTCCTCCCGTAACCTTTCCATGGTTTCTTTCTTCCCCTTTTTACTCTGAGAACCCCTGCAGGGTTTTAGCTCCAGCCTCAAACATCCAGGAAGTTCAGACTGGGTCACACCCTCCTCAGTTCTAGTTACACCTGTGAGTTCACTTACGGGGCTTAAAATATCTTCTGTCTCATGGACCGGCTCCCTGAGCCTGGCTTGAAATCCCGTTCACCCGCCCTTCCCCACCCCTTCAAGGGAGTGCTGGTGCCCCCCATGGAACGCACTTTGGGATCTGGTGACTGGATCAACCTTTTTACTTTAAAGGAGTCCCTGGGTGGTGCCAGCTGTGAACATGCTCAGCTGCTAACCAGAAGATTAGAGGTTCGAGTCCACCCAGGGGCACTGCAGAAGAAAGGCCTGGTGATCTGCTTCTGGAAAACTCAGCCACTGGAAACCCTGTCGAGCACAGTTCTACTCTGACACAAGAGGGGTCGCCATGAGTTGGAGTCAGCTCAACTGGTTTCAGTTTATGGATGGATCGACCGCAGACCCAAAGCCGGGCAGCCTCAAAGGCCACAGGTGGGGCCAGAGGGTGACCCCAGTCCCCAACTTCCTGCAAGCAGGGATAAGAGGAGCCTCATAATTTTACTATGGGCTTTGCTCAAGCTCCCGGGACAGTGCGGGTCACGTAGCAGGCATGGGGCCCAGACTGTATTTTGCTAAAAGTGTAGTAACACTTCCTCCTCCTCCCTGGTCACCTCTTGCTCACACCTGGGCACACCAGCAGTGCACCGTCCTTTGCCTCCCTGCCAGCTGCTCCACTGCTCCTGTACACTGCAGCCAAGGTAAGTTAGCCTCTTGGGGCACACTGACCTGCTTACCCTAGAGTGCATCGGGTGCCTCCTGGGAAGGCCCTCTTGCCTCTTAGGGAAGGTTTCATCTCTCTTCTCCCCACTCCTGTTCGCTTCCATTCTACCTGCTTATGTTCAGCACCTGGGCTGGCAGGGGACAGATAGCAGAGGGTCCTCAGGGTTCTGGAATGGCCTACAATTTTCCAGTAGTCCTTGGTCACAGGCAGGGGTCTTTCTGGGTACCAGGTGGACCACGGGTAGGGTGGGTAGGGTGCTAGAAGGTTCTAATAAATTTGCCCGAGCAGGAGGAACTGGGTGTTTGTCTTTCTCCCTGGTAAAGTTCCGGGTTAGAAATCCCTCTGCCTCTAGGGCGGTCGTGGTTTTTGTTGTTGTCGTGTGCCTGCTGACCAGTCAACTTCCGCTCGTTGCGACCCCAGGTGACAGAGTAGAACTGCCCCCAGACAGAATAGGGATAGAGGAGAGACGGAACCTCCCTGGGAGGCAAAGGGGTTTTCCTAAGCTGTAATCTTTATGGGAGCAGATTGCCAGGTCTTTCTCCCACGGAGCCACTGGGTGAGTTCAGACCACCGACCTTTTGATTTGTAGCTGAGGGCTTAATAGTGAAATGGGGGCATTGCCAATATGGTAAAGTTGTGTTTAACAGGAAAAAAAATTTTTATGCTACTTCCTTTTTTTTTTTTTTTTTTGTGGTAAAAATATATATAATGAAACATTTGCCATTCGACATATTTTACATGTACATTTCAGTAACATTGGTTACGTTTATCATGTTATGCAACCATTACGGCTGTCCATTCCCAAATGATTCCACCACCATGAACGGAAACTCAGTGCCCCCTAAGCAATGACTCCCCTTTTCTGCCTCCCTCCCACCCCTGGTACTGTTTCCATTCATTTCATTTAAATTCACAACTGAATAGCATTTTAAGTGCTCAATAGCCATATGGGGTTAGTGGTTCCCATCTTGAACAGTTCAGGGTTCTTGTTGCCGTGTCCATGAGTCAGTTCCAACTCATAGTGACTTCAGGTGACAAGGGAGAACTGCCCCATAGGGTTTTCTAGGCTGGAATTTTTATGGGAGCAGATGGCCAGGCCTTTCTCCTGTGCAGCCTCTGGGTGAGTTCAAACTGCCAACCGTTTGGTGAGCAGCCAAGCACTTACCGACTGCACCACCAGGGCTCCGTAGTGCAGGGTTAGACTAAAATAGGGTCAGTATAACTCCGAATGGAGCCCTGGTGGTGCAGTCGTTAGAGCTCGCTGCTCACCAAAAGGTCGGCAATTGGAATCCACCAGCTGCTCCTTGGAAACCCTGTGGGGCAGTTCTACTCCGCCTTACAGAGTGGCTATGACAGGAATGGACTCGAAGCAATGGGTTTGCTTTTCGTATGAGTCAGAACAGACTCCAGGGCAATAGATGTGGCTTGAAGGAGCCCTGGTTGGACAGGGGTTAAGCACTCCACTGCTAACTGAGAGGTTGGTGGTTTGAACCCACCGGCCGCTTCTCCTGAGGAAGTTGTGGCAGTCTGCTTCCATAAACATTACAGCCTTGGAAACCCGATGGGGCACTTCTACCCTGTCTTACAGGGTTTCTATGACTGGAATCAGCTCGATGGCAATGGGCTTGTTTTGATTTATCTTGTAAACTGTTTTGTATCGGACCAAGGTAGTTTTAGCATGAAGTGAATGAAGCTTAAACCTCCAAAAAACTCAGCGCTGTGGAGTCGATTCCAACTCATGGTGCTCCCCTGTGTTACCAAGTTGAACTGCTCCGTAAGGTTTTCTTGGCGGTAAACTTTATGGACGTAGATTGCCAGGCCTTTCTTCCGAGGCACTGCTAGGTGGGTTCAAACTGCCAACCTTTGGGTTAGCATCCATCACAAACCGTTTGTGCCATTCCGAGTGGCGTTGTTCATTTTTCACAGCTGCGTTGTACTCTACTGTAGGGACATGAACCAGCTCCCCATTGATGGGCAGGTAGCTTCGTTCCAAATGCCCTTCTACACACGTGTGGGCATTTGGGAAAATCCCTTTGGCCTGAGGGTCAGTGTGCTTTCAATTGTGATTGATTATCACCAGTTTGCCTCCGGTAGACTTAAGAACAACTGTTTGCCATGGAGTCCACTCCAACTCATGGCATGTGGGTCAGAGTAGAACTGTGCTCCACAGGGTTTCCAACAGCTGAATTTTTGGAAGCAGATCACCAGGTCTGTCTTCCAAGGCACATCTGGGTGGATTTGAACCTCTAAACTTTCATTAGCACCAGCCAGGGACTCCTTTGAATGAACAATTGAGTGAATATTAAATGAAGTTTAACCTTGAAGACCTAAAGTCTTCCTTCTCCCCCCCCCAAAAAAAAAAAACGGGCCAGGCTCTCTCTTACCTCCTGACTCCGCACTGGCTGTTCCCTCTGCTGGAAATGCTCCTACTTTATCTGGCAAACTCTCACATAACCTTCAAAACCCAATTGCTTTGTTCCCCTCACAGGCAGAGCCAACCCTGGATCCCAACATCAGCTCTGCGGGGCTTAGAGCATCTATGACTGGCTCAGTCTTCTCTCCAGACAAGGAAGGAGGGTGGGGGTGCTGAGAGTGGGCGGGGTCGGGGGGGACTTGAGAGCCCTTGGTCCTGTCCCACCTTCTACCCTGACCCCTAGTGGTGAGGAGAACATGGAGTCTGGGGCCAGATCGCCTTTATCAAACCCCAGCTCTGCTGTTTTCTTGCTGGGTCACTTGGTCTCCGTTTTCTCATCTGGAAAATAGGAATAATAATGGTTAAGCGCTGAGCTGCTAGCTCTCAGGTTGG
>NW_004443993.1:9219334-9231958 GCF_000243295.1 Trichechus manatus latirostris
GGCCTGGGGCCTGGGCTGCTGGGGACTTCACCTGCCCAGACCTCACCGGCAGGAGCTCACCTGCTGGGACCTCACCTGCCGGGGACCTCACCCACCCAGGCACTCGCCCTCTGGGAGCCGGCTCCCCAGGAGGGGGGAGTGGTGCTCCCAGCAGCAATGGTTCTGTTTCGTCTTCCTGTGATTGTCACTGCTGTCCTCACTGCCTGTGTGATTTGGGGTCGCAACATCTTCACACCTCTCCAGCTGGGGATGCTGTCAGAAACAGTGCTGTGCCCCCTTTTTCTAGAGCATGCTCCTCACCCAGGGCCAGTCTGCCCCCAGGGGACATGGGCATGTCTGTATTTTGGTTGTCACAGCAGGAGGCAGGGTGTTACAGGCACTTGGTGGGTGGAAGCCAGGGATGCTGCTCAACACCCTGCAGTGCCCAGGACGGCCCCACCCCAGAGGAGGATCCGGTCCCAAAGGCTCAGAGGTGGAAGAACTGGAGTGAGACCATCTATAGCCCTCAGTGTCAGGGGCTGGCAGGTGTTCAAAGCCCCACGGGGGCCTCTCTTCCAGCTGGCAATCAGGGGCTGGTCTTGCAGGTTACGGAGACCACAGTCGGCATGCGGCCAGGGTGTCTGGGGGTCTCTGATGGGGGCAGGGCTTCAACAAGGGGACTGGCTATGTCCAGAGCCTGGGGCAAAGGTGGCTAGGCGGGGCTGCCTGAGGGTTGTGGGCAGGATAGAGAAGGACGAAGGACGGGGATCCCCCTGCGAGGGCGGGTGTGGTGCTGTGTGTGCAGCTGTGAGAGTGAGTGGAGGGCGACGCGGGGCTGGAGTGTGGGTGCGATTGGGTGTGTGACCATTAGCGTGACGGTGTGTGGGCCTTGGGGGGCTGTGGCCCTGAGTATGTGATGGGGGGTGTGTGTGAGTTAGTGAGCTCATGCATGGCTGTGTGGGGCTGCTGTGGCTGTGTGTGTGTGTGCATGAGAGTGTAGGGTTGAGTGTGGGGCTCTGCAACCTGAAGTGTGATGGTGTGCGTGTCTGTAGGGGTGAGTCAGCGAGTGTGTTTGGCTGCATGGAGCTTCTGTGACTGTGCGTGTGTGTGAGAGTCAGTGTAAGGGTGTGCGGGCCTGTGGGAGGCTGCTGTGATACTGTGTGACGGTGTGTGTGCGTGTCGGCGAGAGCGTGTAGAGTTGTGTATGGGGCTTCCTTGACAAAATGAGTGATGGGGTGTGGGGCTTCTGTGACGCTAACTGTACGCTGTGTTTGTGTGTGTGTGTGTGTGCGTGTGCGCCAGCCAGAAGTGAGTAGGGCTGTGGCGACCCTGTGTATGACAGTGTGACTGACACTGTTGCTGTGAATGTGTAACTGTGACCGTGGGTGTGATTGTACGTGCGTTGTGACTACACGCGGCTCCCAGTGTGTCTCCGTGTACGTGTGTGTGTGGTTGCCCCGTCCAGTGTGAGGTCCAGCAGTGTCTCTGCCTGAGTGTGCAGCAGTGAGGCTGCCCCGCTCCGTGTGTGAGAGTGTTTGTGACAACGTTGTGCGACTGTGTGACTGTCTGAACGGAGGTGTGTGGTTAGGGCGAGTGTGGTTGTGACGCTGTGTATGTCTGAGTGTGAGGGTGAGGCTGTGTGTATGTGTGGCTGGATGTGGAACCCTGCGTGAGGGCTCTACTCTGAGTGTGTGATCCTGAGTGAGTGGTGAGTGTGTAAGCTTGTGGGCTGTGGTCTATGTGTGATCCCATTGTCTCTTGGGTTCATGTGGGCATGGTCGTCTCTGAGCACTCTGTGTGTGTGTGTGTGTGTGTGTGTGTGTGTGTGTGTGTGTGTGTTGGCAGCGACCCCAGCCTTGTGTGTGGAGTGTGTTGCTGAGAACTCCTGCCCCGGGGTCTGCAGGGACAGTTCTGTTTACGTTGCAAATGTCTGGTGGCTGGGCCCACGCCCTCTGGTTGGGATTTGGATCTGGGTGGGAGACAACAGGGAGGCCGGGGCAGGGTGCACACACTCACACACAGAGGCAGCTGAGCTTCAGGGGGGCCCAGACTGAGGTGGACACCAGCTTCGCCACTCTGTGTCCTGGACTCAGTACCTTGAGGCTGGAGGTCTCCCCAGCCACCCAGAGATCCATCCCGATGGGGAAACTGAGGCTCTGAGTGGGCATCACCTTGCTTACACAGCATCTGGAGACTCTGGCCTCTCTGCAGGGCCGGGCAGACTCAGCCCAAAGAGTGGAGGAATCCACCACCCCAAACCTCACAGTCAGACCACGGGGGCGGACAGGGACCCCAGACAACCTTGCCTGGGGAACTGCCTTCCAAACAGACCACCCACGCTCTGGGCGCTGCCAGCAAACCCTGCACTTGAGCTCCCTGGAAGTCCTGCCTGTTAGCTGCCCTTGAGTGTCTCCAGCTGCAGCCAGAATCCTGGCGGGCGGGGAACCTGGCGGGGTCATCCTCCCTGGGGTCAGTTTCTGATCTGTGCCCTTCGGTTTCCGAAATGAGGACAAGTCTGGGAGGGTGGTGCTGAGTTCAGATGTGTGGGAAGAAGAGGAGGGGCCTGGTGGGGGGAGGGGACCATGCCTAAGAAAACTGTCTTGGGGGTGAGGGGGCGCCCTCCAGAGCCCTCAGTCTGTGGGGATGAATTAGAAGTCCATGCCCTCAACCTACAGGTGCCAGCCCCCAACTCATAGGCTCACCCGCCCCCAGACTGGGGGACCTGCCAGAACCCAACACCCCATTCTAGGCCTGTCAAGCATCAAGGTGACACCGCGGGCAAACCTAAATATCGCGCCCCGCTTTTTCCACAGGGGCTCGCCATAACCCCCCAACCCCCCACCCCCTCCGCCCCAGGCCGGGCACGGCTTTTATGGGTACAGGACACAAGTCCCTGGGGACCCAGCTATGCCCCAGCAGGTGCCGGCTTCAGCCAACGGAGGTGAAGTCCACCCCAGAGCTGTCCCCACCAGGAGGTGGGCTGCTGGTGTTTTTAGCTGGTGACAGGAGATAGTGGCTCTGAGTTCACCCTGGTGGGCCCGGTCTATGGAAACCATCAGGCAAGGCAGGCCTGGGTCCACCTAGACCTCAGTCTCTTCACCAGCAGAATGGTTCCACCTCCCTGTACCAACTCCAGTCCTGCCCTTTCTTTCCCAGAAGCCCACACTGTGAGGAGGGGCAGAGGGACTGTCCGGGAGGTAGGAAGGAAGCTCCCTGCCAACACTGCCCCCGCTTTTCTTTTGTCCCCCTCTTCGCATCTTGCCTCCTCCCCCAAATCAGACGGGATTCTCCCAACATCCCCTGCAGATGACACCCTATCACCCTCGTCCTTTTCCCAGTGGAGACGGCGTCTCCTCCCCACACGCCAAAACCCCCTCTTTTGGAGATGGGCACCCCGGGAGAGCGCAGAATCACGACCCCTGGCTCTATTTTCCCGCACTCCAGCTCGATGCAGTTAACGCGAGAGTCAGTGCGTGGCCCCCGATGGAATCTTCTGCGCATGGTCAGTCGGGTGCAGGGTGGCTTCACCGGGCTCAGCGAGGTTGTGTCCCGTGCAGGCGCACTTGACCGCGGCCAGCTCGTGCACGGTGTGGTTGCGGCTGTGCGTGTCCAGGCAGGACAGCTTGTCCTCGCAGCCCGTTGTCGGCAGCAGAGCTGCGCGAGAATGCGCTCCCACCGCACGTGCTGCCGCTGGCATAGGCGCCGCAGCCCCAGGTCAACGAAGCGCGCGGCCGCTTTGCACGCGCCTGCGCAGGAGTGAAACAATGCCTTCTCGTCCGGCGAGCTCGCGCAGGCTGCACTGCCGCGCGCCCCCAGCGCGCATGCGCGACCCGCCGCATAGGTCCCGCCAGACGTCGCGGACTTCTGGGCTAGCAAGCGCTTTCGCGTCCGGGGCGTCCTGCAGAAGTGTTCGGTCTGCGAAGGTGGAGAGGAAGAGAAGGGCGACGGGAATCAGCAGGGGGCCCCCGACCTTTGCTGTCTCCCCTGCAGAAAAAAGACCCTTCCTGGGTCGCTGGTTCACACTCTGAAGCGCTTTTCCCCTGTGCCCCCAGCCACATAGTGCGCTGCCCTGGGACGGGCAGTTTGGATCCACCAGCTGGCCAAAACCAGCCTTCCCTGCTGAGATGCTCTTGCGCTCTCTGGGCGATGTTGGGGGGTGCATATCAGCCTCCTACGCTAGGTCCTCATGCCTGCCAACACCCTTCTCTCGACCGTGCGCCCACGCTAGGCTGCCCGGAGCCTGGCTGGCCCTTTCTGGGGGCCCGGGGCTGTTTTCCATCCTGCTGCCTTCCTCCTTTGAGCTGGGCTGATCCGAGTCTTTAACTCATTCGGTCTGGGGCCCACTCTCCCCTCCTCCCTCCCCCGCACACTTTCTCTGGACTCCACCTCTGTGCTGGGCTGCCCTGGGATCGTCCCCGCCTTTTTGCTGAGCTGTACCCACTCCTTTGCAGAGATGAAAGGGGGGCTCAGCAGGTGATGGTAGTGACTCAAAACCCCTGCCCCAGCTGGGTCCCCGCTGCCCTCACACCTGCGCTGGGCTGCCCCCGGGCACTGGCACACCATCTCCAGGCAGTGTTTGGGGGGTGCTTCCCACACCCCTACTCCTCACCCTCTAGTTAAACTGCCATAAATCGCTACTTCTCTTTCTCTGAGGCTCCCCACCCAAAGTCCCCACAGCCCCTGGGCTGTTCACCCTGCTGCAGTGGGCCTCAGTTTCCCCATCCAAAAAACCAAATCGGGGTGTTTGGGCCTCTCAGAATACACAGAGTGGCAACAGGTACTGAGACGGGTCCCTGGCCGCGTGAGGTAGCAACAGCTACTGTCAGGGTCACCCTGTGTTGTTCTTAGGTGCTGTTGAGTCAATTCCAACTCCTGGCGACCCCATGTGACAGAGCAGAACTGCCCCCATAGGGTTTTCTAAGCTGTAATCTTTACAGAAGCAAATCAGTCACCAGGTCTTTCTCCCTTGGAGCAGCTGGGTGGGTTTCAACTGCCAACCTTTCAGTTAGCAGCCAAGCGCTTAAACATTGAGCCCCCAGGGCTTCTTGGAGAGAGCTTGGTGCATTTTAAATTTCCCCGTGATCCAGGCAAGCACCTCCTCTCTCCCTGGGCCTTGGTTTCCATACAGGCAGGGTGGCTGTGAGGAGACTGCAGTCCTGCCTGTCAAAGCTTGGCCACCAACGCAGGACATGGTGACACCAAGACCATCAGCCCCATGAATGATTTTGTTGAAAAGTCACCGGCCAATCCCACCAGCCAAGGAGGGAGAGATAAGTTGATGTAGGTCTGCCTATTCTGCAAATGCCCTGACTTGGGGGATCCCCACCTCCTTGAGCCAGCCGTGCCTCCTGGGACCACCACCGCTGGAAATCACTGGACGCCCTCAGATGGTGGAACAGCAAGCAGCGTGAAGCACCCTCTCAGAAATGATTTCTGATCTGGGAACAGGAAGTACTTGATGCCCCAGGCTGGACCCAGGGCTTTGGCTCTGCAGCCTCCGTGTCCAGGGTGGGATTAGCAGAGCACAACCAGGGCTTCTATTGTAGAACTTGTCTCTTGTCCACTGCAGGAAGCTTGGGGGCTCTCTGGGGACTTCCTGGGGACCTGGAGGACCCAGCATGGAGAGGGACTGGTTTTGAGTTACCCAGAGGGGTTCGATGAGGCCACCAGACATAAACCCCCAACACTGCCTTCATCTGGACACCCCTCATCGCTCGCCAGGACACCCCAGCTGCCTTCTCGGCCTCCCTGCCTCCGCTCTGCTCCCACAGCAGCCTGAGAGAACGTCTTAAAATACAAGTGGACGTGAGGAACCCTCTGCCTGAAGCCTCCCATGGCTCTCTATTACTCTGGCTAAACACATCGTTGCTGATCTACTTGGCCTCAACTGTGTGGCAGCTCTCCCTGCTCTCCTGCTCTGAAGACCCAAATGTACTGAATTTCGCCCAGTTCCTCCAAAATACTGAAACAGATACATGGATTCTTTCTTCCCCCTTTTACTCCCAGAACCACTGCGAGGTTTTAGCTCACAGCTCGAACATCCAGGAAGCTCCGACCAGCTCACACCCTCCTCCTCACTTCTAAACACACCTGTGTGTTTACTTATGGGGCTTAAATTCTTTTCCATCTCACACACCAGCTCCCCCCCCACCTGGCTTGAAATCCTGTTCACCTGCCCTTCCCCACCCCTTCAAGGGACCCCTGGCGCCCACCCCTGGAACCCACTTTGGGAACTGGTGATTTGGGTCCACGTTTTCACTTTATAGGAATCGCTGGGTGGTGCAAACTGTGTAGGCACTCAGCTGCTCTCCAGAAGACTAGAGGTTTGAGTCTGCCCAGGGGCACCCCGGCAGAAAGGCCTGGCGATCTGCTTCCAGAAAACGCAGCCACTGGAAACCCTATGGAGCACAGTACTATTCGGATGCTCGTGGGGTCGCTCAACTGGTTTCAGTTTATGGATGGATCGAATGTGGCCCCAAAGCCAGGCAGCCTCAAAGGGCACAGGTGGAGCCAGAGGGTGACGTCAGTCCCCAACTTCGTGCACAGTGGGGATAAGAGGAGCCCTATAATTTTATCATGGATTTTGGTCTACCTACTGGAACAGCATGGGTCACCTGACGGCAGGCATGCAGCCCAGATTGTGTTGTGCCAAAGGTATAGGAACACTTCCTTCTCCCTGCTTTCACCTTGCTCACACCTGGGCAGACCAGCAGTGCACCGTCCTTTGCCTCCCCACCAGCTGCTCCACTGCTCCTGTACACGGAGCCCGAGGTAAGTTAGCCTCTTGGGGTGCACTGACCCCCTTACCCTAGAGTGCATTGGGTGCTGTCTTAGTTCTCTAGTGCTGCTATAACAGAAATACCACAAGTGGATGGCTTTAACAAAGAGAAGTTTATTCTCTCACAGATTAGGAGGCTAGAAATCCGAATTCAGGGTGCCAGCTTCAGGGGAAAGCTTTCTCTCCCTGTTGGCTCTGGGTAAAGTCCTTGTCATCGATCTTCCCCAGGAGAGGAACTTCTCAGCGCAGGGACCCTGGGTCCATATGGAATGCACTATTCTCCTGGCTCTTGTTTGTTGGTGGTAAGAGGTCCCCCGTTTCTGCTTGATTCTCTTTTATGTCTCAAAAGAGATTAGCTGAAAACACAATCTAATCTTGTAGACTGAGTCCTGCCTCCTTAAAATAACTGCCTCAAATCCTGCTTTATTAACATTATAGAATCAGGTTCACAACACATAGAAAAATCACGTCAGATGACAGATTGGTGGACAGTCACACAATACTGGGAATCATGGCCTAGCCAAGTTGACAGATATATTTGGGGGACCCAATTCAATCCATGACATTCCACCCTTTGGCTCCCAAAAATTCGTGTCCTTGCCACATATAAAACACATTCAACCCATCACATCATAGTAAAAACCTTAAGTCAACTCCAAGTTCAAAATCTCATTTTCTGCAAAATTCCTTTTCCTCTGTGAAATCTAGAATACAAGTTATCTGCTTCAAAAGTACAATGGTGGAACAGGATAAGATAGACAGTTCCATTACAAACGGGAGAAATTGGAGGGAAAGACAGGAAAACAGGCACCACGCAAGTCAGCACAACACATTACATTAGCTCTCAAGGCTTGAAAATAATCCTCTGTTCTCTGAGACCATGTAGGCAATGGCCCTGCCATCCAGACTCTAGATATTGGCCACACTCTCTGGATTCTGGGTGGAGGCCCCTGGGCCCTGGGCTTCAGCTCCGCCTTCCAGGCCCACTTAGACAGGAACTCTGCTCCCTAGGCTTTAGGCACACCATTGTCCTAGTCCATCCGAGAGGCGACTCCACCCGTTGAGACCCCAGAATTCATGACCCAACCTTTGAGACTGAGGCAGCTCTGCTTCCTGTGTTCCCTGTCTCTTCAGCTTCTGCTTCCTGGTTTCTTGGCCTCTCAGCCCCTCGGCCCCTCGGGCCTTACTACTCACGTCTGCCCTGCTGGGGCAAGTGTTCCAAAGCTCTGTAGCTCCACCAATAAGTGCCTGGAGGCACCCTACTCGGCCAGTAAACTTCGGCTGGGAGGCACTCAGCTCTCTTGCTCCATGGGTTGGCAAGCCTAGCTCCACTGATAAGTGCCCGGAGACACCACACTCCGCCAGGAAGCCTCCTGCGCAAAGGCACTCAGCTCTCTCGCTCCATCGGTTGGCTCCAGTGCTGTCTGGCGCTGGTCTCCTGGTTTTGCTGCTGCCAGTCCCCTGCCGCTTCCGGTCCTCTGCTGCTGCCGGTCCTCTACCCTTGCCGGTCCTCTGCTGCTGCTCTTCCTCTGCTGCTGCTGGTTCTGTGCTGCTTCCAGTTCTCTGCTGCTGCTTCTCACCATCTGTACCATCTCCAGTGAATGGCTTTCTTCACTTCCTTCCGAGTCCTCACCAGAATTGTGTTTGACATCCATAATTCCACCAGCAGTCTCTTCAAGACAATCTTAAAACTCTTGCAGCCTCTACCCATTCCCAGTTTCAAAACTGCTTCCACAATTTAGGTATTTGTTACAGCAGCACCCCACTCCCAGTACCAAATTCTGTCTTAGTCATCTAGTGCTGCTATAACAGAATACCGCAAGTGGAGGGCTTTAACAAAGAGAAATTTATTCTCTCGCAGTCTAGGAGGCTAGAAGTCCAAATTCAGGGCGCCAGCTCTAGGGAAAGGATTTCTCTGTCAGCCCTGGGGGAAGGTCCAGAGAAACTTATACTGCTTCCATTTTTTTGTTTGTTTGTTTTATTGTGGTAAAAGTATATAGAAAAACATTTGCCAATACAACACTTTTAAATTGATTTATTATGGTTATATATATATATATGTATGAAACACAGCACTTGCCAATTCAACATTTTTGACATGTACATTTCAGTAACATTGATTACCTTCAGCATGTTATGCAACCATTACAGCTATCCATTCCCAAATGATTCCACCACCATTAACAGAAACTCAGTGCCCCCTAAGCAATGACTCCCCCTTTCTGCCTCCCTCCCACGCCTGGTACTGTTTCCGTTCATTTAATTTAAATTCACAATTGAAGAGCATTTTAAATGCTCAATAGCCACATGGGGTTAGTGGTTCCCATCTTGAACAGTTCAGGGTTGTTGCGTCATTGAGTCAATTCCAACTCATAGTGACTGTCATGGATTGAATTTATGTCCTCCCAAAAAATGTGTGCATCAATTTGGCTGGGCCATGATTCTCAGTATTGTGTGGTTGTCCTCCATTCTGTGATTGCAATTTTATGTTAAAGAGGATTAGGGTGGGATTGCAACACCCTTACTGAGGTCACATCCCTGATCCAATGTAAAGGGAGTTTCCCTGGGGTGTGGCCTGCACCATCTTCTATCTTACAAGAGATAAAAGGAAAGGGAAGCAAGCAGAGAACTGTGGACCTCATACCACCAAGAAAGCAGTGCTGGGAGCAGAGTGTGTCCTTTGGACCTGAGGTTCCTGCGCTGAGATGCTCCCAGACCAAGGGAAGACCGATGCATCACAAGGACCTTCCTCCAGAGCCAACAGAGAGCGAAAGCCTTCCCCTGGAGCTGATGCCTTGAATGTGGACTTTTAGCCTACTTTCTGTGAAGAAATAAATTTCTCTTTGTTAAAGCCATCCACTTGTGGTATTGCTGTTATAGCAACACTAGACAGCTAAGGCAGAATTTGGTACAGAGAGAGTAGGGTGCTGCTCTAACAGATACCTAAAATGGGGAAGTGGTTTTGAAACTGAATGGATAGAGTACTGGCAGCAGCAGAACCAGGGGATCAGCATGAGACGGCGCTGCAGCTGACCCGCGGAGCAAGACAGCCGAGTGCCTGTGCGCAGGAGGCTTCCTGGCAGAGTGGGGTGCCTCCGGACACCTATCAGTGGAGCTAGGCTTGCCGATCCATGCAGCGAGACAGCCGAATGCCTGTGCGCAGGAGGCTTCCTGGCGGAGCGGGGTGCCTCTGGGCAGTTATCAGCAGAACTACAGAGCTTTGGAACACTTGCCCCAGCAGGGCAGATGCAGGCATGAGGCCCAACAGCGGAGAGGCCACAGGAAGAAGGAGCTGAAGAGACAAGAAGTGCAGGAAGCCGAGCTGCCTCCACCTCAAAAGGTATGGTTATGACCTCTGGGGTTTCAAAAGGAGAAGCCGTGCCCTCTGGTGTTTCTAAGTGTGGAGTCGCCACTCAGATGGACTGGGAGAATGGTGTGCCTAAAGCCGAGAGAGCAGAGTTGCCACCACAGCCACCGTGGGCCTGGAAG
Source organism: Trichechus manatus latirostris (assembly GCF_000243295.1). Classification (NCBI taxonomy): domain Eukaryota; kingdom Metazoa; phylum Chordata; class Mammalia; order Sirenia; family Trichechidae; genus Trichechus; species Trichechus manatus. The sequence continues at coordinate 9,229,581 of NW_004443993.1, forward strand.
GCAGAGCTGAAGCCCAGGGCCGAGGGGCCTCCACTCAGAATCTGGAGAGTGTGGCCAATACCTAGAGTCTGGATGGCAGGGCCACTGTATAAGTGGTCTCAGAGAACAGAGGATTATTTTCAAAGCCTTGAGGGCTGTGTTCTGGTGACTTGCTTGGTGCCCGTTATCCCTTCTTTCTCTCCAGTTCCTCCCATTTGTAATGGAAACGTCTACCTTGTGCCCGTTCTGCCATTGTACCTTTGGAAGCAGATAACTTGTCTTCTAGATTTCACAGAGGAAGAGGAAGTTCTGGATTTTGCACTTGGAGTTAAGACTTTTGCCATGATATGATGGGGTGAATATGTTTTACATGTGGCAAGGAGATGAATTTTTGGGGGCAAAAGGGTGGAATGTCATGGATTGAATTATGTCCCCCAAAAAATATGTGTATCAGTTTGGCTGGGCTGATTCCTAGTATTGTGTGGTTGTCCTCCATTTTGTGATTGCAATTTTATGTTAAAGAGGATTAGGGTAGTCTTGTAACACCCTTACCCAGGTCACATCCCTGATCCAATGTAAAGGAGTTTCCCTGGGGTGTGGCCTGCACCACCTTTCCTCTTACAAGAGATGAAAGGGAAGCAAGGAGAGAGGGGGGACCTCATACCACCAAGAAAGCAGTGCCAGGAGCAGAGCGGGTCCTTTGGACCTGAGGTTCCTGCACTGAGATGCTCCCAGACCAAGGGAAGACTAATGGCATCACAAGAACCTTCCTCCAGAGCCAACAGGGAGAGAAAGTCTTCCCCTGGAGCTGACGCCTTGAATTTGGACTCTTAGCCTACTTTTTGTGAAGAAATACATTTCTCTTTGTTAAAGCCATCCACTTGTGGTATTTCTGTTAGAGCAGCACTAGATGACTAAGACCGTGACTTCATGTGACAGAGTAGAACTGCTCCACAGGGTTTTCTTGGCTGTAATCTTTATGGAAGCAGATTGCCAGGCCTTTCTTCTGAGGCACTGCTAGGTGGGTTCAAACTGCCAACTTTTCGGTTAGCATCCATCACAAACTGTGCCACTCAGCACCTCTAGCTTAAGCTTCAGGGCTTCCTAAAGAAGGATTTGCTTTTGTACCTAATTCTGGATTCATAATAGTGTTTACTTGTTCTTAGAGAGGCTCCCAAACTGAAGAGGCGTCAGGTTCTGGAAAACAGGATCCGCATCAGGAACCTGTGGATCTGTGCTCCTAGAGTGGCTTTGATCATTTTTCACAGCTGCATAGTAGTCCATTGTAGGGACGTGAACCAGCTCCCCATTGATGGGGACATAGCTTGGTTCCAAACACCCTTGTATGTACATGTGTGGGCATTTGGGCAAATCCTTTTGGCCTGAGGTTCACTGTGCTTTCAATTGTGATTGATTATCACCAGTTTGCCTCCCTTAAAGACTTAAAAAACCGATTGCCATGGAATCTATTCCAATTCATGGCATGTGGGTCAGAGTTTAACTGTGCTCCATAGAGTTTTCAATAGCTGTATTTTCGGAAGCAGATCACCAGGCCTTTCTTCCAAGGCACCTCTCGGTGGATTTGAACCTCCAGACTCTCATTAGCACCACTCAGGGACATGTTATCAGGAGGGATCAGTCCCTAGAGAAGGACATCATGCTTGGTAAAGTAAAGGGACAGTGAAAAAGAGGAAGATCATCAACGAGTGGATTGACACGGTAGCTGCAACAACGGGCTCAAGCATAACAACTATTGTGAGGATGACACAGGACCCGACAGTGTTTCGTTCTGTCATACATAGGGTCACTATGAGTCGGAACTAACTCGATAGCACCTAACAACAAGAACAGAGACTCCTTTGAATGAACAATTGAGTGACTATTAAATAAAGCTCAAGCTTGAAGACCTAAAGTCTTCCTTCACCTCCACCCCAAAAAAGAAGCCAGGCTCTCTCTCACTTCCAGACCTTGGCACTGGCTGTTCCTTCTGCCAGGAATACTCGTACATTAACTGGCAAACTCTTACATAACCTTCAAAACCCAATTGCTTTGTCTTCCTCCCAGGTAGAGCCAGCCCTGGATTCCAACGTCAGCATCTATGACCGGCTCAGTCTTCTCTCCAGACAAGGAAGGAGTGTGGGGGTGCTGAGAGTGGGTGAGGTCAGGGGGGACTTGAGAGCCCTTGGGGCCTGAACCACCTTCTACAGTGACCCCTAGTGGTGAGGAGAACGTGGAGTCTGGGGCCAGACTGCCTTTGTCAAACCTCAGCTCTGCTGTTTTCTTGCTGGGAGTCACCTGGTGTCAGTTTTCTCATCTGGAAAATAGGAATAATAATGGTTAAGCGCTGAGCTGCTAGCTCTCAGGTTGGTGGTTTGAACTCACCCAGCGGCTCCACGGGA
>NW_004443993.1:9233654-9254112 GCF_000243295.1 Trichechus manatus latirostris
CTCACCTGCTGGGACTTCACTTGCAGGAGCTCACCTGCTGGGACCTCACTTACTGGGACGTCACCTGCTGGGAAGCTCACCTGCCTGGACCTCACTGGCGGGAGCTCACCTTTCAGGAGGAACCTAAGCTACTGGAGATCTCACCTGCCAGGGCTTCACCCGCCAGGAAGAACCTCAGTTCCTGCGGACCTCACCTGCTGGGACTTCACCTACCGGGGCCTCACCTGCCGGGGCCTCACCTGCCGGGACCTCACCTGCCGAGACCTCACCTGCCGGGGCCTCACCTGCCGGGACCTCATCTACCGGGACCTCACCTACCGGGACCTCACATGCCGGGCTTCACCTGCCGGGCTTCACCTGCCGGGGCCTCACCTCCCGGGGCCTCACCTGCCGGGACCTCACCTGCCGGGGCCTCACCTGCCGGGGCCTCACCTGTGGGGACCTCACCTGCCGCGACCTCACCTGCTGGGGACCGCACCCACCCAGGCACTCGCCCTCCGGGAACCAGCTCCCTGGGAAGGGGGAGTGGTGCTCCCAGCAGCGACGGTTCTAGTTGGTGTTCCCGTGATTGTCACTGCTGTGCTCACTGCCTGCGTGATCTGAGGTCGCAACATCGTCACCCCTCTCCAGCTGGGGATGCTGTGAGGAACAGTGCTGTGCCTCCTTTTTCTAGAGCGTGCTCCCACCCAGGGCCAGTCTGCCCCCAGGGGACGTGGGCCATGTCTGTAGTTTGGTTGTCACAGCAGGAGGCAGGGTGTTACAGGCACTTAGTGGGTGGAGGCCAGGGATGCTGCTCAACACCCTACAGCGCCCAGGACGGCCCCACCCCAGAGGAGGATCCGGCCCCAAAGGCTTGGAGGTGGAAGAACCGGAGTGAGACCGTCTATAGCCCTCAGTGTCAGGGGCTGGCAGGTGTTCAAAGCCCCACGGGGGCCTCTCCTCCAGCAGGTACCCGGGGGTGGTCTGGCAGGCTGCACATTCTGTCCAGAGCCTGGGGCAAAGGTGGCTGGATGTGGCTGACTGGGGGTTGGGGGCAGGATAGAGGAGGACAGGTATCCCCCTGCCAAGAGGGCGTGCGGGCCTGTGACCCTATGTGTGATGGGGGTTTGTGTGTTAGTGAGTGTATGCATGGCTGTGAGGGGCTGCTGTAACTGTGTGTGTGCATGAGAGTGTAGGGTTGTGTGTGGGGCTCTGTAGCCTGAAAAGTGTGTGATCCTGTGTGTGTGTCAGCAAGAGTTTTTGTATGGCTGTGTGGATCTTCTAGGGCTGTGTGTATGTGTGTGAGGGATGGTCAGCATGAGGGTGTGCGGGGCTGTGGGAGGCTGCTGTGATACTAAGTGTGTGATGGGGTGTGGGGCTTCTCTAAGTGTATTCTGTGTGTGTGTCAGCTAGAAGCGAGTAGGGTGGTGGGGAACCTGGGTATGACATTGTGTGTGACTGATACTGTTATTGTGAATGTTTAACTGTGTGACCGTGGGTGTGACTGTGTGTGCGCTGTGACTACACACGGCTCCCAGTGTGTCTCCGTGTATGTCTGCATGTCGTTGTCCCACCCAGTGTGAGGTCGCACGAGCATCTCTCCGAGTGTGCAGCAGTGAGGCTGCCGGCTCTGTGTGCGCGGCTGTGACGTAGTTGTGTGACTGTGCGTGACTTTCTGAATGGAGGTGTGTTGTTAGGGTGGGTGCAGTTGTGACGCTCAGTGTACGTCTGGGTCTGAGGGTGAGGCTGTGTGTGTGTGGCTGATGTGGGACCCTGTGTGAGGGCACCACTCTGAGCGTGTGACCTGTGTGAGTGGTGAGTGTGTAAGCTTGTGGGCTGTGGTCTGTGTGTGATCCCATTGTCTCTTGGGTTCATGTGGGTGTGGTAGTCTCTGAGCACCGTGTGTGTGTGTGTGTGTGTGTGTGTGTGTGTGTGTGTGTGTGTCTAAGTGTGTGGTGTGCGTTGCTGAGACCCCCACCCCCACCCCAGGGTCTGCGGGGGCAGTTCTGTTCACGTTGCAAATGTCTGATGGCTGGGCCCGCACCCTGTGGTTGGGATTTGGATCTGGGTGGGAGACAACAGGGAGGCCGAGGTCCTAGGAGGCCCGGGCAGCGTGCACACACTCACAGACACAGAGGCAGCTGAAGCTTCAGGGGACCCCAGACTCAGGTGGACACCAGCTTCCCCGCTGTGTGTCCTGGACTCAGCAACTTGAGTCTGGAGGCCTCCCCAGCCACCTAGAGATCCATCCTGATGGGGAAACTGAGGCTCTGAGCGGGCATCACCTTGCTCACACAGCATTTGGAGACTCTGGCCTCTCTGCAGGGACAGGACCAAAGAGTGGAGGAATTCACCACCCCAAACCTCACAGTCAAAAGACCGTGGGGGCGGACACGGACCTCAGCCAGCCTTGCCCGGGAACTGCCTTCCAAGCAGACCACCCACGTGCTAAGCCATGCCGCCAAACCGTGCATTTCGAACTCCCTGGAAGTCCTGCTTGTCAGCTGCCCTTGACTGTTTCCAGCTGCAGCCAGAGTCCTGGGGGGCAGGAAGCCTGGCTGGGTGATCCTCCCTGGGGTCAGTTTCTGATCTGTACCCTTCAGTTTTGGAATGAGGACAAGTCTGGGAGGGTGGTGCTGGGCTCAGATGAGTGGGAAGAAGAGGGGGCCTGGTTGGCAGGGTGGACAGAACCACGGAGAAGGGGAAGGGACTATACCTCAGGGAACCGGGAGCTGGGTGTGCGCCCTCCAAAGACCCCAGTCTGGGGAAATGAGCAGGAAGAGAATTGCACCCCCCTGAGGCCTCCAGGCCCCCCTCTCCACCGTCTTACAGGACCCTTCCCCCTCAGACCGTGGGACCCACCAGAACCCAACATCCCGCCAAGCATCAAGGTGACACCATCAGCAAATCTAAACGTGGCGTCCCATTTTTTCCATTCTCTGCAGGGGCTCGTCATAAATCCCCCCTCGGGGCCCGGCCAGGGCTTTTATAGGTCCAGGACCCAGGTCTCTGGGGACCCAGCTCTGCCCCAGCAGGCGCCGTCTTCAGCCGACTGTGCTGGCGCCTGCCCCAGAGCTCTACCCGCCAGGTGGTGGGCTGCCCGCTGGTATTTTTAGCTGGCGAAAGGAGATAGTGGCTCCGAGTTCACCCTGGTGGGGCCAGACTGTGGAGGCCCATCGGGCAAGGCAAGCCTGGGTCCACCTAGACCTCAGTCTCTTCACCAGCAGAATGGCTTCACCTCCCTGTACCAACTCCAATCCTCCCCTCTCCTCCTCAGAAGCCCACACTGTGAGGAGGGGCAGAGGAACTATCAGGGAGGTGGGAAGGAAGCTCTCTGCCAACACTGCCCCACTTTTCTTTTGTCCCCCTTTGTATCTTTCCTTCTCCTCCAAAGCAGATGGGATCCTCCCATAATCCCCTGCAGATGACACCCTATCACCCCTCCCTTTCCTCAGTGGAGACAACGCCTTGTTCACCGCCCTCACCCTCTCCTTTGGAGATGGGCACCCCGGGTGAGCGCAGAATCACAACCCTCGCTCCATTTTCGCACGCTTTATCTCGATGCAGTTATCGCGAGGTCAGTGCCGTGGCCTCGACAGCATGTTCTGCGCATGGTCAATCTGGCGCGGGGCCCGTCTCACCGGGCCCGTTGAGGTAGTCACACGCAGGCGCACTCGCGCGCCGACAGCTCGTGCACCGTGTGGTAGCGGCTGTGCGCGTCCAAGAAGGACACTTCGTCCTCGTAGGCCGTCGGGCGGCAGCAGGGCTGCGCGCGCACCCGCTCCCGCCGCACGCGCCGTTGCTGGCGGAGGCGCCGCAGCCCCAGGTCGTAGAAGCGCGCGGCCGCCTCGCAAGCGCCTGCGCAGTAGCGGAACAGCACCGTTTCGTCCGACGTGTATCCCAGGCCCAGCTCGCTCACGCGAACCTCGAGCTCGCGCAGCCCACACGGCCGCGTGCTCGAGCGCGCACGCGCGCGTCGCCGCCGAGGCCCGGTCCGACGGCGGGGACCTGGAAGCCGCCCCGCCCAGGGCGTCAGGTCGCGCAGCTCCACTGCGTCCGGGGCGCCCTGCAGCAGTGCTCGGTCTGCGAGAGTGGAGAGTAAGAGAAGAGGTACGGGGATCAGCTGGGGGTCTCCGACCCTCGCTGTCTCCCCTGCAGAAAAATACCTTTGCTGGGGCGCCTAAGGCGCTGGTACTCCCTCTCTGACCCGCTTCTCCCTTGTCCCTACATCCACTTTCTGCGCGGCCCTGGGGTGGGTCAGTGTTGGGGGTCAGATCCAGACCTCTGGCTAAAACCAGCCTCCTCTGCTGGGCTGATCATGCTCTCTCTGGGCGGTGTTGAGGGGTGCATATCAGCCTTCCACGCTGGGTCCCCATGGCTACTAACACTCCACTCGACTGTTCGCCCACGCTGGGCCACCGGAGCTATTTTCCATCCTGCCCTCCTCCCTACTTTGAGCTGGGCTGATGTGGGTCTTTTTAACTCATTCCGTCTGGGGCCCCCTGCTTCCTTCCCCGCCCCACCCCCGACACTCTCTGGACCCCACCTGTGTGCTAGGCTGCCCTGGGGTCGTCGCCCCCTTTTCGCTCAGCTGTACCCCCTCCTTTGCAGAGATGAAAGGGGGGCTCAGCAGGTGGTGGTAGTGACTCAAACCCCTGCCCCCACCTCTGTGCTGGGCTGCCCCCGGGCACTGGCACACCATCTCCAGGCAGTGCTGGGGGGCTGTTTCCCACACCCCCACCCCTCAACCTCTAGTGAACTGCCATAAGTTGCTGTCTTTCTCTGAGGCTCCCCACCCAAAATCCCCACAGCCCCTGGGGTGTTCATTCACCCCGCTGCAGCGGGCCTCAGTTTCCCCATCCAAAAGACCAAATCGGGGTGTTTGGGCCTCTCAGAATGCACAGAGCAACAACAGGTACTGAGGCAGGGGTCCCTGGCCGCGTGGGGTGGCAACAGCTCCTGTCAGGGCTACCCTGTGTTGTTGTTAGGTGCTGCTGAGTTGATTCCGACTCCTGGCGATCCCGTGTGACAGAGCAGAACTGCCCCCATAGGGTTTCCTAGGCTGTAATCTTTACAGAAGCAGATTGCCAGGTCTTTGTCCTCCAGAGCCGCTGCGTGGGTTCGAACCTCCAACCTTTTGGTTTGCAGCTGAATGCTTAACAGTTGTGCCACCAGGACCATGAATTATAAGTGCGGAAACAGATGGTTCAAGAGAACAAAGAATTGCCCAAGGCCACGCCACGAGCAGGTGGCTGAGCAAAAGGGCCCTGACCGCCCTCTTCCTGCTCCATCCAGAACCCAAGTTTGGCCCAAGGCCAGCCCCCCCTCTCCCACAGTCGCTAGTACCCTGAGTCTCTGGTTCCCAGGGCTGTGCAGCCTAAATTTATTTCCCAAGCAGCTGGCCCTGCTCCAATGCGCCACAGCCCCAGGAGAGTACAGGCAGTGGAATGACAGGCAGTGCTGATGGTGGACTTGCTGTCAGGGACTCCCAGCCACCAGGTAGGTGGCAGTCATGCCTCTGGTCAGGAGAGGAAGTCCTCACTGCAGCCCAGCCTGGCCCCAAGGCTGCTTCACCTGGTCGTCAAAGGTGGGAGCTTTCTGGGAGGCCCCGGGGGAGGGGCTGTCTGCTGCCCTGGGGGTGGGTGTTCCCACAGCAGAGCTGAGAAGCTACAGAGACCCAGGTTCTGAGCCTGGCTCTGCTCTGTGCAACTTCAGACAGGGGCTGGCCCTGCTTGGTGCCTCAGTTTCCCTGCCTGCTCAGTGAAGCTTGCACAGTTCCTGCAGTGGCTGGCGCTGAGAGGGTGGGAAGTGGGGGGCCACTGGGCAGTGTGTTCCCTGTTCTTTGAGCCCAGGGACAGGACTGGGGTGGAAGTCCATCCTGGGGGTAGCTGCCAGCCTAGCTCATTTCTGGTGCTCCCACCCCCGAGGTGTGTGTCTGGCGAGTTACTGGTGGGGTTGCCAGAGAGAATACAGATGCCCAGCTCCACGTGAGCTTCAGATAAACAATGAATACTTTTTTTAGTACAGTATATCTGTCCTTCCCTCTCCCTCCCCCCAAGAAGGGCTGACTGTATGCACAGGGTCTGAAATATAAAGGGATGAGATGCCCACCAGGCCTGAAATGCCACCATCACCATCAGCTTTGGGGATCAGGGGCCACTCCTCCCCTGCTGGGCCCAAGGACAGGATACAAGGCAGGCAGGCACCTGCCCATGGGCTGAGACCCTCTCCGGCTCCTGAAATTCCATCATTCTGTGCTTTGGCCCCGAGTCCTGGAACGCTGGCTTTTGGGGGCCCCTCCCAAGTCTCTGGGCCCCAGTGTCCTGGGAAGAACTTCACTGCCTGCAGAGGGGAGCGGGGGCGGAAGTGAAACCCGCGCCGGGGGCCACCCTTGTCCATTGTGAGGACAAGAAAGAGCGATTGTGTGGGCCGGCGGGGCGGATGTCCACGTGCACACAAGCTGCACGCGGCCCACACCTGAAGCCGCCCTGCACGCGTTCACGCCCCAGCCGTGCATGAGGGCGCACGCGTGGACACGGGGCAGGAGGCAGCGGAGAGTGGGGTGCTGGGTAGGGCCCCTGCCTGGGCCACGCCCCTCGGGTGGGCGTTCCCATCTGTGTCCTTACCCCAGTCTCTTTCTCGTCTCTGTCTCGCTCTGCCTCTACGTCTCTCTCTCTCTTTCTCTGAGTCTGTCTTCCTGTCTCTAGATCTCTCCCTGTCTCCACACCCCTTGGTCCCTGTCCACCCTGGTGGGTCACTAGGTCCAGCCTTCCCCTCCCTTCCCCCGCTGTGCTGCAGGGGCCACCCAGACCGACTGCCCGGAGCTAATCTCCATCTGGCCCCCTTGCCCCTCAAGTTCAGAGCCTAATTCCTTGTGACAGCTGAGCCAAGGGACCCCGGTTCCCAGCAGCCACCCCCACTCCCTGCCAGGCGGTTGGGGGGATTTGCTCTCTCCCATCCATCTAAAAATAGCCTCGATGACCCCACTCCACTGCCTAAAGTTCCACCACTGATCTTCTGTGCCCTCCAGTCGATGCTGACTCATAGCAACGCTATAGGATAGAATAGAACGGGAGGGGGAGGGGCTTACACTGGGCTAGGCGGGCGATCCGGGCGTCCAGGGTGCGAGGCGGCCGGCGAAGCGGGGTCAGAGCAGGTCCCAGGCGGTGGTTGAGGAACAGGCCATCTCGACACATCCAGACGGACAGCACGGAGCTGCAGAGTACCGAAGCCAAGGCTGCCGCCTTCCAGCGCTGCATCCTCGGCCTGCGGGCACGCGGGGGGGGGGCGGCAGCGGCGGTCAGCTACATGCCCCCTTGTCCATCTGTCCATCTACAAACGGGCATAGGGTTCTGGGCACTGGGAACAGAGCAGGACCCTTGACCCTGAACAACTTCTGCCTAATGATCTATAATAATGTAGAAATGATTCACCAAGCAACCACTGAACACGGTTGTGGAGAATGCAGCAGAGGACGTGTGGGTGCTGCGAGGGGGGTGACAGGGCAGCAGCTCCCCCATCTAGGGTCGCCGAATGCTTCCCTAAGGAGCTGACCATGGAGCCGAGACTTGAACAAAAGGTAGGAATTGGCCAGGCCGAGGAGAATGGCATCTCGGGAAGGGGAACAGCCAGTGCAAAGGCCCTGAGGCTGGAAGGAGCCTGGCATATCCCAGGAACAGCGAGGAGGTCGCTGCGAAAGGAGGTGAGGCCATTACCAGCAGGGGGCACTGTGGGACAAGGGTGCAGAGGGCTGGTGCTGGAGTTTCGTCTGAGAGGCAGGAATCTGACGCCTACAGATTGATGTCCTTAAGCGACTTCCTGCCCCTCTCTGAGCCTCAGTTTCCCCTCCAGATGTGTAAATTAATGCCCAGAAGTGGGCAGCGATGGACTAAAGCTGCCCCTGACATCATGTCCCACCTCCAGGCCTTTCCACCTGGAAGCCTCTCCTTGCCCCTCCCTCCTTCCTCCCCTTCCCTTTCAGTCTCAGCTTGGGCGGCGCCTCCTCAAAGAAGCCTTCCCAGATTCCCCAGACTGGCACAGAGGGGGGCCCCCACAATGCCCTGAGGTTCCCCCATCTGGGCCCCGACTTCCCCCTGCTGTGCCTGCCTGGCCGCGTCGCGCTCACTGCACACAGTAGTTGTCTAATAACCTATGCGCCCCCCAGCCCCCCACCCCCCACTCCAGCCCCGCCCCGCCCGAGCTGCGTTTACATTCCCCCGCCCGGCGGCCGCGGGGTGCCTGGCTGCCCGCCATGTAAACATTTACTCGGCACGCTGAAAGTCGGGCTGAACGCCGGCTCCCGCCGGTCAGCGCCCGGGCCAGCCGCGCCAGCCTCCGCGCCAAGAGCACCGCCCGCGGGGTTAGCGGACGCCCCCACGGGCGCAAGGGCGGCCGGGGCAGTGTTTGCATGTTATTTGCATGGCCCAGGCTGGAACCACTCCCAGCGCCGCCTCTCCCTCCCCCCACCCCATGGATACTCGGGCACAGCAGCCACATACCCAAACAGAAATGTGTGACATTTATTAAGCGCCTGCTGGGTACCAGGCCCGTTGTTGCTGAGCTCCCGAAGGAGGCACTTGTTATTGCTGTTGTCAAGTTGCCATTTGGTGGAGACTCACGGTGACCCCATGCGTGCAGAGTGGAACTGCTCCATAGTATTTTCAAGGCTGTGACCTTTCAGAAGCAGATCACCAGGCCTTTCTTCCTAGGCGCCTCTGGGTGTGTTGGAACCACCAACCTTTCGGCCTGTAGTCAACTGCTTAACCATTATCACCACCCAGGGATTCCTAGGGAGGCTCTAGTATCCTCTTTTTACAGCTGGGGAAATTGAAGCACAGAGAGGGTAAAGCCTTGTTCAAGGGCACCCAGCTACAAGAGGACCAGAGATTTGAACCCAGGTGCTTTGACCTTTCACACTCTAAGCGAGCCAGCTCCTTGCTTGGGAGCAAATGCTGTGGAGTAGCCCTCAGCGCTTACTCAGTCCTTGATACTGCCGTTTGGATTACTGTGGGTATGTCTGTAGGAATTGAGCTCCCAGATATGGGGGGAGGCTGCAAACAAACCCTGAGCCAGCCTTGGAGGGTCTGATAAAAGTCAACCTAGAGGGAAGGTTGACGCAAGCCCCCCACCCCCACCGGAGCCAGCTCAGCTGGTTCACTAGCACACAGTAGGTGCTCAACAGATATTTCTCGGATGGATGAATGGATGAATGAAAACCCTTTGTCGTCAAGTTGACTCATAAAGACCCTATAGGACAGAGTAGAACTGGCCCATAGGTTTCCAAGGCTGTGGAGGGTCCGCAGAAAAGAGGAACACCGTCAACAAGATAGACTGACACAGGGCTGCAACAATGGGCTCTAGTAACGATGGTGAGGATGGCGCAGGATTGGGCAGTGTTTCCTTCTTTTGTACACGGGGTCGCTATGAGTCAGAACCAACTCGATGGCACCTAACAACAACACAACAATCTCTACAGAGGAGCCCTGGTGGCACAATGGTTAAGTGTGCTCGGCTGCTAACTGGAAAGTCGGTGGTTTGAACCCACCAGCCGCTCGGTCCTCAGGAGAAAAATGTGGCAATCTGCTTCCGCGTAGATTACAGCCTTGTAAACCCTATGGGGCAGTTCTACTCTGTCCTATAGGGTCACTATGGAGTCAGAAACGACTTGATGGCAATGGGTTTGGTTTTTGACTGGTAATCTTTACAGAAGCAGAGTGCCACATTTTTCTTCCGCGGAGCAGCCGGTGGGTTTGAACTACTGACCTTTTGGTTAGCAGCCGAGCACTTTAACTACTGCACCATCAGGGCTCCTTATGGATGGATGGACAGACACAAAGAAGCAAGGCATCCAGTGACTCAGATCCCATATTGGAAGGTCCAAGGTTTTAAGCGTGGCTATAAGATGGCACCAACCCCTCTCAAGACACCCACCCGTTTATTAAGCACCGACTGTATACTAAGCCCTGAGATTTCAACTGTCATCTCTTTTCTTCGTCCTCCCAATCAATGTACCCGTCCATTCATTCATCTGACATATACTGAGTGCCTACTGTGTGCCGGGCCCTGAGAGGACAGTGTGGGGATCAAGACAGACCAGGTACATCTGGTGGGGGAAGACAGGCGGTATACAAAGAAGCAGGAACAAAATGATTTCAGGTGAAGTGTCACGGAGTCAGATGATGATGGGAGCCCATGCAAAGGCCCTGAGGCAGCACTGGACCTGCTGCCTTGGAGGATGGCAAGGAGGCCCGTGTGGCTGGAGCGGAGTGAGCAAGGGGGAGAGAGGAGGAGGGGAGGGCAGGGAGGGGGTCGGCAGGTTGTGCAGGGCCTTGTGGGCCACGGGGAGAATATATTATCCTGAAGGTTATACAGCAAGCAGAGGCCAGCCCCGGGGTTTGAACCTGGGTCTGCCAGGTGCCAAAACACACCCCCTTTCCCTTAATGAGCACTTACTCTGTGCCAGGCCCTGTTCTATCTGCTTAATGTGTGCTGAGTCATTTCAACTTCACAAAACTCTTAAGAAGCAGGTCGTATCCTTATCCCATTTTACAGACGGGAGGCTGAGGCCCAGAGAGGTGAAGTGACTTGCCCAAGGTCACAGAGCTGGGATTTGAACCTGGGTAGCCTGACCACCCCCCAGGGAGGGGAGACAGGGCAGGGAAGCTGATACAGGTCCTCCCTGGTCCCCCAGTGCCCCAGCTGCCCTGACATCAACTCTTGAAGGAACATGCCTGTTTCCCCATTAGACTGGAACAGCCTCGGCCTCTGGTACTCCGATTCTACCAAGAGCTTGACTGGGGACAGGGAGGGTGGAGGAGGTGCCAGCCCCGGGATGGCCTGGCCAGAGGAGGCCCCAGTGGCCTTGGAGGCATAGACCCCCCAGAGCTCTGATGGGGGGCAGGATGGCAGGGCCCAGCTGAGCAGCTGATAAGCATCTGCTAACAATGGGGCCTTTCTGTGCAGGGGTCACCCAACTGGTTTGTTGTCTCTGGCACTAAGCCACCAGGAGGAGGTGTGGTGGAGGGCACGGGGGTGGGGGCAGCAGGTGTGTGCAATGTGTGTGCCTGTGTGTCAGGGAAGCTCCTGGAGCTGGGGGCCGGTTCACACAGCACACTCAAGGCTCACACTCACACACACACTCTCACTCAGCGTTCTCACACACACTCAACCTCCTCACACACACACACACGGGCACACGCACACCTATACACACACACACACAATAACACACACACACTCACGGGCATTTTCACACTCAAATCTCACACTCCACCGTGGCTTTTTCCTACCCACACACTCGGCCACTACCACACTCACACGTGCACACTATCGCACTCAGGTGTTTCACGCGTTTGCACATTTTTACACCCACACGCCCACACCTGAACTCTATCACGCTCACACTCAAACATTATCACATTCATGCACTTGGACATTTTCACACTCCGACTTGAACACTCAGACAGGCACACACTCGGCTGTTTTCACATCCACGATCATCCATTTATACGTTTTCACACTCCCAGTCAAGCACTATCACAGCCACACACTAGATACTTTCATCCACACAAACACTCCCACACTCCCACACTCGGCGTGTTCACTCTCACCCAAACATTCTTAGACATACGCACTTGGGCGTTTTCACACTCACACTTGGACACTATCACACGAGGATGTTTTCACATTCACAACCATATGCTTACACATGTTCGCCCTCACACTCGAACACACTCACACCGTTTTCACACTCAAACATTATCACATTCATCCACTCAGACATTTTCACACTCACACACTCGGATGTTTTCACAGTCACGCCCAGATATGTGAATCTCACCCACACTTGAACACTATCACATGCACTCGGTGTTTTCACACTTCCTCACACATTGTCACACTCATGCACTTGGACATTTGCACTCACACACTTGGACACCATCACATTCCCTTGGGCGTTTCTCCACTCACAAACAGACACACATTGTCTGTCACATGCTGACACAGAATATGGGCCCGCGTGGACACAAAAACACACACACGTCCCAATAGGAGGCACAGGGCCATGCAGGGGAGGAGCAAGAGGAGGTGAGGACAGGCAGACGCACAGGCGCACAGCAGCATTTATGCCCTGGCCTGGGGCCGACGCCTGCATCCCAGCCACACCCTCACACCCCCCAGCAGGGAGCACTCAGGCAGATAGGCCGTCAGGGCTCCTGGGCCCACGGCAGCGAAGATCTCAGGGGAACAGCAAGCAAATAAGGTATGGTGGGATGAGGGTGGGGTGAATAGAGGCAAAGGAGGGAACTGCCCGCCCCGACCACTGATACCAGGCTCAGGTCTGCTCCTGCCAGCAACTCAGGTGCCACCCACACTGCCCTGCCAGGGCCTGGCCAGTGGTCCCTCCCCAGTCCTGGGGAAAATGTCCAGGCCCTAGAGCCTTCTCACTATCCAATCAGGGGGGCAGCCTCCCTTCCTTGGGGACCACGGCAGCCTGAATTGCAGCAAGAGGGAGCTAGGATAGATCCTGGGGGCCACAGAATCCACAGTGCTGGGGCGGGAGGGAGGGGAAACTGAGGCTCAGAGGGAGGCAGTAAGCAGTCCAAAGTCACACAGCTGGGCAGGTCCTTCCCATCCAAGGAGCAGACAGCCAGGGTGGGGGTATGTGGGTGTTTCTGGCAGCTTCCTTGGCAGTGCCAGCAAATGCTGCTCATTAGTCTCGTGCCCTAGCAATGCCCTGGGGCTCCACTCTCCCGCCAGGCTTTCCAGGGGACACCTACCAGGCATACCCGGGCCCAGGGTCAGCGGCCTCTGTCCTGTGGAGCTCCTGGCCTCAGGGAGGCACCTGCTTCTTGCCCACTCCCACCAGTCATCTCTGCCAGTCTGGGTTAGGCCTGGAATCCAGGCCTGTCCCCATCAGGCAAACTCCTACTCATCCTTCAAAGCCCCAGTTGCTGCAGCTCCTCCTCCAGGAAGCCTTTCCTGCTCCCCATCTTGGCTCCTCAGTCCCGGGTCCCTCTCTCTTGCCCTGCCCTGACAGTGTAGTGTCTGTGTTTCATCTGTTTTCCCCAGACTGGTAGTTTCTTGAAGGCTGGCTGCGGCTGAGTCTTCTTGCACAGGGCTGCCGTGACAATTCTGTTTACGGAGGAATGGACCTGCTGCGGCTCCCAGTCTCCGTACTTTTGCCCATGTGGTGCCTCCCTCCACGCACACCTTTCTTCCTCTCCACCTCACCCCTGGACATGGCCTCCTATGCCTCAGTTTCCCCAACTTCTGGAAGAACACAAAGGGGAACTGTAGGAATGTGGGGGAGGACCCAGGAGGGCCTAAGTGGGCAGCTCTTGGGGCTGCTGGCACTGCCCACAGCAGAGTGAGCCAGGCTGAGTGGGCACGCAGGGGGCGGCCGGCGAGTGTGCAAGAAAGGGCACGTGTTGTGAACACTACGGCACGTGGGCTCAGGATGGCTGAGCTCCGATCCCTGCTCGACCTCTTCCTGGCTGAGTGCGTGGGCACGCTCCTCGCCCTCTCTGAGCCTCGGTTTCCCCATCTATACGATGCACCCAACAGCCTCCATCATTTGGTTGTCATTCTTGTTGGGTGACATCCCGTCCATTTTTGACTCATAGCAACCCAAAGTGACAGAGCAGAACTGCCCCCAAAGGGTTTTTGAGGCCGTACTCTTTACGGGAGCAGATTGCCAGGTCTTTTCTCTCTCATGGAGCAGCTGGTGGGTTCAAACTTCTGTGTTTGAACAATATCATTAGTATCAACTGCAAGTAAAATTTTGCCGAAGATCATTCAAAAACGGTTGCAGCAGTACATCGACAGGGAACTGCCAGAAATTCAGGCCGGATTCCAAAGAGGAAGTGGAATGAGGGATATCACTGCTGATGTCAGATGGATCTTGGCTGAAAGCAGAGAATACCAGAAAGATGTTTGCCTGTGTTTTGTTGACTATACAAAGGCATTCGACTGTGTGGATCATAACAAATTATGGATAACACAGTGAAAAATGGGAATTCCGGAACACTTAACTGTGCTCATAAGGAAGCTGTACACAGATCAAGAGGCAGTTGTTCAGACAGAACAAGGGGATACTGTATGATTTAAAGTCAGGAAAGGTGTGCGTCAGGGTTGCATCCTTTCACAATACCTATTCAATCTGTATACTGAGCAAAATAATCCGAGAAGCTGGGCTATATGAAAAAGAATGGGGCATCAGGATTGGAGGAAGACTCATAAACAACCTGGGATATGCAGATGACACAACCTTGCTTGCTGAAAGTGAAGAGGACTTGAAGCACTTACTGATGAAGATCAAAGACCACAGCCTTCAGTATGGATTACACCTCAACATAAAGAAAACAAAAATCCTCACAACTGGACCAATAAGCAACATCATGATAAACGGAGAAAAGATTGAAGTTGTCAAGGATTTCATTTTACTTGGATCCACAATCAACCCCTACGGAAGCAGCAGTCGAGAAATCAAATGACGCATTGCATTGGGCCAATCTGCTTGCAAAAGACCTCTTTAAAGCGTTCACAAGCAGAGATGTCACTTTAAGGACTAAGGTGCCCCTGACCCAAGCCATGGTGTTTTCAATTACCACATGTGCATGCGAAAGCTGGACAATGAATAAGGAAGATCGAAGAAGAATTGATGCCTTTGAATTATGGTGCTGGCGAAGAATATTGAATATGCTCTGGACTGCCAGAAGAACGAACAAATCTGTCTTGGAAGAAGTACAGCCAGAGGGCTCCTTAGAAGCGAGGATGGTGAGACTTCATCTTACATACTTTGGACATGTTATCAGGAGGGACCAGTCCCTGGAGAAGGACATCATGCTTGGTAAAGTAGAGGGCCAGCCAAAAAGACCCTCAACGAATGAATGGATTGACTCAGTGGTTGCAGCAATGGGCTCAAGCACAACAAAGATTGTGAAGGTGGCGCAGGACCAGATAGTGTTTCATTTTGTTGTACACGGGGTCGCTAGGAGTTGGAACCGACTCGACGGCACTTAACAACACAACAGTTTTTACGGCAGCAGATTGCCAGGTCTTTCTCTGGCAGAGCCACTGGGTGGGTTCAAACTGCCAGCCTTTCGGTTAGCAGCCGAGTGCTTAACCATTGACACCAGGTTGTTGTTGGGTGACGAGGAGGGCCCTTCGATTCCGTGAAGCCCCGCAAGCAATAGGCCTAGCGGTGGTAGGTGGTAGGTGGTGTCAGCTGTACCCAGGCCTCAGACACACAGGCCTCCAAGACTGTGCCTCCGCTTCCCCCATCAGTGCTGACAGCGCCACGGCTGGCAGATGGGGCGGATCCTAGGGCAGCCCTGCCCACCTCCCTTCCCCAAGATGGCCCCAGGGGTTCCCACTGATGGGGCGAGACTCGGCCAGGGGCCCAGCCCTCTCCCAAGGCAAGATGCAATCACTCTGCAAACGAAACAAATTCTGCAGCCCACAAAAATGTGCCCCCTCCTCCAAAGGCCCCAGGGCCCAGCCCCACCCCACAGGGAAGGGGATGGGGATACACATCTGGGGACAAACCAGGAACATCTGGTGAGCACAGCTGGTTCTGATGCTGCGTCTGCAGGGGCTGGGAGCCAGCCCTGGGGTGGCTCTGTGTGTGTGTGGCGGGGGTGCAGAGATACCCCCAGATGCCCCTTCCAAGGCCTGGCCAGGGGTGGGATCCCTGGCTCCCTACTACTCTGAGTCTCAAGTCCTGGCCCCGAGCTTGTCATGAAGGGCTTTGGGTCTGTCTTACCCAAAGTGATGCTGAGGGCTGGACAGACAGGGGAGTGACCTCTAGGGAAGACTGGGAAGCCAGGGCTCTGTGCTGGCTGCTCCGTGATAATAGTGAGAAATATAAGTAATAGCTAACACTAGTGAGCAACGCGGTCGGTATCGTTCTAAGCAGTTTATATGCAACAACTCAGCAAGGTATGGACTATTTCATCCTCATTTTGTCGACGGGAAAACTGAGGCCCAGATAAGTGAAGTGACTTTCTCAGGGTTACACAGTGTGTAAGTGGTGAAGCTGGGATCTGAACTGAGGAAAACTCCTACTCATCCCTCAAAGCCCCAGCACCAACACCCCCTTGTCTACATTCTCAACCACTGTGCTATATGGCCAGGAGCCCTGGTGGCTCAGTAGTTAAGCATTGGGCTGCTAACCGAGAGGTTGGTGTCCGAACCCACCAGCCACTCTGCAGGAGAAAGATGTGGCAGTCTGCTTCCATAAAGATTACAGCTTTGGAAACCCTATGCGGCAGTTCTCCCCTATCCTAGAGGGTCACTATGAGGCTGAATGGACTCAAGGGCAATGGGTGCCCTATGGCCTCTCTAAAAACAGCAACAATAATAACATTAACAGTTACCCCTGGCGATGTTGGCTAGTCCATTGATTTAATGCCAGGCACTGTGCTAAGTGTTTTCCATACATCTAATTCTCACCAGCACAGTCCCTGAAGAAGATGTCGTTATTATGAGCACCTGTTTTCCACATAGGGAAACTAAGGCTCAGAGAGATGAAGTGACCTACCCAAGGTCACACAGCAAATAAGTGACTGAGCTGAAGTTTGAACCTGACTACTGCCTGAAGAGCCCTGGCTCTTGGTAACAAGGGTAGTGTTGAGGGGTAAGGGGGAAGCGGGGGTGGTGTGCTGTTAGTCCTGGTGTTTAGGGAGAACAGTAGGCCCAAGACCCAGAGACATTTTCTCAATGACACACAGCAGAGCACAACTAGCAAGTAAAGCCCTCCGACTGAAAAAAGGAAAAAAACCAAACCAGTTGCCATCGAGTCAACTCTAACTCGTGGTGACCCCGTGTATGTCAGAGTAGAACTGTACTCCATAGGGTTTTCGATGGCTGATATTTCGGAAGTTGATCGCCAGGCCTTTCTTCTGAGATGCCTCTGGGTAGATTCGAATCTCCAGACTTTCCATCAGCAGCCAAGCGTGTTCACCGTTTGCACCACCAGGGACTCCTGTAAAGGGTCTATGGCAAAAAGCCAGGGTGCCAGGCCAGGTTCTGCCCTCAGCTCATTAAATGAACAAACACATATTGAGCTCTGTGTGCCAGGGCCTGGGCTGGGAGCCAGGGACTCAGTGTCACCACGACCGACCCAGGCCCCATCTCACCAAGCTCACCATTCAGTGGGCGAGATGGATAATAAATAAGAAATAAATAATTTTGATGTTGACAAGTGCAGCTACAAAAAAAAAAAATGGTGAAGCAGTAGTGTCTGGGGGTTGGGTGATCAAGGAGGGCTTCTTGGAGAAGGTGGCATTAGTGCTGAGGCCAGGAGGATGAGGAAGAAGCCGCCAAGTGCAGATCTAGGGAGAGTGTTCCAGGCAGAGGGACTTGTAAGCGCAAAGGCTGGGAGGCAGGACCGTGCTGGGCCTGATCCAGGTGACCAGCGTGGCTGGGGTGGACGGAGCCGGGGGAAGCGTCGGCAGAGGAGGTGGAGAGGGTCAGCCTCCCATTCCACACAGGCCCCTGGAGCCTTCCTGTTCTGGGGGAGGCTGGCCAGGCAGGGCTGGGGCATGTGTGTGCTGTGTGCGGAGGGGCCGCCAGCTTTTCAAACCAGCCATTTCCGGCCCAGCCCTCAGCGGCTGGACCATAAAATTTCCACCTTGACCACGCTGGGTTGGCTGGAGCTGGCCACGCCGGCCTCTGGGGCTGGCAGAAGGGGGCTCCCTGGAGTGGATGACGAGATCAGCTTAATGAGGCCTGGCACTGCTGAGCTGCTGGAGTGGGGCCCAGCAGGTGGTATGGGGGGCGCCTGGGTCCTCGGGGAACAGCCAGGAGGACACTGCACAAAATCGGCCACCTGACAGAATGGGAAACTGAGGCACAGTCTCCAACCCTGAGGAAGGCTGAGAACCAGCCCCCAGGTCTCCTGGGAACCAGGCATCAGAGTCACCTCTGTCATCTCCCGCTGTCTGAGCCAGGTTCAAATTCTGCCTCGGTTCCTGACACACTGTGTTATGTAGGCACAGTGGGTGCCCTTTCCCCTGGGCCTCTGTTTCTCTACCTGGGAAGTGGGACCCACCTGCTGCCAGAACTCATCTGCAAGTGGGACCCCCTATCTGATTTTTTCCAGGGCCTGCCCGAAACCTGATTTCCCTTGGATGTGACTGGAGTATCTTTCCGTTCCAACATCTTCTCTGAGATAACGTTCCTGAACACTCCTAAAAGTAGAAGGCTGGTGGGCTGGTCTGGAGGCCTCTTTGTCTGTCTCCCCCTGTCCCCCCACCCCAACGTCGTCTCGTCCTCTGCTTCATCCTAGCACAGAGCTTGGCACAAAGTAGCTTAATACTCAGGAAATACAGGAGCCTCCCCCAGCCTCAGTTTTCTCAGCTGCAAAATGGGAACAAGCAGGCCCCGTGCTGGGCTTGCCCAGCACACAGTGGGTGCTCACTGGGCAGAACAGGGAGACTCTGTCTTCTCTCCCCTCATAAGCCCTTGAGGTCCAGACCCCCTCCCACCCTACCTTGAGGGACCAGGGAAGGCGCTTCTGTGGAGACCCCTCAGCAAAGACAGCCAGGCCCAGTGATGCTGGATGCATTAAAAACTTGCTCCTCTTTCCTCTGTGTTTCCAGCCCCCACATCCAGGGAGCCCTCCTTGAGTGTTCCAGCCCTGTACACCTTCTGCCAACCTTCTAGAACAACTTCTCCCTCCCACACCCACAGGGTTACCCTGGAGATTCTCAAACTAACCTTGCTATTTCAGAGCCCAGGCCCTTGTATGTTCAGTTACTTTACCTGCCCTTTCTTTGCCCACTTAGAAAACTCCTACTCATCCATCACAGCCCCAGCTCCAATGCCCCTCCTCCAGAAAGTCCTAACTGACCCTCTTACTCTCAGGTAGAGCCCTCGCTCCCTACTCTGGGCTCCCCCAGCCCCCCGACCCTGGATCTCCCTTGAAGGACAGGGCCCAGGAGCCCTGACACCAGTCAGCCACACCATTGCTGTTCAACAAACATTGGTTGAAACAATTTCTTGATTGTGTCCTTGTGCCTGGCTGTAATTTTTTTGGTCCTTTTTCCTGTCCCAGACTGTTGAAAGCTGTACACTCTGCCCAGTCCCTGAAAACTGAGGCCGCTGAGGGGCAAGTGCTGATGGTGGAAGTTCAGACACTGTGCCCAGCTGTCTGGGGGTGTTTGGTTTTCTTCCCTGCAACCACCTCTAGATCCAGCTCTTTGAGGCTACCTGGCAGTGGGCTGTAAAGACCTGGGAGGGGCTTCAGAACTCCAGGAATCCCGGGGTGAAGGGAGTGGGGAGGGCTGTCTGTCTAAAGAGCCCCAAGGCAGGGGGTTGGGGGTGGAGAGAAGCTGGCAAAGCCAGGTGTCTTCTCCCTACAGACATCCGCCTAGGCCAGTCACGCCCCACTGGGGCTTCCTCAGCCTGGGGCGCTCTGAGACAGACAAAGAGTATCATGGAACACACAGAGATAGGGTGTTGGGCAGAGAGAGAGCTGTGCAAATGGGAAAGTCGGGGTCCAGCCTCCTGCGCCACACCCCCAGGTCCCTGGCCCTGGTTCCCATATCTGGGCTGGTGATGCAGACTTGGAGGTAACCTCTGCCAGCTGAGCCAGGCTGGTGGAACCCCAATGTATGCTGGCGTTTCCCGGCGAGGGGGCAGAGTGGCATTTCTTTCTCCACTGCAACCCCATGTCTGCCCACTGTCCCCAGCGCCCTGTGCCTAACAACTCCAAAACCCCCAAACCTCACCTCCTGGGAGGATTTTAACAATGTCCCCAGCAAGAGATGCCTTTTTACAAACGCACGGGAAGGAGGGCACAGGGCCCCCCATTCAAATCCAGTCTTTGCCCTTAAGGGACCCCCCCAAAAAAAAGTTTCACGCCCTCTTGTGGTTGAACTGCGGCTCCAGCAGCGGAAAGGGCCCGGCCCTCACCGGAGGACACGGTGTCCCCGGCGGCGAAGGCTGTGGCGGCGCGCAGGGAACGCGGCTGGAACGCGCCGCTGACAGATGTTTACTTCTGGGTGCAGCTGGGCTGAATCGGCAGCCCCTGCCTGGGCTCTGGGGGCTCTGATGCCCCGCATGATCCTTTGGAGACCCCAAGGCTGGAGGGAGGGGTGTCTGGGTCTCGCCCTCCCCGAGGCTGGGGAGGGGGATTCCAACTGCTCCTGCTTCCAGCCCCAATAGCACTCCTCCCCAGACGTACATGCAGTGGTCTGAGGAGGCAGAAACGTGCCCGCCCCGTCGGACACGGAGCCCGCCAGCTCCGGGATTTAAGAGGCGCTTGAGATCTCGCCCCCCTCCCAGGCCATGCGCAGACCTGTCGCCCCCTTGGCCCCAACTTCCTACACACGCCGGTTCGGGACTCCAGGAGGGACGCTCCTAGGCTACCCGGGGTCCCTGCCAAGCCGCCCAAGTCCCCGTTCATGGGAGCGCCTTCCCCCCACGCCGGGCCCCCCGCCTGCCCCTGCTTACCTGCTCTGGGCGCCGGACT
>NW_004443993.1:9254584-9260271 GCF_000243295.1 Trichechus manatus latirostris
CGGGTTTCTAGGCCCGGGAGCCTCCCCGCCCCGCTCCCGCCTGAGGAGGCACGAGCAGCGCAGGTGGCCGGGACGCCGGGGCACTGCGCCACCCCAGACGGCCATCGTCCCCGGCCCTGTGGACCCCGACGGCGCCCCTTCGGGAAAGCCGGGGCCCCAAGACGCCCCCTCTCTGCAGTCCCCTTGAGGGCCCCCTCCCTGGGGTCCCTAAGGGGACAGCGCCCCTATCCCAGTGGCAGTGACCGCGGCCCACAACTCCCACTGAGGATTATGAGGCCCCCCAATTCTGCCCACGTCCGCTTTCCAGAAAGCTGGAACCCCAAGAAGCCCCCTCCTCAAGAAAGCCCTTCCAAGGAATCAGGGAACTGAGACCTAAAGTTTCCCCCTTAGACCGCACACGATGCCCTAAGACGACACCTGCGGTCCACAGCGCCCTCATCAAGTGGTAGTTCCCTCCAATATGGCCTCCCAGCCTTGCGGAGGACCCCATCTCCATCCCTGGCTCCCGATTGCGCCCTCTCCTTGGCACCAGGACGCCGACGCTCGCGCCCTGCGCTCCCCCCACGAGCCGGCAAGCCCACTGGACCCCCTCCCCGACGGCGCTGCGTTCCCAAAGCGCCCCCTGGCGGTGCCAGGAGGACTCGGGCGTGGGTGGAGGGGCGGGACAGGGCCGAGTGGGGCGGGGCTGAGACCGCAATGGTCCCGCCCCCAACCAGGCCCAGTTACGGAATAACACCGCTCTTGGCTCCCCGCAAGTAGGCTCTTGCCGGCGCCGCAAGGGCCTCCACTTGCGTTCATGCGGCCTCGCGCTCTGATAGCTCGCTCTCGCCGCCTGAGTTCTTGGGACCTCCTTTTCACTCTGGCCCCCGCCGCCTGCCGTCTTCTGACCTCAGCAGCCTGGGGTTCCTAGGGGGATTAGGCCTTTCTAGGACCCCTCCAGGGAGCCCTTGCAGCAAAACAACGGTTAAGCGTTCGGCTGCTAACCCAACGGTGGGCGGTTCAAACCCATCCAGCCGCTTCATGGGAGAAAAGGCCTGGTAATCTGCTCTCATAAAGATTAAAAACCAAACCTGTTGCCGTGGAGTCGATTCTGACTCATAGCGACCCTATGGGGCAGAGTAGAACTGCCCCTACAGGGTTTCCAAGGAGCGGCTGGTGGATTTGAACTGCAGACCTTTTTGGTTAGTAGCCATAGCTCTTAACCACTATGTCACCAGGGCTCCCCCCTTAAAGATTACAGCCCAGAAAATCCTATGGGGCAGTTCTACTCTGTCACATGGAGTCGCTATGAGTAGGAATCGACTCAACGGCACCCAACAAACCCCACTCCCAAGCAGCCTGTACAACTTACTACCAGGGGTACTCGGTGAGGGGGGCCGCTCAGGCAGCCTCGCCACCCACTCTGCGGGCTGATGCGGGTGTGGAACGACTGGGTGTGCGCGCGGGGTGGTGAATGTGTGAGCGGAGTGTGAGTTTGTGGATGAGGGGGTGTGAGAATGGGCATGTATCAGAGAAGTGTGCCCTGGGGCTGCTCCTTCAGCCTCTCAGTGCCTCGGTTTCCTGACTGTACCACTGCGGTGTGATTAGTAGTGAGGACTGAATGAGTGAGGGTGAGGAACCATGTCTGGAGCCGGGTGAGCAGTGTCCATATATGCCCGCCATTTTGTTGTTGACAAATGCTCGCTCCCAGGCCCCCTGACTCGCCCTTCCCAGGGACACACACCCCCCTGCTGGGAGGGCGGAAAGTGGCGCTGGTGGGCTCACATACAGATCCCACCGCCATGCCATTCTCACAAGTCCCCAAACACGCCCAGGAGCACACTCCACTGCCATTGCTACACATATGCATTTACACACACACACACCGGCGTTTGCTTGTGGACAACACTGTCACACCCAGATCCTCACACACGTAGACACGCGCTGAAGCTCTACGGAGCGCATCGTCCTGTGTCTCGCACCAACTCACACTCAGCCGATTGTAACACACTCCCACACTGCCTGGCGCTGGTACACACGTTAACACATACACACACACAGGCACAGCCATTCGGCACAGATAATACAACCCACACCCAGCCTGTGACCCCCTCCACGCCGCCCAGGCTGGTACACACAGCCACACGGACCACTCACACCATTCCTGCTGCACGAGTGCGCGTGCACACACAGCGCTCCCACATCGGTGTTACACAAATACCGACAACACTCACACGCCACCCTGGTGTCTACCCCACAGCCACAAATTCACAGAAATCACAGAGACGCTGTCATACACACACACACATACACACGCACGCGCGCACACACACACACACACACACGCTAGACTTGTCTGGGAGGCAGAGCCCTTCTGCACACACACGGCCCGGCCAGGAGCCCACCCCCACTCCAGCCAGCCACCGTGAAGCTGTCACCAGCTGCCCCTTGGCCGCCTCCCGCTCGCTCCACACCGCCTGAGCCCCCCTCCCCGCTGCGGCTAGGGGCCGTGGGGGCGGGGACGTGCAGACACATGGGGCGCAGGACACACACACGTGCCCACCATGTGGGCGCTCGTAAAACGGTTGCCCTGGCAACTGCGACTTGAAAGAGTTGGTTCTTCCTCTGGGTGGGCGGGGCGAGCGCGCGGGGCGGGGCCGCGGGGGGCGGGAGACGGCTGGGGCAGGAGACGCGACGCCCGACCCACGCCTACCTTAACGCAGAGTCGAGGCTGGTCACACTCAGAAAAAAAGAAAAAACCAAACCTGTTGCCATCGAGTCGATTCCGACTCATAGCGACCCCATAGCGACACTCAGGACCAGACAGAAACTCAGACTTGGGCAGAGAGCGGACACACTCAGGGACACGCACTATCATATGGATGTACACGCGGAAGAGCCCCTGTCACACTCAGGGACACACACACTGACACGGACACACAGGAGCCCCTGTCACACTCAGGGACATGCACACTCACACAAACTGGCACAGAGGGGTCCCCATCACACTTGGACACACACATTCACAGGGACACACACAGGAGGCCCCGTCCTTCACAGGATCAGGCCTCACGGTCACGCCTGAAACCCAGGCTCATTCCCTCCGACGCCTTGCAGGGTCACCTCAGACAACCCAGGACCCCTGGCCACTTTGTCATCAATCCACACACGTTGTCATCCCCTGGACATGCGGTGACAAACGGACACCATGTCCCACTCCCTGACTCCCACAGCCGGGAGCTGGGGCGCACGTGGACACACCCTCCTCGCCCCACCCCGTCCCAGCCCTACCCGCGACTCGGAACCCCCAGACAGAACCTCTGGGGGCCAGGACCTTCCACCAGGCCCCACCCCTAAACAACTGTCTGGATCTGCTGCCCGGGAGGTCGACGGGACGCAAGGGTGGTTCTATTTGCAGGAAACACTGGGATTTTCATGCTTTATTTTTAGACGTTCCCTGGCCCAGACTGGTGCTGCTAAGTGGGGTGGGGGTGTGGCTTAGCCTTGAACCTCCCAGGCTTCAAGTGCAGTCGTGGGTAGGAACAGTGGCCTTCCCAGTGCACAGATGTGGGGAAACTGAGGCTCGGAGGGGAGCAGGGGGCACCCACAGACGCGTGACCCCTTTGACTGATTCAACTCTGCTGGCCTCAGGGTCAAGGTCACGGCCCAAGCCACATCCCCAGGCAATGCCGCCTGCCCGCACTCCCTGGCATTTGCCTGGAATTAGTTGTGCTCATTCAATGCCTCCCCGGGTGTCCCCCTACCCTCTTTCGGCCCAGATACCTGCTGGCAATGCTACCCCCTTACCCAGCTGCCCTGTGCCCACTTGGCAGCTGTGAAACCCGAGGTCCAGAGAGGTCAAGCCACTGGCCCAAGGTCACAAAGCAAGAAAGAGGCTCAAGCCTGGGACTGAGGGACTGCCTTGGCCACTCCCCGCTCTGTCCCCCAGGACTGGCCTTCTGTCCTCCCCGGGTGGCCACCATTCCCGGGGGGGTGTTCGGTTCTCAGTGGAGGCCCCGGCAGAAGTTCTGGGAGGCCTGCGGCTACGGGCCAAAATGCAGACTTGGCTGGTGGAGAAGTTTCCATCTTAGTGCAGGAACTGGTCCAGGGACCCCCAGGGACCAGGTCTGCGGGGGGGGAGGCGGCCAGCACCCATCATGCCCTCTGTCCCTCCAGCCATCCTTGGCCGGAGCATCGATCAAGTCCACACACTGAGCACTGCAAACGTGCTGTGGCTGGAGCTCGCTGGGCCTCAGTTTCCCCACCTGTGCTAGCACCGTGTGTGTCTCATCTCCCGGGACCCTGGGGGGGGGGCAGCATCATTCTCGCATGGAGATGTTACGGGACTCACCTGGGCTCCTTTGGACAGCTCAGGGCTGCCCAAGTGGTTTCCCCAAACTGGGCTTCAGTGCCATTTATTCGGCCAAGTCATCCACCCCCAGGCTGGACGATGCTCAGAACACAGAGAGGCCTCGGGCCTGGCAGGGGAAGCAGACTGAATACCCCCCTCCCGGCCAGGGTCAGCCGGGCTGGAGAGAGGACCCGGGGCCAGAGGAGGAGCTGGGCGGTGGAATGGGGCTCCCGAGGCCTGTGGGCGGCAGGAAGAGGCAGTGGGTTCCAGGTGAGAATGGGAAAAGCAGGACCAGGGGCGGTCCCCATCGCACCATTTGCAGCCATGAGTCGCAGGTCAAGGGGCCCTGCGTCCCTGAGGCCCCAGGTCAGTGAGGTGGGAAAACCATCAGGCGACCTGAGGGGAGCTGGGGCAGAGGTTGTGCAGGCGGGACCTCGGGTGTGCAGGCACCTGTCAGGCGGGCGGGATGCTGAGATCCGACTGAGGACTCAGAGGCACACACACACGCACACACACACGCACACACATGCATACACACACGCATGCACACGCTCACACAGACACATTCACGTACACTCACACACATGCTCATAGAGACACACACAGTCACAGAGACACAACAACCACAGCCCAAATGTGCCTACACTAAGCTCACACAGACACACAATAGACACACAGAGACACACACACATAAACACACACATAGACACACCCTCAAACACAGACAAACAGACACTCACAGAGACACACACACATGCATTCACCCATAGACACACCCACACACATACACAGAGCCAGAAGAGGGGGTTCCAGTCTGTGTCTGCTGCCGCACAGACACGCGCATGTACACACCCACACTGACACATACCCGCGTGCACTCACACAGACACAGTCTCACACAGACACAAAACAGACACACAGAGACACACACACACATAAACACACACAGATACACCCCCACACAAGACATACAGAAATACACAATCACACAGACACATGCACCCACACACACATTCATGCTGACACACACTGACACACTCTCACACACACACACACACACACAGCAGCCCCAGCCGCAAGGTGAGGCTTGACACGTGGACAAGCACCCCCAGCCTGGCCTCCCTCTTCCTGCCCGCCCTGCCGCCTCAGCCCTTGGCCCGGGCTGCCCTAATCCCAGCCTCCTGTCCTGAAGCCTGGAGATAAGAGGCAGCTGCAGCCACAGATAAAGGAGTTTGCAGCCACAAATCCGGGGTGGCAGCAATGGGCACCAAGCCCGGGCCACACCTGCCCCTGCTGCCACCCCATCCAGGCCGGCCTGGGTGAGCAACAGAGAGAGTGAGGGGGGAGACAGAGAGAG
>NW_004443993.1:9262936-9269983 GCF_000243295.1 Trichechus manatus latirostris
GAGGCGGACAGGAGGCAGGGCCGCCAGCAGTGGTGGAGGGGGGGGAGGGAGAGAGGGAGGGAGTTAGATGGAGAGACAGAGAGAGGGAGAGAGGGAGGGAGCGAGAGATCAAGGGGGACAGATGTGGAGGGAGAGAGACAGACAGAGATGGACAGAGAGAGAAAGAAAGGGAGGGAGAGACAGACAGAGATGCACAGAGACAGAGAAACAAAGACTGAGAGATACTGAGAGACAGAGACCAAGAAAGACAGAGGGAGGAAGAGAAAGCCTAAGAGGGCGAGACAGTGAGAGGCCGAGTGACAGACTGAGTGAGACAGAGACAGAGAGATGGAGAGAGAGAAGAAACAGGGAGAGAGAAAGACTAAGAGGGGGAGACAGAGAGAGAGAGACTGAGACAGAATTAGAGAGAGATCGAGAGAGAGGGAGAGAGACAGAGAAAGATGGAGAGAAGAGAGAAAGACTGAGAGGGGGAGACAGTGAGAGACAGAGACACGGAGGGGACGAGAGATGCAGAGACAGAGACGGAGAGACAGAGACACAGAAAACACAAGCTTTGGAGACAGCAATAGGAAGAATAAAAGTACCTGAGAGAGAGAAAAAGGCAGCCCCTGTCCCACCCACCCTGTCCCACCCACCGGGCTGCCTGGGTCTCCCCACCTGCTGGGGGTTGGCCGCACCCCCGCCTCCTTCCCGCATCCAAGGTGCCGGTCAAGGTCTAGAATTCTCCTTCGATGTCACCCCACCCCCTGGAGTGGCAACAAGAGCTGATCAGGTGCTCACGGGAAGCCCCTTGCTACAGCCTCAGTGAAGATGGGACCCCTAGGGCAGGCTCTGCCCCCTCCATGCCTCAGTTTCCCCAGCCATGATATGATTTACTCACTCAGCAAGTGTTTCTTGAGAACCTACTGTGTGCAAGGCTTGGTGTTGGGCTTTGGGGACACGGAGTGGCCAAGGCAGACCCGGCTCTTGCCCTCTCTAGGCTCCAGATCACTGGCGGTGGCCCCAGCACAGACTGCTGAGGGTCCTGGGAGGGGGGACTCCCAGGCAGCTGCAGAGCTTCAGGGGGGCACTGGTCCCTCCCAAAGCAGGGGCAGTCAGGCAGGTGACCAGAGGAGAAGGACGTGACCTGTAAGCTGAGCACTGGGGGGGTGGGGGAATGAGCAAGGTGTCTGGGAGCAGGGAACAGTGTTCCTGGAAGAGGGAATAGCATGTGGAAAGGCTTGGAGGTAAGGCCAGGGTCCATGGGCAATCTGAAATGGACTTGGTGTGGCTGGAGCTTAAGGAGTAAGGGGGTGATGAGGGGTGGAGCTGGGGAGGGCAGCAGGTGCTGGGTCACACACTTGGCAGCTGGGGTGTGGGGCTGGGGCAATGGGGAGCCACAGAAGGGCTGGGAGCAGGGGAGGGAGCTGTGGGGAGACTTGGACAAAATTCAGGCAAGAGAGATGGCGGCCTGGAGGGGGGGGACAATGGGGGAGGGGGAGGGAGAGCAGCCCCTAGGCGAGGGGGCAGGGGAGGAGGGTCAGCATAGGGGGATGAGCTGAGTCCCGTCTGGCCCGCCTGGGTGTGGGGACCTGGGAGAGATGCCCAGGAGATGGCTGGAGTCATGAGGTGGGGACTTTTGGGGACACAGCAGGTGACAACTCTCATGTGGGCAGCACAGGTCTCCCTGGAGGCTGGGGGTGTCTGGGGCTACTGAAGGGAGATGAGTAGTGTCAGGGGCCCCTCTGCAGCTCCCAGGTTTGGGTGGAACTAGGGTGAACATCTGTTCTCACCTCACATGCTGAGAGTGAGGAATGAATTGAGTTAAGACACAAAAAGGAGTTAGAGCATGGCCTGGTATGCAGTAAGTGCTCAATAATTGTTGTTGTTGTTAGGTGCCATCAAGTGACCCTACGTACAACAGAATGAAACACTGCCCAGTCCTGCGCCATCCTCACAATTGTTGCTGTGTTTGAGCCCACTGCTGCAGCCACTGTGTCAGTCCATCTCATGGAGGGTCTTCCTCTTTTTCAATGACCTTCTGGCGCAGGACGAGGCAGTGTTTCATTCTGTTGTACGTAGGGTTGCTATGGCTTGGAACCGACTTGACGGCACCTAACAACACCTGCTTTACCAAGTATGACGTCCTTCTCCAGGGATTGGTCCTTCCTGATAACGTGTCCAAAGTAAGGAAGATGAAGTCGGGATATCCTTGCTTCTAAGGAGCATTCTGGCTGTACTTCCTCCAAGACAAATTTGTCTGTTCTTCTGGCAGTCCATGGTATAGTCAATATACTTCATCAAAACCACAATTCAAATTCGCCAATTCCTCTTTAGTCTTCCTTATTCATTGTCCAGCTTTTGCATGCATATGAGGTGATCATGGCTTGGATCAGGCACACCGTAGTCATCAAATTGACATCTTTGCTTTCTAAGATTTTAAAAAGGTCTTTTGCAGCAGATTTGCCCATTGCAATACATCATTTGATTTCCTGACTGCTGCTTCCATGGGCATTGATTGTGGATCCAAGTAAAACGAAATCCTTGGCAACTTCAATATTTTCTTCGTTTATCATCATGCTGCTTATTGGTCCAGTTGTGAGGATTTTTGTTATGTTGAGATGCAATCCATACTAAAGGCTGTTAATACCACGCTCCTCAATGACCAGTCCACAGCCTCCCTCCTTCAGGAAGCCTCTCTGGATTGCCTTACACAGAGGGAGTGGGGCCATCGAAGGGCAGAGCCAGGGAGTCCTGGGAGATCGCTCCTTGGAGACTGAGGCCCAGAGAGGGGAGACCACATTCCTGGGGCCACACAGCAAGATAAATCCTCTGTGGGCTGGTTTCTCCACCTGTCCCGCTGTCTCCCCAGAGTGGGGAGTCTGGGGTACCTATGAGACATCCAGGGGAGAACACTGGTAGAACTTCAGAGGACAACAGGGCGGGCACCTCGAAAGGGAAGAGTGAGTTTCCTGTCCCTGGAGGTGTGCAAGTGAGGCTGGACAAGAAGTCTCACTAGGACCTCCGGTTTTAGATTCCGCGATTCCAACATTTGATTCCCAGGTTGTCCTACAGAGGGCAGCCGAGGCCAGAGATGCTCCCCTGTTTTCTCCCAGGTCTTGTAAAAAAGCTGGTTCCAACCTGTTGTAAGGAGCTGTGGTGGCGCAATGGTTAAGCGCTCGGCTGCGCACCAACAAATTGGCGGTTTGAACCCACCTAGCAGCTCCAAGGGAGAAAGACCTGGCGATCTGCTCCTGTAGATTACAGCCAAGAAAACCCTATGGGGCAGTTTTACTTGGTCACATGGGGTCAGTAGGAGTTGGAATCGATTCGTCGGCATCGGCATCTAACAACGGGCCTGTTATAGCCTCAGCCCAAGTCCCTTCCCTCCCTGGACCTCCTCCCCAGGGGAAGCTTTGTCAAGATCAGCAACAAAATGCAAGAGCCGCTGAGGGATTGGTCCTCCTCATCCTGAGCTGTGTTCCTGCTGTTCCTGAAGATAGTTCAGGGCAAATAATAATAGCAAAGCAATAACAACAGTAGTAGTTAAAAGTGATTGTTACTCATTGAGTTTTCACCTTCCGAAGGAGATTCTTTGATCAGCCCCATTTTACTGATGAGGAGACTGAGGTACAGAGAGGTAAAATGACATGCCCAGTGTTCTCAGTTGGTAAGTGGAGGGACTGGAATTTGAACCCATAAGGCTGAATCCAAAGCCCTGAGCTTCCTGTGCTGCACAGAGCCTTCTCCAGGAACAGAGAGCTTTAGGGGCACAACAGGGCATGGTGGGGACTGTGGCAAACAGTGCACAGATTCTGCCCTCCTCTGCTCACAGCCCTCCAGGGCTCCCACCTCCCTCGGGGTAAAAGCCCAAGTCCTCCTGAGGCCCACAGGGCCCTCACGACCTGTCTGGTCCCCTCCCTGCTCTCCCTTCCTCCTTTCTTCCCCTCGTTCACTTCGATCCAGCCACACGGGCCTCCTCGCTGTTTCTCCAACTCACCAGGCCTGGTCCTGCCTCAGGGCCTTTGCACTGGCTGTTCACTCTACCCCGAACACTTCTTCCTCCCATACCCCTATGGCTCTTTTTCTCACTTCTTTCAAGTATTTACTCAAATGTCACCTCCTCAGTGAAGCCATTCCTGATCACCCTATTTATCTACTAAAAGTGATATCCGCAAGCCTCTTTTCCTGCTTCATTACCATTTAACATCAGTACAATGCACTTATGTATTATGTTTATTGTCTGTCTGCCTCTTGCCTATGTGAGCTCCTTGAGCGCAGGGATTTTTGTCTGTGTTGCACTCAGCTGTATCCCCAACATCTAGGACAGCTAAACAAACTATTTGTTGAATGAAAGTGAGCTTAAGAACAGTCGAATTTAATTTCTCAAAAATGCCAGCAGGAAAACAACACTTCTCTGAGTGAACTGCACCGACCGCCAGTTTGCGATACTTTTGCGGATAACTGACCACTTCAGCCCGTTTTAAACGGCTCCGAAGGATTTGGGACTCGAGGCCCCGCCCCCAGACAGGCCCTGCCCCGTCTCATCGACGCTTGCACAATGACGTCTATGGAGCGACCGATGCATGCGTGTTTGTCCAGCACGACCAGGCAGAGAAGCGCGCGACTCGGAAGACTTTCCTGCCACTTTCTGGAGCAAGCGTGAGGGGGGCCGATGGCAGAGGGGGCGGCAGAGGAGGCCGCAGCAGACGGCAGTGGCGATTCAGCAACCAGAACGCCAGATCGGGGAGTAGCCCCCATTAAACCTCAGTAAGTCGCCGGAGCCGGGTGAACCTTCGGTCCTTCCCGGCACCCGTAGGGTGGCGCAAGTGGTGCATGCCGGGAGATGGGGCAGCGGGGCGGGAAGCTCGCAGGCTCTTCAGTTCGGGCAGTTCCTTCGTCTCGGAGGGTCAGCCGTGGGACCTGATGTAGCGCACGTTGTGGGCTGTCACATGCGCGAAGGACGCTTCAGGACATGCCGGATAGGCGGGGTTTGAGGGGAAAGCCGCAGTGCATGCTGGGGCTTGCAGTGTTTGAAGGAGGAGCTAAAGGGTGTGATGGGAAATGTGGCGGCTGTGGCCCGCGTTGCAAAGCATGCTGGGGCTTGTAGTTTTTCCTGGGTTTAACGTGGCCAAGGGTGGTCATCACTGATATCTGTAGTTTAGCTCAACAAACTCTGGTCATTGATGACTCAGGGATAAAACAGGTTCTCCTATGGCCTCGAGGTGCTCCCAGGCTGGAGCTGGCTCGTTCTAAGTGGTGAAACTCACCGTCAGCGCGAGCATTTGTGTAGGGGCGAGGGTTCTCATTCTCCCTTCCTCAGTGTTCATTGAGTCTGGGCTCAGAAGACGGACTCCCTGGACAAACCCTCCTTTCCCTGCCGTCTTCGCTCGCAGGTACCTCACCACCAAGGAGCAGTTCCACGAATTCCTGGAAGCCAGAGGGCGGGAGAAGGTCCCCCGGGAAACTGAGGCTGTAGAACCTGATGGCCATGACCTGGCAGAGCCTGAGGCCAAGCGGGTCCGGCTGGAGGATGGGCAGATGGAAGATGGGCAGACGGGGGCTGAGCAGACGGGGGCTGGACAGACGGAGGCTGGACAGACAGAGGAGGCAGCTGAGCTCCGGGAGCAGCGTCCGGCTCAGAGGAGGGCCCGAGGCCAGAACAAGAGCCGGCCCCACCTGAAGCCCACCCACTATGACGAGAACAAGCTCTGCCCCTCCCTGGTCCAGGTGCGTGTGGCCACATGGGGGTCTACACTGGGGTAATAGTGCTAGAAAGTTGGAGGCCTTCAGCATGTGCCTCTCTGTCCCCCATTCAGTCCTGGTGATGTCATGACATAGGTATTGTTATTCCCATCTTACAGATGAAGAAGCTGAGGCACAGGGAGGTTACTGACTTGCCCAGGGACACACAGCCAGGAAGGTGGCAGGGTTCAGACTCAGGCTGTCCCCCTGCCCCAGCCCCTCCCTGTTCTCCCTCAGACACACACCCCCATTTTCCCACAGGGGTCAGAAGCCAGGTGTTTCTTTGGTGACCGCTGCCGCTTCCTGCATGACGTGGGCCGGTACCTGGAGACCAAGCCCGCTGACCTGGGCCCCTGCTGCGTGCTGTTTGAGACCTTTGGCAGATGCCCCTATGGCGTGACCTGCCGCTTCGCCGGGGCCCACCTGGGGCCTGAGGGCCAGAACCTGGTGCGGGAGGAGCTGGCAGCCCGAGGGGCCCACATCCCACCCATCCGCAACAGCCTGGACAAGGCCCTGCAGCAGCAGCTGCGTAAGCGCAAAGTCCGCTTCGAGCGGGCCGAGCGGGCCCTGCGCCAGCTAAGCCAGGGCCAACCACCGGGCCCCGTCCCCGCTGCTGCTGCTGCTGCCACCCCTGAGGCCGCCGTGGCTGAGGGTGCTCCAGGGCAGGGCGATGGTGACACCCAGCAGGCCCTTCCAGGGCCAGACGCCACTGCCCTTCCCAGCAGCCCTGTGCAGACCTGCGGCCCCCTGACGGACGAGGACATAGTCAGGCTGCGGCCCTGTGAGAAGAAGCGTGTATGTGTTCCTGCTGAGACTCCCTTTCTGTGCTCCGAGCTGGGCCCAGCCCTCAAGAAGCCCCAGCCTGGGGGCTGGAAAGAGCTGGCCACACATGCCCAATCCCAGAGGCCAGGGCTGGGACAGGGAGAGCAGTGGGGAAGAGGGAGCATTGGGACTGGGGCTTTGACGATTGAGTAGGAGCTCTCCAATAGAGTAGAAGTGGGAGAAATCATTCCTTGTAGAGGGCTTGGCATGTGCAGAGCTCCTGAAGCTAAAGAGAGCCAGGCCGGGTGGGGCCAGACACGGCATGACCCAGATCAGCGGAAGAGAGGAGGTGCGAGAGGCCTCAGATCTCGGGTAGGAGGGTTGGGCTTCATTGTGCTTTTTTTTCCCTCCAGCTGGACATCGGTGGCAAATTGTACCTGGCACCCCTCACCACGGTAGGAGGCGGGTGGGGTGGGGTGGGGTGGGGTGGAGGGAACACCGAGGCTGGCTTGCAGTCAGGGCTAACTCAGTGGTTCACGGCAAAAAAAAAAAAGAAAAAAA
>NW_004443993.1:9270083-9275707 GCF_000243295.1 Trichechus manatus latirostris
GTGGGGTGGGGTGGGGTGGGTGGTGGTGGCATGGTCACCCCAAAAGCCAAGTGCCCAATGTCTGTCTGTCCCCATCTGGGAGTCCTTGGGGCTGAGCCTGGTGTCCGGGGTCCCCGCCTGCTATACTCTCACATGGGTACCTCCCGCTGCCGCAGTGTGGGAACCTGCCCTTCCGGCGGATCTGCAAGCGCTTCGGGGCGGACGTGACTTGCGGGGAGATGGCCGTCTGCACCAACCTGCTGCAGGGCCAGACGTCCGAGTGGGCCCTACTCAAACGCCACCACAGCGAGGACCTCTTCGGGGTGCAGGTCAGCGCCCACCCTGAGGGAGGGAGGAAGGGAGGAAGCGGGCAAGCAGGGGCCCTCAGGGTGAGCCTCAGGGTCAGGCTCACCCAGGCCGGACTCAGGGATGGGTTGATGGCCTGGCCCACCTCAAAGGTTGGGTGACCTTGGCACGGGTCTGGGTGCCTCACAGACGCCAGCTCCTTCCATCCCCCTGAGGTCCCTGGGAGCCTGGGGACAGAAGGCCGCTGGCTGGAGCCCGAGGGTGGGCACACCCCTCACCGTGCCCTGCCCCTGCACAGCTTGAGGGCGCCTTCCCGGACACCATGACCCGGTGCGCGGAGCTGCTGAACCGCACCATTGAGGTGGACTTTGTGGACATCAATGTCGGCTGTCCCATCGACCTTGTGTACAAGAAGGTGGCAGCCCCTGGCCCTGGAGCCCCAGGCGGGTGGGCAGTGCATAGAGCAGAGGCCTGGGATCTTGCCCGCTGTGCCACTGTGGCAGATTTAGTGCCTTGGTTTCCCCAGCTGAGCCAGCCAGCAGGATAGGCGATGTGGGCACGTGTGGGGCCCTGTGGGGCTCTGAGTGCCTGTCTGGGGCTCGTGTCCACATGTCCTCTTAGCGAGGGTGTGGGGTGCCAGCCAGCCGGGGTCTGCACTCACCACCTCCTCCACTCCCAGGGCGGCGGCTGTGCCCTCATGAGCCGCTCCACCAAGTGCCGGCAGATCGTCCTCGGCATGAACCAGGTGCGCCCAGTGTCACCCTGCACCCCCACGTGTTCCCCACTCGGCCCGGCCCCCGGCCCTGCCCCCAGCCCTCCGCTGCCCCTACAGGTGCTGGATGTGCCGCTGACGATGAAGATCCGCACGGGCGTCCAGGAGCGGACCAACCTGGCCCACCGCCTGCTGCCGGAGCTGCGGGACTGGGGTGTGTCGCTCGTCACGGTGGGTCCCCGGGCGTGGGCATCAGGGCCACCGGGCGGCAAGCCTCCCTGCTGACGGCTCTCCCCTCCCGCCCCCTCGTTGTCTCTGCTCCCTTTCTGTGTTTCGGTTTTTCTCCCTCTGTCTCTCTGGGTCTTGCTCCATCTCTCCTTGTCTTTGTCTGTTCTCTCGTGGCTCTCGGCCGAGCTGTCTTTCTCTCTTCTTATGTCTCTTGGTTTATCTGGGTGTCTCTCTATGTTTCTGGGTCTCTCTCTGTCTCTCTTGGTCTCTCTGTGGCTTTGTCTCTCTGCATCTCTCTTTCCCTGGCCCTGACTCTCTCGGTCTCTCTGTCTCTGTTTTTCTCTGTCTGTCTCTGTCTCTCTCGGTCTGTCTTTCTCTGTCTCTTTCAGTTTGTCTTTCTCTATATCTCTCTCGGTTTGTTTCTGTCTCTGTATCAATTGGTCTGTCTCTCTTTGTCTCTGTATCTCTCTCGATCTGTCTCTCTTTCTGGCTATCTCTGTCTCTCTATATCTGTTTCGGTCTGTCGCTCTCTGGCTGTGTATGGCCCTCGGTCTGTCTCTCTCTCTATGTCTGTCTCTCAGTCCATCTCTCTCGGTCTCCCTCTGCCTCCCTCCCTGTGTGGCTGCCTCTCCCCAGCTCCACGGCCGCTCGCGGGAGCAGCGCTACACCAAGCTGGCCGACTGGCAGTACATTGAGCAGTGCGTCAAGGCCGCCAGCCCCATGCCCCTGTTCGGTGGGTGCCCACACCTCCCTGCTCCACTGCCCACCCCGTGAGCTCACGCCACCCAAGGTCACACCCACGGTGGGGTCACCCCCTCGGAACCCCCCCACCCTGGTGGGGGCCACTGAGCAAGCAGGAAACCCTGGCACCCCTAGACACGTGCAGCCCCCAGAGACCCCCGCTTCTGTTCCCTCAGGAAACGGGGACATCTTGTCGTATGAGGATGCCAACCGTGCCATGCAGACTGGTGTCGCCGGGGTCATGATCGCCCGGTGAGTGAGCCCAGGGTGAGGGGTGCCAAGAGTCCAGCCTGGCCCACCTGGGGCACCCAGCCTGCTGCTGTGGTCACGAGCAGGGGTACCTCAGAACCTGACCTGCTCCCCCACCCCGCCCCGTTGGGTTGTTCATCCCTGGGGGGCTGTGCTAGAACGCAGCCTGCAGTGGTGGGGCAGAGCGAGATCAGGGGTTGCAGCTCAGGGGGCTGGAAGTTTCTGCAGCTGGTTGACATGGATTGAAATTCTTGGGCTTTGAGGGTCATGTGACCACATCTGTGAGGTTTGGGGAGTGGAGGTTTTGGGGTATCAGGGCTCTGGCTTAGGCTGGGGCCATCAGCCCAGGGAGCCATGCTCCTCAGACCAAGCTTAGGCTGGGCGGCGGGTGTGGGCTCAGCGGCACCAGGGCAGGCGGTGGCCGCGGTCTTGGGCTCGGCAGTGGCCCCTCGGCCCCGGCGGGTGGTGGCCGCCCCTGACCACCCTGTCCGCCTGCAGCGGTGCCCTGCTCAAGCCGTGGCTATTCACGGAGATCAAGGAGCAGCGACACTGGGACATCTCGTCGTCCGAACGCCTGGACATCCTGCGGGACTTCACACATTATGGCCTGGAGCACTGGGGCTCAGACACGCAGGGCGTGGAGAAGACCCGCCGCTTCCTGCTCGAGTGGTTGTCCTTCCTATGCAGGTGGTGGCCAGTGGGCAGGGCAGAGACAGCGGGGTCCAACCTGGCCCTCTGCCCCCACTGACCCCTCTCCTGCCGCAGGTACGTGCCCGTGGGCCTGCTGGAGCGGCTCCCACAGAAGATCAATGAGCGGCCACCCTACTACTTGGGCCGGGACTACCTGGAGACACTCATGGCCAGCCAGAACTCG
Organism: Trichechus manatus latirostris; assembly: GCF_000243295.1. Classification (NCBI taxonomy): domain Eukaryota; kingdom Metazoa; phylum Chordata; class Mammalia; order Sirenia; family Trichechidae; genus Trichechus; species Trichechus manatus. The sequence goes on from NW_004443993.1 coordinate 9,273,173, forward strand.
GCCGACTGGATTCACATCAGGTGGGCCCCCCTGTGGGCACCGAGGCGGGGGGCAGCCAGATGGGGGGTGTGCTGGGGAGTGTGGGAGGCCGTTGGGGTCAGCACGACAGGGGGCCCAAGCCTGACCCTTCCCACCCTTCACAGTGAGATGCTGCTGGGACCCGTGCCACCCAACTTTGTCTTCCTGCCCAAGCACAAGGCCAACTCTTACAAGTAGCCGCCGGGCTAGGCGGCGGGCAGTGTCCGAGGGCCAGTGGTCCCCTGAGTGCGTGGAGCAGACAATAAATTTTATTCTTTTAACACTGAGGCTCTTTTGTGACCCTAAGGCTACCGCATCCTGGCCCCCCGTCTATCCTGACACACACAGGTCTGTCCCTGTCTCTGCTGTGCTGTGGGGGCTGGGACCAGGGAGTTCCCTCCTTCTCCCACCCTCTCTGCTGCCTGTCATTCACCAGACTCTCCTGCCTTGTGTCCAAGCCCAAGTTGGGGGATGCTGGTCTCAGAAGGGCCCCAAGGAAGACACGGGCACAGGGAGGGGACTGGGGCCACCACCTGCGTGGGTGTGGATCGGGGCGGGTTGCCTGGAGGAAGCAGCCTGGGACCTGTTAGGTGGGCACTGTGGGCGCAGGTGGGGAGGCGGGGGAGTTGCCTGCCCTTGTCCACGCTGTCTCTGACCAGCCTCAGTTCCCCGTCGGCTTTCTGCCCAACCCCCACAGCCGGAACCCTGGTCACTGGGCAGGCAGCTGCCTGGAACCCGCTGCCCAGAGTAACCAGGCAAACAGAACCCTGCGAGACTGTGAGCCTGCTCTCTGGCCCACCTGCCTACGTTCCTGTCTGCCTCCCTCCTGGCTGGCTAGGCCGGGCCCCTGCCTCCCCATGCAGCACCCCAAACCCTTCTATGCGGCCCCTGCTCCCCAAGAAGGCTTCAGTCCCCGGGGCCTGGACAGCGCTGAGGGGCCAGGCAGCCAGCCCGAGGCCTGCTCGGAGGCAATCCCCGCAGTGGGTAAGGGGCCCCCTAGAGAAGTGTGTGGCCAGGCCAGGGTCTAGAGCCCCACCCACTCAGCTCAGCATCCGCCCACCGCCTCTGTCTGCAGGTTCCTCGAACCTGTATCACCCCTTAAACCCAGAGAAAGAGGTGTTTCCAGCTCCTCCGGCAGGTACTGGCCTCCCGTCACCCTCAGAGGACCTGGGGAGTGAATCCCAGTGGGTAGAGCCCCTGTCCCTGCCCCCTAGGTGGGGTGGGAAAGCAAGGGCTGTGTCCCCCACGCCCATGGGCCCTCTAGGACAAGGCCTGTGTCCCCACCCCCCATGGGTCCCCCAGGACAAGGCCCGTGTCCCCCACCCCCCCATGGGCCCTCTAGGACAGGGTCTGTGCCCCCCACCCCACCATGGGTCCCCTAGGACCAGGCCCGTGTCCCCCACCCCTATAGGCCCTCTAGGATAAGGCCCATGTCCCCCACCCCGATAAGCCCTCTAGGACAAGGCCTGTGTCCCCCACCCCACCATGGGCCCTCTAGGACAAGGCCTCTGTTACTATCCCCCATGGGTCCCCCAGGACAAGGCCCGTGTCACCCGCCCACCATGGGTCCCCCAGGACAAGGCCTGTGTCCCCCGCCCCCTCATAGGCCCTCTAGGACAAGGCCCATGTCCCCTACCCCCATAGGCTCTCTAGGGCAAGGCCATGTCCCGCACCCCTCATGGGTCCCCCAGGACAAGGCCTGTGTCCCCCACCCCCTATGGGCCCTCTAGGACAAGGCACGTGTCCCCCACCCCCCCATGGGCCCTCTAGAACAAGACACGTGTCCCCCACCCCCCCATAGGCCCTCTAGGACAAGGCCCATGTCCCCACCCCTGCCCCCGTGGGCCCTCTAGAACAAGGCCTGTGTCCCTCATCCCCCAGTGGACCCCCTAGGACAAGGCCCATGTGCCCCAGTCCCCCATGGGCCGTCTAGGACAAGGCCCGTGTCCCCCACCCCCCCATGGGCCCCCTAGGACAAGGCCCGTGCCCTCACAGGAGCCCCTCTCAGGCTGCCCCTTGCCCCGGCCGCAGGTTTCCAGATGGCCCCATGTGGCTGCTTCTTTGACCCCCGCATCTACCGCATCGAGTGGGCCACCTCCGACTTCGGCCAGTCCTCCCTGTACAAGCTGGTAGCAGTGGGTGGGGGGGGGCCGGCAGGGGGCCCGGCCGGGGGCCCTGCCTCCCCAGGCACCTACCTCCTGGAGCCCCAGCACTACCTCAAGGCCCCAGTGCCCCCGCCACCGCCCCCATACCCGCACTACCAGCCGGTGCCGGGGGCCCCCCAGTACCTCGTGCCCTACTTCCCACCCGAGGGGCCTGGCCCCGAGGCCCTGGGCTTTGCGGGCGACGGGGGGCCCCCGGCCTTCGTGGAGCTGCCCCCGCCGCCGCCGCCCAAGGACAAGCTGCCGCCGCTGCTCATCACGCTGCCCACTGAGCCACTGTTGCCACCCGGCCCCTACAGCCACCTCAAGGGTCGCCTCAGCCAGTTCCACGGGCCCGAGGTGGCCGCTGCCCGGC
>NW_004443993.1:9276351-9293999 GCF_000243295.1 Trichechus manatus latirostris
TTGCACCATTGTCCCAACGGGCAGGTGAGGTTGGGCCCCGGTGAGGCCGGGCTGAGTGGGGACCCCAGAATCACACGCACGCAGCCACGCTACGTGCTAAGTCCACTCAAACGCATGGCGGCCCCACATGTGTCACAACTGTGCTCTGTAGTTTTTCCGTAGCTGCTCTTTCAGAAATCAATTGTCAGGCCTTTCTTCTGAGGTGCCTCTGGGTAGACTTGAACCTCCAACTTTCTGCTAGCAGCCAAACATGCGAACCATTTGCACCACCCAGGGGCTCCCCTAGAATCAAAGGGGGTTCTAAGCCCCTCGTCTCCCACTCCTGGAGAGTTGGGGTCACTGTGGGGACGGGGCTGTGGGGCGCTGGGAGCCACCGCCCAGATTCCTACTCCCACCGAAGGACTCTCAGCCCCGGGTCTGGTCGGGGAAATCAAGGCTGCCCAGAGAGAGTAAGAACTTGTCTGGAGACACACAGCAAGCAGGGTGGGTCTCACACTGGCCCTCAGTGTCCCCACAACTGCCTCCTCTGGCCCCAGGAAGCCATGGCAGGTAGAGGGAGGGTGGCCACAGGCCAGGGCATAAAGCTGCACATGCCTGTTCACCAGATTTGTGGGAGTCAGCGCAGTGGTGGATGCTGGCGCACACACGCCTGGTGGGGGCCAGGGTGCAGGAGTTGGCACCCACGCGGGAAAGGAGCAGCGCTCACAGAGGGTGGGGGCGCAGAGGGTGTGCAGGTGAGCAGGCACAGGCGCGCACGTGACGGTGTGCAGACTACACCTGAGCACAGGTGAGGGATGGAGGCAGGGAGGGCACACCTGTACCAGGCCCGGCCACACCATGGCTTCCCTCCAAGGTGGCAGGACAGCCTCCTGCCAGCTGGGAAATGGGGCCAGGCGTAGGCTTGGGTTCCACCCACCTTCTCCCACCCTGGGGCTCTCCCCTCGGGTCCACGGAGCACACTCCTCCGCAGCTGAGGCAGGTGCCGGCCACGCCCAAAGGTGACCCTGAAGGAGCAGGGAAGAAAGCGGGAAGCAAAGTGACATTGAGGTCTCCGCCCTGGAATGGGGAAGCAGGCCTGGACCCCGGCCACCCCACGCCCCTGCAGGGGTGGGAGGTGGTCAGGGACCCTCCTGCCTCGTCCTGGGCCCTCCCTCTACCCCCTCAGCACCATGCAGACTACACCTGACCTCCTCAGAACCCCTAAACGGGCTCAGGAAGTAGAGATGACAGTTTGGTGGGGTCCCCAGGGATCACCCTTCAGGCCTTCCTGGCCCCACCTACAACGACTCCGAGCAGTATCTCCCCAGGCCCTTTCCCCGCAGCCTCATTGGGGGTGTCTTTGAGACTAAAACCAAGTGACCCCCAACTGAGGGGAGACTCTGTTCAAGGAGGATGTGGCTGCCCCCGGCGACGGGTGGTTTCTCTTGAAGATCACTGCAGAGGGAGGGTTGCAAAACAACGACCACCAGACAACCCAACAACCACTTCAAAAAGCCAACCAAAAACCAGAAGCAAGACAGAGAAGGGAAACGATCATAAACAAGTGACTGGAGTTGGGGTTACGTAAGTGGACAGAAAGGTCAAAATACAGACACAGGAGATGAAAAAAATAACCCAAAGAACCGAACCCGTTGCCATTGAGTCACTTCCGACTCATGGTGCCCCCATGTGAAAGTAGAGTTGCTCCGCAGGGTTTTCTTGGCTGGAATCTTTATGGAAGCAGATCACCAGGCCTTTCTTCTGCAGCACCGCTGGGCAGGTTTGAACCACCAACCTTTAGGTTAACGTTATGTTAGGTGCCATCAAGTTGATTTTGGACTCATAGTGATCCCATGTGAAGTAGGACTACCCCATGGGGTTTTCTAGGCTGTGATCTGTGGAAGCAGCTCACCTGGTCTCTCTCTCACGGAGCTGCAGAGTGGGTCCCAACTACCGTCCTTTCCATTAGCAGCCGAGTGCTTAACCGTTGTGCCACCAGGGCTCCTTTTTTAGTTCACAGTCAAGCGCAAACGTTTGTGCTGAGCCAGGACATGAGGTGAGAAGGGCTCAGTAATAAGGGATCTCACTGCTGTACGTGTCACGCTGTTCCTTGAAACCCCAACAGGAGGGAAGTGTACCCCTGCATCGGGGAGCATGGGCCCGCTGGCAGGGCCTCCGTGAGGGGACCAACCCCACTGGCCCGGGCGACCACGAGCCGTCTCACAGTGGTACCTGTCGGGGACAAACGCGCTTGTGTCCTGGCCCCACTTCCGCCCGGTGGGTGTGCTCAGAACCCTGAGCTGGCAAGTCAGGGTGGGAGGGGTGGGACAGGGAGAAGACCCTGTCCATGGTGCCGAGCTGGCCCAGCCTAGGACGACCTGTTAAAACTGGTCACCGCGTTCCGTGAGACTGAATGGAGGCTGCGTGGGGCAATTACAATGAGTGCAGAATGTTTTCTTTTTTAACCTCAGAGTGGAGCTGCCCAAATGTCATTCAGAGATCCAGTTAGGTTCTCCCACCTAATAGATCTTAAAGGGAGACGGTAGGTGGCCTTGGGTTCAATGGTAGAATTCCCGCCCTCCCTATGGGAGACCCGGGTTTGAGTCCCAGTCAATGCACCATGTGCAAAGCCACCACCTATCCATGGAGACGTTCGTGTTGCTAGGATGCTGAACAGGTTTCAGCAGAGCTTCCAGACTAAGATGGACTAGGAAGAAAGGCCTGGTGATCCACTTCCGAAAATCAGCCAATGAAAACCCTGTGGATCACAACATTCCAGTCCGAAACTGATAGGGGGATGGCGCCGGACTGGGCAGCATTTTGTTCCGCTGTGCGTGGGTTCGCCATGACGGCAGCCAACAGTAACAGCAGGCGACCGAAGAGAAATGGTCTTCCAGGTACACCCCCAAGTCACTCTTGTTCTGCTCAGCAGTGACAGGAAGTGCAGGGAAACTTTTACCTCCGTGAGCAAGTTAATCAGCTGAACGAGCACCTCTCAGGCCCCTCTTTGCCCCTTGCCCAAGTAGCAAATGCTTCTCTGATACCCAGTTCTGGAATGAAGGCCCCAAGCCTTTCCTGAGCTCTGTCAGCCGGGGGACGGTCCCAGTGAGGAGCTGGGCGGGAAGCTGGACTGGAGTGTCTTGGGGAAGAGGTGGGGGGGGCCATACCCTGAAAGGAACTATCTCCATTCCCACTGTTGTCCAGGGTGTGGAGTCTGCAGTTACCATGGAGTCGACTCCGACTTATGGTGACCCCGTGTGTGTCAGGATAGAACTGTACTTCATAGGGTTTTCAGTGGCTGATTTTTTTCTAAATTAATATTTTATCTTATTTTTGGTGAAAATATACACAACAAAACCCACTCCAATCCCACCATTTCTAGATGTACCAATCAGTGATCCTGGTGACATCCTCCACATTATGTTAACATTCTTGATATTTCTGTTCCGGTTGTTTCACTCCCATTGACTTAAACTCCCTGTTCAGTGGCTGGCTCTTCTGATGTCAATCACTAGGCCTTTCTTCCGAGGCGCCTCTGGGTGGAATCGAACCTGCAACCTTTCGGTTTGCACCTGAGCGTGTTTGCTGTTTGCACCACTCAGGGCTCCCACAGGCTCATCAACCGCTGACCCTTGCTTTTTTCCATAATGCTTTATTTTAAAACGACTCTCTGGACCCCAACAGATTACCTTTGTGAAAAGCCGAGCTATTTCCTGGGGGTCCTCAGCCCCGAGTCCCCCCTGCCACCCGACCGGCTACGTCTAAACAACTGGCCGGGAAACACGAGTAGGATTCCCTGCAGCTCCTGAACAGGGTGGCCCAGCAGCCCAGGACCCTGTGGCTCATCTCGGTGCGTGACATTTGGGGATGGCGTAGACCAGCCACAGGGTGAGCAGCATGCCCATTGTGAGCAGGATGATGGTGAGCTCGATGGGGATGATGCTGGGTGGGAAGTCCCCGTACACGTAGATGCTGAAGGTGGTCTCCAGGTGGCAGTAGCTGCAAGGACAGGTGGGCAGGGACGGGCCTTAGGGCATAGCCTCCTGAACCCCTCTCTTCATCCCAGCAGACTCGCTCCAGCCCACGTGTGGTGGAGCCGGGCCCCAGCGCAGGGGCTGGGGACATCCCGTTCCGTTTACGTCCATCTATGCTCCATAACATCTATCGCTTCTGACTCTGTCCTTCTCTCTGTGGGTTTGGCACCAGCTGTTTTTTTGCAGGCCCTCTGTGGTCTCCTCCTCTGGGGACGAGGCCCATCCTTCCCCCCAGGCTCAGTCCAGAGAGGGCAGGAAAAAAAAACAAAAACAAAAACCAGTTGCCAACCAGTCCAGGATGACGGAGTCAAGGGGTCAGATGGGACTATGTCAGAACCAGTCGATTGCGACTCACGGCGCCCCTGTGTGTCAGAGTAGAACTGTGCTCCATAGGGTTTTCTGGGGCTGAGTTTTCAGAAATAGATCACCAGGGCTTTCTTCCTAGGCACCTCTGGGTGGACTCGAACCTCCAGCCTTTCAGTTAGCAGCTGAGCTCATTAACCATCTGCACCGCCCAATAAACTGTTACAACACAATGGAAGTGAGGAGGCATGACAAGGGACCACAGGTGGCCTTGGAGAGGAGCCCGGAGCACCGGTGATGTGGGCAGCAGATGGGGGGTGAGCGGGACAGGAGGGGGGCTTCCAGAGACAGGAACCCCGTGGGAAAGGCATTGGAGTGTGAGACTTCCCTGGGGCGCGATACGGGGGAGAAGCATGGTGAACAGTGGGAGGGGGCAAGTCTCACAGTCCCCTTTCTCTCCTCTGGATGCCCCCACCCCAGGGCCTTCCACCTGGGGTCATCCCAGAGCTGATCCCAGTCCAGGCCTGAGGCCTCTAGGGCAGGCAAGGTCCCCACATGCTTTGCTAGGAAGGACTTTTGTATGTCCCTGCTGGGAGGGGATAGATAATGGTGGATAATGGCTTAAGGCAAGGGAAAGGATGCTGTCCGACAGTCCGCGCCCCCCCTCCCATGGGAGATGTTAAGGGTCTGGGTCAGCACTCTGAGAGGTGGCTTCCAAAGCCTTCCCAGCATGCAGCGTGCTGGAAAAGGTGAACAGCCAGCTGGGGAGAGGGGATTGGGTTGCGGGAAGGTCTGCTTTGCAGTGTGTGCCGCTTGCCCTGGTATAAATACTCCCATCGTGGCTGATTTCAAGATACCAACGTGAAGTCAGCTGGTGCAAAATTTCTGAATACTTGATCACGGGTTTGAGCCAGTTCTGGCACACCACTCCTGGCATATCAGCAGTCAGGGGTGGCACGAGAGGGTGCCTGCAGCACACGAGGGCAGGGATGTAGCTGCTGGTCCCTGCTCTCCCCCAGCACCCAGCACGGGCTCTGGCCCACAGCAAAGCTGAGTATTTTCTTAGTGAATGGACAAATGTCACCAGGACTTGAAATGCAACTCTTCCCAGGGACAGTCTGGACTGTTGGTGGGACTCCGTTGAGCCACATCCCACTGAAGGGAGGGAGGAAAGTACGTCCCCCCACGTGTAGCCCACCCCAGGACAGTCGGCCTTTCGCCAGATGCCCGTTACAGGGGAGTACCCGCTCCCCTCACCTGTAGTAGGGGTCCACGATGGAAAGCAGGAAGACGTAGATTCCATTCCTCTGCTCAAAAATGATCTTGTTGTTTGTTGGGCCGCCCATGATCTGATATGGGACATCTGGCCACCTCAGAAGGGAGCCACCGTTGGGCTTGTGGCAGCTCACATAGTTCTGGGGAGGAGGACAGAGGCTCTCAGGCCGCGTGTGCCTGCTGCCCCAGGCCCTCCCTTGGCCAAGGCCCACAGACGCCCTCCACTGCACAGCCCACCCCACCGCTCATCAAACCTGCCACGGGATGCCCATGGGTGAGCAGGCCTGTGGTCCCTGTGGAGGAGCCTGTGCACTGGATGCTCAGCGTCCTCCAAGCCCTCCTCCTGCTGGGCCTTCCTGAACTGGAGGCTGGCGGCTTGATAGCTCTGCTTCCTAGACTCCCTTGCAGCTATGAATCTAGCATGAACCCAAACCCACTGCTGTGGAGTTGATGGCGGTGTCAATTACACACTCAGAAAACTGGAAGGTGGCAGTGAGGTGGGGGCTCCTTCCTGAGGGATTTCACTGGTGCTGCCCCCAGGCACAGTCATGGACATCAAGAGGCAGGCAGGCCTTGATCTCAGTAGTCTTGGGTGGCCTTCCGAGTCCCCACCTTCCTGATCTTGGGTGAGGTGGCAGCTCCCTGTGGTCAGTTCTGGGGTCATTTCCTGAGACCAGCCTCGAGCCAGCCCCTCCAGTCTGCCCAGTGAGTGATTTTGTATGCTCGCCCCTCCCAGTAATACCAGATTCTGGCTTCTGAACCAGGCAGACCCTCTTGACCCATTCATGCCCCACTATATGGTGAGGAAACTGAGGCAGGTGAAGGAGACCGAAGTATAAAAAAACAAAAAACGTTGCCGTCGAGTCGATTTGGACTCATAGCAACCCTAGAGACAAAGCAGAATTGCCCCATAGGGTTTCCAAGGCTCTAATCTTTACGGAAGCAGACTGCCACATCTTTCTCCTCTGGAGCTGCTGGTGGGCTCAAACCTCCGATCTTGCGGTTAGCAGCGAGTGCTTAACCACTGTCCCACCAGGGCTCCTTCAGAACAAAGTGTAGGGAAAAAAACCCAAACCCGTTGCCACAGAGTGGATTCCGACTCACAGCGACCCTACGGAAACCAAAGGTTGTATCAGTGGTTTCCAGAGGTGGGAGGGAGGCGGAGGGGAGAGTTTTTGCTTCGGGGGCATTGGGCTTATGTTAATGATGATGGAATAATTCAGCAAAGGATAGCGACAAAGGTCACGGAATTTTATTTGTGGAAATTGTTGAAATGGTGCGTTGTTTTCTTGTGTATATTTTCACCACAATAAAAATAAAAAGGAAGGAAAAGTGAAAAACGCAGACCACCACTACCAATAACAAAAATGATCGACCTCACTCGACGAAGTGAGTGTATGCAGGGGGCCGAGGCCCTGAAAGTAAACGGAAAAAAATCCGGGACGTCCGCCTGTGGGCGTGCGCGTCAGGAGCAGGGAGCGAGCGCCGCCTATTGGCGGCATTGGCTGTGTTCCCGTACGGACGCTCAGCGCCTCTGACTGGAGGCAAGACATGAGCGAGCTGGGGAAAACGCACGCGGGAATCAACACATTTCTTCCTTATACGGGCATCGTGCCCTTATGTGCCAATAGGTATGAACTGATCTGAATTATGAAAACACTCGCCAAGCGAAACAGCCTGAATTTAATCGGTCCCTTTGTCATGGGTAGACTTTCTCCCTGGGTGGTGCAAATGGTTAACTTGCTGGGCTGTTAATTCAAAGACTGGCAGTTCGAGTCCACCCAGAGGCACCTCGGAAGAAAGGCATGGCAACCTACTTTTTGTTTCGTGGAGCACAGCTCTACTCTGACACACAGAGGGTCGCCATGAGTCAGAATTGACTTGACAGCAAATGGGTTTTTTTTGTTTTTTCAGTAATGGTCATTTGGAAGTTTCAGAATTTTGCCAATTATCAGCAGTGCCAGGTGACCATCTTGGTACAAACGTCTTTGATCATTTGGCCAATTCTCTTGGGAGAGAGTCCCAGAGGGCCTGCTCATCTAACGTCCCATACTCAGCCCTGCCACCTGGCAGTGTCCCATTCCTTACCCTCCCCGCGACCTGGGCATGAACAGCCATTGCATCTGATTGGAAGTAATCAAAGAGCAAGTGTCACCTCTCTGTCCCAGGAGAAGGGCCTGTGATAGCCAGCATCCGCCATGATGGTGGTCCAGTTCTGTGGCTGTGATTTGCAGAGTGCAGTGCCGGCCGTCAGGGAGTATGTGTACGTGAACAGCCCGTTCACCTCCAGCAAGACATACTGGGCGTTGACCACCTCCTGGAACTTTCCACGTCTCCACCTGGGACACACGTATACACGGAGCGCAGCTGTGGTGGCCAGCCCGGGGGCACCTCACCCACGGCCCAGACTTGTTACTGAGCCACCGTCAAGGCAGGAGGGGCCTGCGAGCAAGGCAAAGGGACTGCCCTGGAAGAGCTGAGCCTCCAGCGAGGGGAAAGGGATGATTGGCACCTGGACCAGGGCAGGTGGACAGGTGGCGGGCAATGGAGTGGTAGGCGCCGTGTATTTTATACGGGGTGGTCCCCAAAGGCCTGTCTGATAAAGGGCCACGTGAGCAGAGGCTGGAAGGAACCAACGTAATGTTATGTAACCAGATAATATTGCCAATAAATGAATGAACGAACAAAAACCATCACACCTACTCCCTCCTATTTTTCTGAGAATGTCTGCAAATATCGGAAGGGTACATTTAGGGCTGTCAGCTGTTGTTCATGGCTGTCGAGTCGATTCTGACTCATAGCAACCCCACGTGCAACAGAATGAAACACTGCCCCGTCCGCACTGTCTTCACAATTGTTGCTGTGTTTGAGTTCATGGTTGCAGCCACTGTGTCAGTCCATCTCCTTGAGGGTCTTCCTCTTTTTTTGCTGACCCTCTACTTTTCCAAGCATGATGTCCTTCTCCAGGGACTGGTCCCTCCTGGTAACTTGTCCAAAGTACATGAGACGAAGTCTCACCATTCTCACTTCTAAGGAGCATTCTAGGGGTACTTCTTCCAAGACAGATTGGTTCATTCTTTTGATAGTCCATGGTATATTCCCTATTCTTCGCCAACGCCATAATTCAAAGGCATCAGTTCTTCTCTGGTCTTCCTTATTCACCGTCCAGCTTTCACATGCATATTAGGTGATTGAAAACACCATGGCTTGGGTCACGTGCACCACAGTCCTCAAAGTGACATCTTTTTCTTCTTCTTCTTCTTTTTTTTTTTTTTTTTTTAAAATTTTAAAGAGGTCTTTTGCAGCAGATTTGCACAATGCAGTATGTTGTTTGATTTTTTGACTGCTGCTTCCATGGGTATTGATCGTGTATCCAAGTAAAATGAAATCCTTGACAGCTTCAACCTCTTCTCCATTAATCATGATATTGCTTATTGGTTCAGTTGTGAGGATTTTTGTTTTCTTTATGTTGACGTGTAATCCATACTGAAGGCTGTAGCCTTTGATCTTCATCAAGTAAGTGCTTTAAGTCCTCTTCGCTTTCAGCAAGCAAGGTTGTATCATCTGCATATCACCAGTTGTTAATGGAGTCTTTCTCTAATTCTAATGCCCTGTTCTTCATATAGTCCAACTTCTCGGATTATTTGCTCAGCATACAGAATGAATAAGTATGGTGAAAGGATTCAACCCTGACACACACCTTTCTGATTTTAAACCAGGCAGTATCCATTTGTTCTGTTCGAACAACTGCATCTTGGTCTACGTACAGGTTCCTCATGAGCACAAATAAGTGTTCTGGAATTCCCATTCTTCTCAAGGTTAACCATAATTTGTTATGATCACACGGTCGAATGCCTTTGCATAGTCAGTAAAACACAGGTAAACATCTTTCTGGTATTCTCTGCTTTCAGCCAAGCTCCATCAGACATTAGCAATGCTATCCCTCGTTCCACATTCTCTTCTGAATCTGGCCTGAATTTCTGGTAGTTCCCTATTAATGTACTGCTTCAACTGTTTTTGAATTATCTTCAGCAAAATTTTACTTGCGTGTGATATTAATGATATTGTTTGATAATTTCTGCATTCTGTTGGATGATCTTCCTTTAGAATAGGCACAAATATGGATATCTTCCAGTCAGTTGGGCAGGTGGCTGTCCTTAAAATTCTTGGCATAGATGAGTCATGCTGGAATTGGGTTGCTGTAGTTTTCCATTGACTTTAATCACAGGGCATGGTAGTGCTAAGAGATGCCCTAAGGGATCTCCTGCATTCCAGACATACTCTTTCTTACCTCCATTATGTAATATCAGTCTGATTTCCTCTTGGTAATCAGGATCAATCACACCAGCCAATATGGTAACTCCCTTCTTTGCCTGTTGATCCAGAGATATAAGGAGCCCAAAGTGGCCAGGTGGCGTTCTTAACTTCCAGTTCAAATGGAATCAGTGACGTGTCTCCAGGTGGAACATTCCTCCCTTTGGAACTAAGACCTCTAGACCTGCAGACCATAGGGTCATGGGGACAGGAAGCAAACATTTTGCAAGTAGTCTTACTTTGGTGAGTGGCATCTGGGGTCTTAAAACCTAGCAAGCGGCCATTTAAGATGGATCAATTGGTCCCAACCCACCTGGAGGAAAGGAGAAGAACACCAAAGTCACAAGGAAAGCATTAGTCCAAGAGAAAGAAAGGGCCACATAAACCGGAGACCGCAACAGCCTGAGACCAGAAGAACTAGATGGTGCCTGGCTACTACCAATGACCAACCTGACGGGGAACACAACAGAGAGTCCCTGATGGAGCAGGAGAAAAGTGGGGTGTAGAACTCAAATTCCAGTAAAAAGACCAGACTTAATGGTCTGACTGAGAATGGAGGAACCCCAGAGAGCATGGCCCCTGGACTCTCTGTAAACCCAGCACTAAAACCATTCCCGAGGCCAACTCTTCAGTCAGAGATTCAACTGGACTATGGGACATAAAATGATACTCATAAAGAGTGTGCTTCTTAGCACAAGTAGATGCATGAGATGAAATGGGTAGCTCCTCTCCGGAGGTGAGATGAGAAGGCAGGGAGGGTCAGGAGCTGGTTGAATGGACATGGGAGATCAGGGGTGAAAAGCAGGAATGTACTGTCACAGCATAGGGAGAGCAATTAGAGTCACATAACAATGTATGTATAAATTTTTGTATGGGAGACTAACTTGAATTGTACACTTTCACTTAAAGTACAATAAAATAAAATTAAAAAAAAATTGCCAGCGGGTCACTAGGGGTACTAGTGAGTGGTGCGACTCCCATTTCCACCCCTTGATGCCTGGACCTATGAATCCTGGCTATAGTAGAAACAGTACCATATATTGGACGCTAGTTTAGAGCATATCCAGCCTCCTGGAGAACATTGCCCCAACCCTGCAAGGTATCGCCACCTAGGTGGCACTGTAACTGTGTCTTTAGAAGGCCATTCCATTGTTCTATCAAACTAGCTGCCTCAAGATGATGGGGAACATGGTAAGACCAGTGAATTCCATGAGCATGGGCCCACTGCAGCACTTAATTTGCTGTGAAGTGAGTCCTTTGATCAGAGGCAATATTGTGTGGGGCGCTATGATGGTGAATAAACCATTCTTTAAGTCCATAGATGGTAGTTTTTGGAAGAAGTATTGTGTGCAGGGAAGGCAAATCCATATCCAGAGTAAGTGTCTATTCCAGTAAGAACAAAATGCTGCCCTTTCCATGATGGAAGTGGTCCAATATAATCAACCTGCCACCAGATTGCTGGCTGAACACCTTGAGGAATGGTGCCATATTAGGGACTCAGTGCTGGTCTCTGCTGCTGGCAGATTGGGCACTCAGCAGTGGCTGTAGTCAAGTTGGCTTTGGTGAGTGGAAGTCCATGTTGCTGAGCCCATGCATAACCTCCATCCCTACCACCATGGTCACTTTGTTCATGAGCCCATTGGGCAATGATGGGAGTGGCAAGGGAAAGAAGATGAGTGCTTGCCACAGAACCATCATCCTATCCACTTGATTGTTAAAATCCTCTCCCGTTCAGGTCACCCTTTGGTGAGCATTCACATGAGACACAAATATCTTCACTTCTTTGGCCCATTCAGAGAGGTCTATCCACACACCTCTTCCCATACCTCCTTGTCTCCAATTTTCCAATCATGTTGCTTCCAAGTCCCTGACCATCCAACAAAACCATTGGCCACAGCCCATGAATCAGTATACAGTTGCACATCTGGCAATTTCTCCTTCCAAGCAAAGTGAACAACCAGGTACACTGCTCAAAGTTCTACCCATTGAGAGGATTTCCCTTCACCACTGTCCTTCAGGGAGGTCCCAGAAAGGGGCTGTAGTGCTGCCACTGTCCGCTTTCGAGTGGTACCTTCATATCCCGCAGAATCGTCTGTAAACCAAGCACGATTTTTCTCTTCCTCAGTCAGCTGATCATAAGGAACTCCTGATGAAGCAATAGGTGCAGACTGGGAGATGGAAGGTAATGTGACAAGAGTGGAAACCATGGGCATTTGGGCCACTTCCTCATGGAACTTACTTGTGCCTTTAGGTCCTGCTCGGGCCTGATCTCGTATATACCACTTCCATTTAATGATGGAGTGCTGCTGTGCACGTCCAACTTTATGGCTCTGTGGGTCAGACAACATCCAGTTCATGATGGGCAGCTCAGGCCACATGGTGACTTGGTGTCCCATGGTTAAGTGTTCAGTCCCTACTAAGGCCCAGTAACAAGCCAAAAGCTATTTCTCAAAAGGAGAATAGTTATCTGCAGAGGATGGCAGGGCTTTGCTCCAAAATCCTAAGGGTCTGTGCTGTGATTCACCGATTCACCAATAGGGGCCTGCCAATGACTCCAAACAGCATCTCTATCTGCCCCTGACATTTCAAGTACCATTGAATCCGCTGGATCATATAGCAGAGCCACTTGCACGGCAGCCTGAACCTGTTGCAGAGCCTTCTCTTGGTCTGGGCTCCAGTGAAAACTAGCAGCTTCTTGAGTCACTTGATTAAAGGCCGGAGGAGCACACCAAAACGAAGGATATGTTGCCTCCAAAATCAGAGGCACCACTAGGTGTTGTGCCTCCTTTTTAGTTGTGGGAGGGGCCAGGTGCAATGACTTTCCTTTACTTTAGAAGGAATATCTCAACATGCCCCACACCACTGAACTCCTAGACATTTCATTGAGGTGGAGAGCATCTGAATTTTTGTTGGATTAACTTCCCACCCTCTAGTATGCAAGTCCAGAGTCAGTGACACTTCTTCCTTACTAGGTCCAGTCAGCATAGGGTCATCAATGTAATGTGCCAGCGTGACGTCTTGTGGAAGGGAAAGGTGATCAAGGTCCCTGCAGACTAAGTTATGACATAGGGCTGGAGAGTTGATATAACCCTGAAGTAGGACACTGAAGGTGAATTTCTGGCCTTGCTAGCTGAAGGCAAACTGCTTCTGGTGGTCCTTCAAAACAAGCATGGAGAAAAAGGCATTAGCCAGATCAATCACTGCATAGAAGGTACCAGGAGATGTATTAATTTGCTCAAGCAATGAAACTACATCTGGAACAGCAGCTGCAATCAGAGTCACCACCTGGGTAAGTTTTTGATAATCCACTTTCATTCTCCAAGATCCATCTGTTTTTTGTACAAGCCAAATAGGTGAGTTGAATAGGGATGTGGTGGGAATCACCACCCCTGCATCCTTCAGGTTCTTGATGGTGGCAGTAATCTGTGCAATCCCTCCAGGAAT
Organism: Trichechus manatus latirostris; assembly: GCF_000243295.1. Taxonomy (NCBI): domain Eukaryota; kingdom Metazoa; phylum Chordata; class Mammalia; order Sirenia; family Trichechidae; genus Trichechus; species Trichechus manatus. The sequence continues at coordinate 9,289,701 of NW_004443993.1, forward strand.
GCAGTATTGCTTTCGGTTTACTATTTTCCTAGGTAGGGACAGTTCTAATGGCTTCCATTTGGCTTTTCCTAACATAATAGCCCTTACTCCACTTGTCAGGGATCCAAAGTGGGGATTCTGCCAGTTGCTGAGTATATCTATTCCAATATGCATTCTGGAACTGGGAAAATCACTACAGGATGGGTTTGGGGACCCACTGGACCTAGTGTGAGATGGACGTGAGCTAAGACTTCATTAATAACCTGGCCTCCACATGCCCTTAGTCTGACTGGTGGGTCACAATGATGTTTTGGGTCCCCTAGAATTAGTGTCAGTTCAGAGCGAGTATCCAGTAATCCCCAAAAAGCCTGACTATTTCGTTTTCCCCAATGAACAGTCACTCTCATAAAAGGCCGTAGATCCCTTTGGGGAAGGCTGGGAGAAAGATTAACAGTACATATTTTTGACAGTGTAGTAAGGTCCTTCCTCAAGGGGATCCGGCCTCCCCTTCATTCAAGGGTTTGTGGGTCTTTCAACTCGCTCAAGTCTGGGAATTGATTGAGGGGCTACGACTCTCTATTCTGGGGATTCGAGTTAGACTGCCGTTCACTTGACCTAGAACTCTTCCAGTTGTACAGATCAAGTACATATTCAGTAAATTTCCTTTCTATTTCACTCCTAGGGACACTATGACTAAGTAGCCAATACCATAAGTCCATACGAGTGATTTAGGAGACAACAGTGGAGTCATTATTCCTTGTCCTAGAATGTGACCCAGCTGGAGCTGGACTCACAAGGACTCACAAGGACACATCAACTGGGCCCTGAGGTATAAAGACAATAGCTAGGACAATCTTGGAAAACATCTTTTAGGGAAACTTTCACATAAACAAATCATAAAACACAGCACAAAAGACCCACATACTTTCCACTCTTATCTTTTTCTATTAGCATTTAGTGAATAGTAAGATTTGTTGGACCAATGAAGACCCTCCTGACTGTTGTTACTGAAATGTGTACCAATGATTATTAAGAAAGACAATTCAAAATGTACAATCACAGTGATTTAGCAGTTTTTAGCCAATCCGTGAAAAGGTAAAGCTTTCAATGGTTTTGTTCATTTGTAATGTTAGTATATACCGACGATTCTGTAATGTTCCTAGGATTCTGGCAGACATGGCTCTGGCAGCATGCTTGTCCCTTTCCTACTTTTGCCTCTTTGAACATATGCTGAATAAAACCTTTCTTTCTGCTTTACTAAACTTTGTGATGTTTTTACCCTCAAACCCTAAGGTAAGAACCCTGGATGGTGCAATGATTAAGCACTTGGCTGCTAACCGAATGTCCAGGCATGGACCAGTAACTTGAGAGACCAAAGAAAGAGGTGGGCAACTCCAGTGTGGCAGCAAAGGAGTTTGTATTATTAGCGAGCTTTATGTACTGAGGCAGTGGTCCTTGGAAGCAGGAGGCTCAGAGCAGATCTCCGCAAGCAGCAGTACGGGGGCAGAGGTTTTATAGTGGTCAAGGACAAAGGTGGCTACAAGCCACAGCAAGGTCACCTAACAGGGCCTTGGAAAACAGCAGTGAACTAACAGAAACAGCAGTGAACTAACAGAAAGCATGAGGGCAGCCATGTTCAGCCTCGCAAAGCCTGTTTTCCCCTTCACCGAAGGTTGGAAGTGTGAACGCACTAGCGGGAGAAAGATCTGGTGATCGGCTCCTGTAAAGATTACAGCCTAGGAAACCCTGTGGAGCAGTTCTACTCTGTCACATGGGGTCACTATGAGACGGAATTGACTTGATGGCACGTAACAACAATAGCCATTGCTGCCATTCATTCATTCTTTCAACAAACATTCATTGACCCTTCTCCTAGGAGCACTGTTCAGAGGATCCCAGATCCTGAGCACTAGGCTCTTGTCTGAAGGTCAGAATAGGAGATGGCTCTAAACTCTTGAGCGTAGGGCTGTTGTCGTTAGGTGCTATCAAGTCAATTTTCAACTCATAGTGACCCCATGTGAAAGAGTAGAACTGTCCCATAGGGTTTTCTAAGCTGTAATCTTTATGGAAGCAGATCGCCAGGTCTTTCTCCAGAGGAGGGGCTGGTGGGTTTGTACCATCGACCTTTTGGTGAGCAGCTGAGTGCTTAACCGCTGCACCACCCAGGGACCTTAGTAGGTACCTAATAAATGTTTGTCTGCACAAGAGCTCCTGGTGACTCCTCCCCCTTGCGTTTTACCAAAACATTACAGCTACACACACCAGGTCACATCCTTTCTCGGAGCCTCTGGAATTTTATTCCTCTGCCTGGATTGGCCTTCACTATTATGCCCACCTGGCAAAGAAACTCCTACACATTCTTCAATACCTCACTAGGGCATCACCTCCTTGGTGAAACCTTTGACTCCCCCATGCATTAAGTTGATCCCTCGCTGTATCAACTCACCTGTAGTGAGCGGCTGCTAGATGCCAAGCTGTAGCTTATACCCCGCTCTGACTGGCCCCTTTCCTTCTTCACCCTGGCAGGCAAGCATCCCACTACAAAACAGCTCTGAGTTGCAGCGTTGGCCTTGGGTCCCAGGCCATGGGCTCAGTCCTGTGTGCCCAGCCCAGGCCCCACCGCATAAGAGGCAAGCGGAAAACACGCTGAACTGAACTTTAGGCAAGGGTGTGAAGTTCACTGGAGTCCCTGGGTGGTGCAAATGGTTAATGCTCTCAGCTGCTAACTGAAAGATTGTCAGTCTGAATCTATCCAGAGGTGCCTTGGAGAAAAACCTGGCAATCTATTTCTGAAAGGTCACAGCAACTGAGAACTCTGTGAGCACAGCTCTACTCTGACACGTATGCAGTCGCCATGAATCAGAATCAAGTCGATTGATTTTATGGTTTGTTCAGCATCCCAGGGAGGGGCGGGGGGAGGTGTGCCTTTCTTTTCCATCTCTGTCTGCTGAGTTCCCGGAGCACAAGAGCCCCAAGCTAACCTGCTGTCTACCCACACTTGCGCCTGGGGTGGGATCAAGTCCCCGTGGGATGAAGCGGCGAGGTTTGTTTTTGCTGTAGGTACTGTTGAGTCAGCTCTGACTCATAGTGACCTCATGTACAACAGAACGAAACACTGCCGGGTCCTGCGCCATCCTCACAACTGTTGCTATGTTTGAGCCCATTGTTGCAGCCACTGTATCCATCTCATTGAGGGTCTTCCTCTTTTTCGCTGACCCTCTACTTTACCAAGCATGATATCCTTCTCCAGGGAGGGATCCCTCCCAATAACATGTCCAAAGTATGTGAGACAAAGTCTCACCATCCTCCCTCCTAAGGAGCATTCTGGCTGTCCATTTGTTTGCTCCTCTGGCTGTCCATGGTGTATTCAATATTCTTCAACAACACCATAATTCAAAGGCATCTATTTTTCTTCCTTATTCATTGTCCAGCTTTCACATGCATATGAGGAGACTGAAAACACCATGGCTTGGGTCAGGGGCACCTTAGTCTTCAAAGTGACATCTTTGCTTTTTAACACTTTAATGGGGTCTTTTGCACCAGATTCACCCAATGCAAACTGCGAGGTTTAATGAACCTGTTTACACATGTGAGCCGACCCCATGCCATCACCGTCAGCTGACAACCACTCAGGGCCAATCGGCCGGCACTGAGCACAGCCAGCGGCCCCATGAGGTTATTTCAAGTAGTTACAATAGAATGAGAGAGTAACCCAGCTCCTCAGCCAGCACTGGCTGCACTGGCCTCTGTAGCCACATGGAGCTCGTGGCTTCCAGATTAGACGGTAGATGGAGTATTTCTTTGTTTTTATAATTTTTTCCCACACAAAAATTCATACACACATTGTTCTGTGACCCTAATTGCTCTCCCCATACTGTGACAGCACACTCCTCCTTTCCACCCCTGATTCCCCCTGTCCATTCAACCAGCTCCTGACCCTCTCTGCCTTCCCATCTCACCTCCGGACAGAAGCTGCCCATTTAGTCTCTTGTATCTACTTGAGCTAAGAGGTACATTCCTCACAAGTATCACTTTATGTCCCACAGTCCAGTCCAATCCCTGTCTGAAGAGTTGGTCTCGGAAATTGTTTTAGTTCTGGGATGATAGAGAATCCAGGGGCCATGCTTTCCGGGGTTCCTCCGGTCTCAGTCAGACCATTAAGTCTGGTCTCCTTACTAGAATTTGAGTTCTGCACCCCACATTTCTCCTGCTCCATCCAAGAGGACTCTCTGTTGTGTTCCCTGTCAGGGTGGTCATTGGTGGTAGCCGGGCACCATCTAGTTCTTCTGGTCTCAGGCTGATGAAGTCTCTGGTTTATGT
>NW_004443993.1:9294338-9295495 GCF_000243295.1 Trichechus manatus latirostris
GAGCTTTGGTTTAGTCCAGTTGTGCTGACTTCCCCTGTAGTGAGTGCTGTCCTTCCCTTCACCTAAGATAATTCTTATCTGCTATCTAGTTAGTGAATAACCCTCACCCTCCCTCCCCACCCTCCTAACCATCAAAGAATGTTTTCTTCTGTGTTTAAACCTTTTCTTGAGTTCTTATAATAGTGGTCTTATACGATACTTGTCCTTCTGTGACTGACTAAATTCACTCAGCATAATGACCTCCAGCTTCCTCCATGCAATAAGATGTTTCACAGCTTCATCGTTGTTCTTTACCGTTGCATAGTATTCCACTGTGTGGATATACCATAATTTGTTTATCCATTCTTCCGCTGATGGACACCTAGGTTGTTTCCATCTTTTTGCTATTGTGAACAGCGCTGCAGTGAACATGGGTGTGCATATATCTATTTGTGTGATGGCTCTTATTTCTCTAGGATATATTCCAAGGAGCAGGATAGCTGGATTGTATGGTACTTCTATTTCTAGCTTTTTAAGGAAGCGCCAAATCGATTTCCAAAGTGGGTGTACCACTTTATATTCCCACCAACAGTGTATAAGTGTTCCAGTCTCCCCATAACCTCTCCAGCATTTATTATTTTGTGTTTTTTGGATTAATGCTAGCCTTGCTGGGGTGAGATGATAACTCTTCATAGTTTTGATCTGCATTTCTCTAATGGCTAATGATCGTGAGCATTTCTTCATGTGTTTGTTAGCTGCCTGAATATCTTCTTTGGCAAAGTGCTTGTTCATATCCTTGCCCATTTTTTAATTGGGTTGTCTTTTTGTTGTTGAGGTTTTGCAGTATCTTGTAGATTTTAGAGATCAGATGCTGAGCGCATTTGTCATAGCTAAAAATTTTTTCCCAGTCTGTAGGTTGTCTTTTGACTCTTTTGGTGAAGTCTTTTCATAAGCATGGTGTTTGATTTTTAGGAGCTCCCAGTTATCTAGTCTCTCTTGTGGTGCTTGTGCATTGTTACTTATGGTTCGTATTGTGTTTATGCCATGTATTAGGGCACCTAGAGTTGTCCCTATTTTTTCTTCCATGATCTTTATCATTTTTGATTTTATATTTAAGTCTTTGATCCATTTTGAGTTACTTTCTGTGCATGGTGTGAGGTATGGGTCTTGTTTCAGTT
>NW_004443993.1:9300945-9315655 GCF_000243295.1 Trichechus manatus latirostris
TCTGATGTTACTAATTTTCTAACCGGAGGACTCCCTTTAGTATTTCTTGTAATTTTGGTTTGGTTTTTGCAAATTCCCTAAACTTCTGTTTATCTCGAAATGCCCTAATTTCGCCATCATATTTGAGAGACAGTTTTGCTGGATATGTAATTCTTGGCTGGCAGTTTTTTTCCTTCAAGGCTTTATATATGTCATCCCATTGCCTTCTTGCCTGCATGTTTCTGCTGAGTAGTCCGAGCTTACTCTTACTGACTCTCCTTTGTAGATGACTTTTTGTTTATCCCTAGCCGCTCTTAAAATTCTCTCTTTATCTTTGGTTTTGGCAAGTTTGACTATGTCTTGGTGACTTTCTTTTGGGATCTACCTTATGCAGGGTTCAATGAGCATCTTGGGTAGATATCTTGTCATCTTTCATGATATCAGGGAAGTTTTTTGCCAACAAATCTTCAACAATTCTCTCTGTATTTGTGTTATCCCCCCCGCCCCGTTCTGGTACTCCAATCACTCGTAGGTTATTCCTCTTGATAGAGTCCCACATAATTCTTAGGGTTTCTTCATTTTTTTAAATCCTTTTATCTGATTTTTTCCTCAAATAAGTTGGTGTCAAGAGCTTTATCTTCAGCTCACTAATTCTGACTTCCATTGCCTCGATTCTGCGACTTTCTATTGGGTTGTCTAATTCTCAAATTTTATTGTTAATCTGGATTTCTGATTGCTGTCTCTCTATGGATTCTTGCAGTCTGTTATATTTGTCATTATGCTCCTCTCTAATCTTTTTAATTGCTTCTATTGTGTGTTCTGCATTTTGCTCAATTTCCTTCCTAATTCTTGAAGAGTTCTGTATATTAGTCTTTTGTATTCTGCCTCTGGTAATTCCAAGAAATTTTCCTCCCCTGGAAAATTTCTAGATTCTTTATTTTGGGAGCTTGCTAAGTCATCATGGATTGCCTCTTTATGTGATTTGATATTGACTGCTGTCTCTTAGCCATCAATAAGTTATTATATTTATTTTATGTTTGTTTACTGTGTCCTAGCTTTTTGTTTTGTTTTGATATGCCCAAATAGGCTGCTCGTGTGAGCCAGTTTGATTATTGGCAGCTTTGAAGTTCTAATGTCCTGTCACCAGGTGGTTAGATCTGTTATAGGTATGTGAGCTCAGGAGTCCACCCACTCTTCCTGTATAGATTCCGCTCAGGTGCCCAGGTAGATAGCCACCAAGTGCGTGGTGTAGGCTCTCACTTACAGTCCTAGACAGGCATGGGTGATTGGTGTAGGCACAGGCATCTGGCTGCAGAGGGGGGACACAGTCTGAGCAAGGCAGGGGGCTGACGGCCACCCCCGAGTATCTAGGAGGAATGCGTGTCCCTGTTCCCTAGAGCGCGTAGGTGGGTCAGTTTTGCAGCCAGACTATGAGCACCTAATGCTGTTGGCTGTAAGGACCAGGGGGCACCACTTATTCATGGGCCCCTCTTGCAAGTGGCTAGGTGGCGTGGGTGGAGCCACCAGTCCTCAGGCACCTGATGTGGGTAGGTGAAGACCCTGCTTAATTGGCAGAGCAGTGTCAAATGTCAAGAACCTGCCACTTCACAGCTGAAACAGTTGAAGTTAGAGTTCCAGTATATACCCTGTTGTAGTACAGTAATGAGCACCTACGCTGTTGAGATGGGCCCACCCAAGTCTATGTAGGGGGAAAGGCACTCAAAGTCCATAGATCCTTTATGCCTGTGCCTAGGCAAAGGAGCTGTGCCTACCCTGGGTTCCAGGCTTAGGAGAACTGGCAGTTTATTTTTTCCCCTGTTTGTTAATTTGTTCCCTCTCCAAGGCAGGGAGAATGGCTCTGGGCATGTGACGGATCCTACTTCCAGCCCAGGGAACTCGGTAATTGCTGAAGCAGGTCCAGGACCCAGTGCAGAGCAGAACGGGAAGGTAAATGGGAGAGAAGTTTTTCCCTAAGGGGGTTGTTTTTGATCCACGCAGTAGGCCATACACAATTACTTATCTTTCACCGGATTGAGGGCTGCTTCTCACTGGTTCTGGGTGGCCGTGTAGACTCTCTGGTGCTGGGTCCCTCCCTGTGCAGAAAACATGCCTCCCGAGCACCGCAGCTTGCCTGCCTCACCACTCATCCACGAGCTGCTCAGGCCTGAAGGGCTCAGGCTCTTGCTGAGTCAGGTCTGGCACCTCTTCGCTGCTTCCAAACCATCTCTCCCTCCCCCTGCCACTCAGTCCAGTTCCTCAACTCTGCCTTTGATGTTCAGGGCTCCCAGATTGCCATATATAATCGAATCACTTGTTTTTCTGGGTCTTTGTTGTAAGAGGGTCCACCGGAAGCATCTGACTACTCCACCGTCTTGGCCTCGCCTCCTAGATGGAACATTTCTACCATCACAGAAAGTTCTACAGGGCAGCGCTAGTCTGCGGCTAGAACAGGGTCAAGGCGGCCATGGCCCAGCCCAGGGACGATGCAGTGCAGGGTTCTCAACTTACTCCCAGGTAGATGCAGAAATTACACGCGGGGCCTGATAGAAAGGGACAACACGCAACAGAGCTCAGATTCTTAGAACGTCCAGACTTACCAGACCGGTTGAGACTGCAGGACTCCCAGAGACTACCTTGAACCAAAATTTTCCCTTGAGGTCACCTTTTAGCTAAACAACAGATAGGCTCATAAAGTAAAGAATATTACCCGCAAGTACTGCGCTTCTGTAAAAAATCATCTCCAGGAGACCAAACAGTCAACAACGACTCTAAAGCAAAGATGAGAATGTAAGGGGCCAAGGGAAACTAGATTGATGGAAATGGAACAACCAGAATGGAATTAATGAGAAGGTCTATGCGTTATGACGAACGTCACCAATGTCACTGATCAACTTGTATAGAAATTATTAAATGGGAACTTAATTTGCTGTGCAAACCTTCACCAAAAAAAAAAAAATTATTAAAAAAAGAAAAAAGAAAGAAACTGCACACGGGGCGAGGGGTGTTGTGATGATACAGAAGAGCCCACAGACACGGGTCAAGTCCAGGAGGAAAGCACTGACTGTGCTGAGAGGGGACAAGCAAGGACTACATTCCAGGAGGAGGGCACAGCCTGGGCGAAGGCCTGGGGGAGGCTGGTGGGGCTGGGGTGTGGAGTTTATCCTGAGGGCAAAGGGGAGACTGAAAGGCCAGGAAGGGGCCCCTGATGAGGGAACCCCAGGATGATGGACACAGGGCCCTGCCATGACCATGCCGCCCCCCTCCCCCCCCCCACTGCACTCTGCTGGGTCTTACAGCTCCACCACGGGCTTCCACGGGGTGTCGTAGTAGACAAGGCTAGGGCAGCCCAGCTTATTGTATTGGTACAGCACCTTCAGGTCCTCGGTGGCCTTCTGGCCCAGGAAGTTGGGATCGTAGGCTTCCCTGAAGGAGAGCGGGAAGGAGAGATGGCATGGTGGTGAATTTTGTGTCAACCTGTCCAGGCTCTGGTGACTTTGGCCAAACACTCTTCTATACTCGGTTATGAAGTCGTTACATGTGATTAAAGCAGCCCTTTAAAAGAGGAAGCCCTTCAATGAGATGGATTGACACAGTGGCTACAGCAATGGGCTCAAGCATAACAATTACGAGGATGGCGCAGGACTGGGCAGTGTTTCATCCTGTTGAACACGGGGTCGCTAAGAGTCGGAACAGACTCGGAATCGACTTGACGGCACCCAACAACAACAACAACAAAAAGGAGCCCTGGTAACTCAATGATTAAGTGCCTGGCTGCTAGCCAAAAAGGTTGTGGTTCGAACCCACTAGCTGCTCCTTGGAAGAAAGACCTGGCAGTCTGCTTCCATAAAGATTACTGCCTTGGGAACCCTATGGGGCAGTTCTACTCTGTCACATGGGATCACTATGAGTCAGAATCCACTGGACAGCACCCAACAACAACAATATGTGATGACATCAGTTGACCTTAAGTAAAGCAGATGACCTCCCACAGTGTGGGTGGGCCTCATCCCGTCAGTTGAAGGTCCAACGAGTAAAAAGGAGTTTCCCTAGGGCTCTCTCTGTCTCCATATGTCTTGCCAGAACTCCTCCACCTACGGATCTCAGGCTTGCCAGCCCTCACAATTGTGAGAGCCAATTCCTTAAAATCAATCAATCTCTCGCTCTGTCTCATATAAATCATATATCCCACCCCGTCTGTCAGTTTGCTGTACTGTGAAGGCTTTCGTGTTACTGTGATGCTGGAAGCTATACCATCGGTATTTTGAATACCAGCAGGGTCACTCGTGGTAGACAGGTTTCAGCAGAGCTTCCAGACTAAGACAGACTAGGGAGAAAGGTCTGGCAATCGACTTCCGAAAATCAGTCAATGAAAACTCTATGGATCACAATGAATATTGTCCAATGGACACAAACATGCCAAACACCGTGAAGACGGTGAAGGATTGGACAATGTTTCATTACGTTACATATATGGTCACCTGAGCTGGAGCTGACTCAACAGCAACTAGAACAAACTGTATATATATATTATATATATAACACAAACCCTGACTAAGGTAGATGGGGTCAGCCCCCACGAGGTGGCTGAGACGCCAGCTGTCCACAACCCTGTATCTTCTCTCTGTAACTGGGGAATCACACTTGCGCCCCCATGCCGTGGGCTCTGCCACCTCCCCCTCCCCACCCTCCATGCTTTCTCTCTTGGCCAGGCGGTAATTTTGAAGCAATTCTCGATTCTTCATGGGCATTCTCTCCCCCTGGGTGATGCCTGTGCGGGGGTTAGAGGTGTTCCACACTCACTTCTCGATGATGTAGTAGTAATTGTCCTGCAGGGTCACGGGGTCCAGGATGCCTTTGGAGCAGGCAGAGAGGTCGCTGTGGGCAACAAGAAATTGTGAGAAGTGGTAAGCCCCATGCGGAACCCGAGCATCTTAGTTCTCTAGTGCTGCTGTAACAGAAATACCACAAGGGGGAGGCTTTAACAAACAGAAATGTATTTTGTCACAGTTTACGAGGCTCGAAGCCCGAATTCAGGGCGCTGGCTCTAGCGGAAGGCTTACTCTCTCTGCCGGCTCTGGGGGAAGGTCCTTGTCTCTTTCAGCTGCTGTTCCTCAGTTCTTTGCAGATCTTCATCTATCTACCCCTATCTGTGCTTGCTTCTCTGCCTAATCTGCTCCTTTTCTATCTCAAAAGGGGTTGGTTTAAGATACACCCTGCGCTGATATTGCCTCGTTAATGTAAAAAGAAAATGCTGTTCTCAGATGGGGTTACATTCATAGGTATAAAATCAAAAAAGCCAAACCCATTGCAATACAGTCGATTTCGACTCACAGCGACCCTATAAAACAGGGTAGAAATGCCCCATAGGGTTTCCAAGGCTGTAATCTTTACAGAAGCAGTCTGCCATATCTTTCTCTTGTGGAGCAGCTGGTGGGCTAGAATGCCGACCTTTTGGTTAGCAGCCAAGTGCTTAACCACTGTGCCACCGAGGCTCCTCTCCACAGGTACAAGGATTAGGATTTACAACACTTATTTTCAGGGGACACAATTCAGTCCATTACACGGAGAATTGGAAATCAGAACCCCTCACAAGTGAGAGGAGCAAAGTCTGGGAAGATGGACAGACCTCAACCCCAGCTCTGGCATTGGGCCCCTTCCCCAGCCTGCACACTGGCAAAGGAGCCAGGCTTGTCCTGGCAGCTGGGAGTGGCTTTTGGCAGGAAACTTGGACTCAGCTGTTGGCCCCTGGAAGTTTATCTTGCCTACCCTCCGGCACTGGTGGGGTGTGTCCAAGGCCGTGGGTCCCTGCAGCTCAGTGCCAGCCACAAATGTCTCTCAGTGGGAGACTGGTACAAGAAGCCCTGGTGGCTCAGTGGTTAAGTGCTCGTCTACTAACGCAAAGGTCAGCGGTTCGAACCCACCAGCTGCTCTTCCGGAGAAAGATGTGACGGTCTGCTTCCGTACTCTGTCCTATAGGGTCACTGTGAGTTGGAATCAACTCGAGGGCAATGGGTTTTGGGTTTGGGGGGACTGGCAGAAGGCAAGGGCAGCTCATTGGCCACATTGAGGAAAACCATGCAGCTGTTAAAAGGGTGCGGTGGCCGTGGCAGATCATTTAGGAAGATGTCCGAGGTAGAGGGTTAAGGAGGGGGAGGGGGTCAATCCAATGGCTATATGATCCCACTTCCATCGGGATGAAAGAAGAAAGAAGCACGTGAACAGACAAATCAAGTCTTTAATGCCCGGAGGATGCCAGATGAAGACATGGAGTGAAGATATCATTGCAGGGGGTGGGAGGGGCTTTCCTGCCCTACTTTACACACCTGTGCGCTGCTTGAGGTTTTGCAACAATCAGGTATGACTTTGCTGATGGAAAAGAAGACACCAGCTCAAACAGAGACCTGTGCACCAATGTTGACTGCAGCCCTGTGCACGATCACCACAAGGTGGACAGTATCCATCAACAGACGATGGATAAACACAGCGTGGTCCACTCGTACAATATGATTGGGCCATAAAGTGAAAACCTTATGAACAGCTGTGGAACATTGTCTGATGTAGAGCCATAAGATGAGCCCCTCAGGTTGGAAGGCACTCAAAAGATGACTGGGGGAGGGGTGCCTCCTCAAAGTAGAGTCGACCTTAATGACATAGATGGAGTCAAGCTTTCGGGACCTTCATTTGCTGATGTGGCACAACTCAAAATGAGAAGAAACAGCTGCAAACATCAATTAATAATCAGAACGTGGAATGCATGAAGTATGAATCTAGGAAAAGTGGAAATTGTCAAAAATGAAATGGAATACGTAAACAGTGATATTCTCGGCATTAGTGAGCGGAAACGGGCTGGTACTGGCCTTTTGTGGTTGTTCTCGTCGCACTTTAAGTGAAAGTTCACAATTCAAGTTAGTCTCTCATACAAAAATTTATACATGCATTGTTATGTGACCGTAGCTGCTCTCCCTATACTGTGACAGCACATTTCTCCTTTCCACCCCTGATTACCCGTGTCCATTCAACCAGCTCCTGACCCTCTCTGCCTTCTCATCTCACCTCCGGACAGGAGCTGCCCATTTAGTCTCATGTATCTACTTGAGCTAAGAAGCCCACCCTTCATGAGTATCATTTCATGTCCCATAGTCCAGTCTAATCTTTGTCTGAAGAGTTGGCCTCAGGAATGATTTTAGTTCTTGGTTGACACAGAGTCCGGGGGCCATGCTTTCTGGGGTTCCTCCAGTCTCAGTCAGACCATTAAGTCTGGTCTTTTTACTAGAATTTGAGTTCTACGCCCCACTTTTCTCCTGCTCCATCAGGGACTCTCTGCTGTGTTTCTTGTCAGGGCACTCATTGGTGGTAGCCGGGCACCATCTAGTTCCTCTGGTCTTAGGCTGATGCAGTCTCTGGTTTATGTGGCCCTTTCTGTTTCTTGGGCTAATACTTTCCTTGTGTCGTTGATGTTCCTCATTCTCCTTTACTCCAGGTGGGTTGGGACCAATTGATACATCTTAGATGGTCGTTCACTAGCTTTTAAGACCCCAGACACCACTCACCAAAGTGGGATGCAGAACATTTTCTTAATAAGCTTTGTTATGCCAATTGACCTAGATGACCCCTGAAACCATGGTCCCCAGCCCCCAGCCCCAGCTACTCTGTCCCTTGAAGTGTTTAGCTATGTTCAGGAAACTTCTTAGCTTTTGGTTTAGTCCAGTTGTGCTGACTTCCCCTGTATTATATGTTGTCCTTCCCTTCACCTAAGATAATTCTAGTCTACTATCTAGTTAGTGAATAACCCTCACCCTCCCTCCCCACCCTCGTAACCATCAAAGAATGCTTTCTTCTGTGTTTAAACCTCTTCTTGAGTTCTTATAATAGAGGTCTCATACAATATTTGTCCTTTTGTGACTGACTAAATTCACTCAGCATAATGCCTTCCAGATTCATCCATGTTATATTTCATGGATTCATCATTGTTCTTTATCATTGCATAGTATTCCATTGTGTGAATATACCATAATTTGTTTATCCATTCATCCGTTGATGGGCATCTAGGTTGTTTCCATATTTTTGCTGTCATTAACGGTGCTGCAATGAACATGGGTGTACATACACCTATTTGTGTGATGGCTCTTATTTCTCTAGGATATATTCTAAGGAGCAGGATTGCTGGATTGTATGGTGGTACTTGTTTCTTTTTTTTTTAATGAAGGTTTACAGAACAAATAGTTTCTCATTAAACAGTTAGTACACATATTATTTTATGACAATGGTTAAAAATCCCATGACATGTCAACACTGTCCCTTCTCAATCTTGGGTTCCCTATTACCAGCTTTCCTGTCCCTTTCTGCCTTCTAGTCCTTGTCTAGACTGTTGTGCCCCATTAGTCTCATTTTGTTTTATGGGGCTGTCTAATGTTTGGCTGAACAGTGAACCTCACGAGTGACTTCAATACTGACCTACAGGGTGTCTGGGGGCCATACTCTCGGGGTTTCTCTAGTAAGTCTGGTCTTTTTTTGTGAGTTAGAATTTTGTTCTACATTTTTCTCCAGCTCTGTCCAGGATCCTCTGTTGTGATCCCTGTCAGAGCAGTCAATGGTGGTAGCCAGGCATCATCTAATTGTACTGGACTCAGGCTGGTGGAGGTCGTGGTAGTTGTGGTCCATTAGTCATTTGGACTAATCTTTTCCTTGTATCTTGTTTTCTTCATTTTTCCCTTGCTCAAGAAGGGGTGAGACCAGTGGAGTATCTTAGATGGCTGCTCACAAGCTTTTAAGACCCCAGATGCTACTCACCAAGGTAGAATGTAGAATATTTTCTTTATAAACTGTGTTATGCCAATTGAGCTAGATGTTCCCTGAGACTGTGGTCCCCACAGCCCTCCACCCAGCAATTCGGTCCCTCAGGGAATTTGAATGTGTCTATGGAGCTTCCATGACCTTTCCTTGTACAAGTTGTGCGGGGTTCCCCAGTATTACGTACTGTCTTACCCTTCACCAAAGTTACCACTGATTTATTGTCTGTTTAGTATTTCTCCCCCCACCCCTCCCATCCCTTGTGACCAACAAAGACTGTTTCTTTTTGTGTGTAAACTTTTTCATGAGTTTTTACAGTAGTGGTCTCATACAATATTTGTCCTGTTGTGATTGTCTTTTCACTCAGCATAATGTCCTCCAGTTTCATCCATGTTACGAGATGCTTCACAGATTCATCATTGTTCTTTATCGTTGCATAATACTCCACTGTGTGTATGTACCACAGTTTGTTTATCCATTCATCTGTTGATGGGCATCTCGGTTGTTTCATATGGTACTTCTATTTCTAGCTTTTTAAGGAGGCACCAAATCGATTTCCAAAGTGATTGTACCACTTTACATTCCCACAGTGTAAAAGTGTTCCAGTCTCTCCACAACCTCTCCAACATTTATTATTTTGTGTTTTTTGGATTAATGCTAGCCTTCTTGGGGTGAGATGGTATCTCATTATAGTTTTGATTTGCATTTCTCTAATGGCTAATGACTGTGAGCATTTCCTCATGTGTCTGTTAGCCAGGTATTGGCCATTTTGAATCAGACAATCATATGGTCTACTGTGTTCGGAATGACAACTTGAAGAGGAATGGCATTGCATTCATTGTCAAAAAGACCATTTCAAGATCTATCCTGAAGGACAATGCTGTCAGTAGTAGGATAATATTCATAAGCCTACAAGGAAGTCCAGTTAACATGACTATTATTCAAATTCACGCACCAACCACTAAGGCCAAAGATGAAGAAACTGAAGATTTTTACCAACTTCTGCAGTCTGAAATTGATTGAGCATGTAATCAAGATGCATTGATAATTACTGGTGATTGGAATGCAAAAGTTGGAAACAAAGAAGAAGGATTGGTAGTTGGGAAACATGGCCTTGGTGATAGAAACGGAGATCCGACTCTGGAGATCAGATGACAGAATTTTTCAAGACCACTGCAAATACCTTTTTTCAACAACATAAACGGCGACTGTACACATGGACTTCGCCAGATGGAATACACAGGAATCAATTCGACTACATCTGTGGAAAGAGATGATGGAAAAGCTCAATATCATCAGTCAGAACAAGGCCAGAGGCCGACTGCAGAACAGACCATCAATTGCTTATATGTAAGTTCAAGTTGAAGATGAAGAAAATTAGAACAAGTCCACGAGAGCCGAAGTATGACCTTGAGTATATCCTGCCAAAATTTAGAGACCATCTCAAGAATAGATTTGATGCATTGAACACTAATGAGTAAAGGTCAGATAAACTGTGGATGACATCAAGGATGTCATACATGAAGAAAGCAAGAGGTCATAAAAAAAGACAAGAAAGGAAGAAAAGACCAAAATGGACGTCAGAAGAGACTAGCGAAAGGAAGAAATGATGAAGTAAAAGAGCTGAACAGAAGATTTCAAAGGGCAGCTCAAGAAGACAGGGTAAAGTATTATAATGATATGTGCAAAGACCTGGAGATAGAAAACCAAAAGGGAAGAACACCCTCGGCATTTCTCAAGCTGAAAGAAACTGAAGAAAAAATTCAACCCTTGAGTTGCAATACTGAAGGATTCTACGGGGAAAATACTAAATGACACAGGAAGCATCAAAAGAAGATGGGAGGGATACACAGAGTCACTGTACCAAAAAGAATTGATCAACGTTCAACCATTTCAGGAGGGAGCATATGATCAAGAACTGATGGTACTGAAGGAAAAGGTCCAAGCTGCACTGAAGGCATTGGTGAAAAACAGAGCCCCAGGAATTGACGGAATACCAACTGAGATATTTCAACAAATGGATGGAGCTCTGGATGTGCTCACTCATCTATGCCAGGAAATTTGGAAGACAGCTACCTGGCCAATCGACTGGAAGAGATCCATGTCTGTGCCCATTTCAAAGAAAGGTGATCCAAGAGAATGCAGAAATTATCAAACAATACCATTAATATCACATGCAAGGACAATTTTGCTGAAGATTATTCAAAAACAGTTGCAGCAGTACATCGACAGGGAACTGCCAGAAATTCAAGCCAGATTCAGAAGAGGACGTGGAACCAGGGATATCATTGCTGATGTCAGATGGATCTTGGCTAAAAGCAGAGAATACCAGAAAGATGTTCACCTGTGTTTTATTGACTATGCAAAGGCATTCGACTGTGTGGATCACAACAAATTATGGATAACATTTCGAAGCATGGGAATTCCAGGACACTTAATTGTGCTCGTGAGGAGCCTGTACACAGATCAAGAGGCAGTCGTTCGTACAGAACAACGGGATACTGCATAGTTTAAAGTCAGGAAAGGTGTGCGTCAGGGTTGTATCCTTTCACAATACCTATTCAATCTGTATACTGAGCAAATAATCCGAGAAGCTGGACTATATGAAGAAGAAAGGGGCATCAGGATTGGAGGAAGACTCATTAACAACCTGCCATATGCAGATGACACAGTCTTGCTTGCTGTCTTGGAAGAAGTACAGCCAGAATGCTCCACAGAAGTGAGGATGGTGAGACTTCGTCTCACGCAATTTGGACATGTTATTA
Source organism: Trichechus manatus latirostris (assembly GCF_000243295.1). Taxonomy (NCBI): domain Eukaryota; kingdom Metazoa; phylum Chordata; class Mammalia; order Sirenia; family Trichechidae; genus Trichechus; species Trichechus manatus. The sequence continues at coordinate 9,312,480 of NW_004443993.1, forward strand.
GGACGGACCAGTCCCTGGAGAAGGACATCATGCTTGGTAAAGCAGAGGGTCAGCGAAAGAGAGGAAGACCCTCAACGAGGTGGATTGACACAGTGGTTGCAACAATGGGCTCAAGCAAAACAACGATTGTGAGGATGCCACAGGATTGGGCAGTGTTTCCTTCTATTGTACGTAGGGTCGCTATGAGACAGAACCTACTTGACGGCACCTAACAACAACAACATAAAGAGAAATGAGGTTCTAACACACGCCACCACATGGATGAACTTGAAAACATGCTAAGTGAAATAAGTCAGACACAGAAGGACAAACACTGTATGATCCCACTTACATGAAATATCTAGAATAGGCGAATTTGTAGAGACAGAAAGTAGGTTAGTAGTTACCAGGGACTGGGGGAAGAAGAAGTTATTGGGGAGTGGGGAGTTATGGCTTAATGGGGACAGAGTTTTCCTCTATTCCTTCCTCTCTCTCTCCTCCCCTCCTTCCCTCCCTTCCTTTGCCTGTTGGAGCCTTTTGGTTGTCTTTTTTCATTATTGATCTGTGTTGTTAGTTGCCATCAAGTCAATTCTGACTCACGGGGATCCCATGTGACAGAGTAGGACTGGTCTATAGTGTTTTCAAGACAGACCTTTTGGAAGAAGATCGCCAGGCCTATCTTCTGAGGCACCTCTGGGTGAGTTCCAACTGGCCTTGCTTGCTTTCTTGGAAGAAGTACAGCCAGAATGCGCCTTAGAAGTAGTCAAGCGCTTAACCATTTGTGACACCCGGCCACCTAATGTTGATTTGTGGGAATTCTTTATAAATTCCGGATACAAATCCCTTGCTGGTTAGATATGTGGGCAAGTATCCTCCCCACTCTCTTTACAGCAAAAGATTTGCGTCTGGTTTTAAAAACCTTTCTTGTACATTTTTCTATATATAATGTATTAATTCCATAAAGCTTTCCCATTCTGGAAAATGAACACTGGTAGGATCATCATCTGGGTGTGTGTTCTTGCCCTGGCTCTGACTAGCTCCTGGGAGCCGACTGTTAAATCTTTAGGAATTTTGAGAGCTGGTTGACGTCTCACATTGCTAGTGTGAAATCAACCCAACCCACGTCAGCTCAGTCCAACCTAACCCAAATCAACCCAACCCAAAGGGGGCGTCTTCCTCCCTGGGCCCAGTCCATCTTCCTCGAGCCCTCACCCCACAGTTGCCCCTCACCACTCACTCGGGCCCACTGGGATTGTTGATTGGGAGGATGCCCGCCCCAAGGCCACATGACGCCCCTCCCTGCCATCCGAATCGGGAGCAGAGGAATCAGAGCTTGTTGTTACACCCGCACACCACTGCCCAAGGAAAAGGATGGCAACTTCTTTTTTTTCTTGGATTCTTGTGGCTCTATTCTCTAGGGTAGCTATGGATGCTAGGGGCAAATTTCCCAAAATTTTAAGCAAGAGATTAAAAACAAAACTCATCAGCAATTTTAATCAAAATGAGGAATTAGGGGACTAAAAGGAAGAAATAGAATGAGCACACAATTAGGGAAGAGGAAAGAAAATGTGACTATTACCAAAATAAGTGAAGGAAGGGAAACCAACATGCCATAAACTCAAACTCAAACTATTGTTACTAATTACTTAACTTTTCTTTATGGAAATGTTGAACATATACAAATGTAGACAGAATAATCGAAGATACCCATCTATGTACCCATCACCCAACCTCATCCCATCTACACACCCCACACTCCCCCCTCCTCCGATATCAATACCTGTCACCCAATCCCATCCCATCTACACACCCCACACTCCCCACTCCTCCAATATCAATGCACTTACTTCTGAACGATGATCTTCTTTTCCAGGTCACACCCAACTGAAACGAGCGCCGTCTACAGAGGAGAGAGACAGTGTGATGCTGACCCCGGGAGGGTCACCGGGAGCCCAGCCACAGTGAAGACCCATGCGGGGACACAGTCACATCAGGAGGCTTTGGAAACAGTGCTGCCTGGATCCCCTGCATGGTGACCTGAAAGCCTTGTTGTTGTTATCGTTAGATGCCATCAAGTTGATTTTTGACTCATAGTGACCTCATGTGACAGAGTAGAACTGCCCCATAGGGTTTCCTAGGCTGTAATCTTTACTGGAGCAGATCAACAGGTCTTTCTCCCACGGAGCCTGCCTGAGCTTTCAGGCATGGCCAAATTCCCCACCTGGTGGCTTCCCAGGGAACAGACCAGCTTACACAATGCACACAGAGGGCTTGGAAACTGTAAGTGAGTGAATGCACGCGTGAATGAATGGGCTGGAATAGATAAACAGAAAGGAAGAATGATAGAGAGTGATGTGGGTGTCAGGCTGACGGCCTTAGAGACATGTTTCTCTAAGTGGGGTGTGTGGCGCCCTCCGAGGTGTGCCAGGGGCTCAAAGCCACAGGATGAGGAGACTTTTGGCACCTAGAAACAGCTTTATATTAAGACAAACATGGGTTTACCATGGGGCAGAATGCATGATTCAAATCAAGTTTTAAAAGAAAGCCTCCCCCTGGCCCCCGGTCCTCCCCGGGTGCAGCTCATGCCCTCTGCCCTCAGTGAGGCTTTGCTGGAACCTTGGGGAGCTGCTGTCTCCTAGCATGCACCCTCCCTCCCCGCAAGGAAGGGAGATAAGGCATTCCATGCAGCGGGCACCACGTGGGCTCTGGGGGTGAGGTGGCCCCCACCGCCTCAACCTAAGAGCTTCTTCTCCTTGGACATTCTGCTGCAGGGCGAGGGAGGTCTGTGCCCACTCTTGTCGGCCCCTGAGGCCTGAGTGTAGACACCTTCGGGTATTGGCCCAGCGTGCACCCCTCATCTGACACCGGTCCTTACACTCCCACAGGCCCTGACTCACCCCCAGGGTAGGACGCCGCAATGTCCTCATGTGGGTGAGGAGACTCCAAGGCAGCTGCGGCTGCAGCCCAAACAGCCCCATTCCAGGGAGAGTGCCCAGCACCCAACCTCCCCTGTGACAAGCCAGCTGGGAACAAGCCTCAGAGAGGAAAACAACCCAACCCAATCCAACCCAACCCCAGTCAACCCAACCCAATCCAACCCAACCCAAGTCAACCCAACCCAATCCAACCCAACCCAAGTCAATGCAACCCAATCCAACCCAACCCAATCCAACCCAACCCAAGCCAACCCAACCCAA
>NW_004443993.1:9316494-9318899 GCF_000243295.1 Trichechus manatus latirostris
CTTCCTCCTCCCCAGGCCCATCATCCTCCAGTCCTCACCCCATAGCTGCCCTTCAACACCCACTTGGGCCTTCTCTGAGCAGTAACTTGTCTCCCCTTGTTGTGAAGGTACCTGCTGCTTCTTTGTTGTCCATTGGGACTGCTGCTGCAGGGCACGTCTGCCATGAGCCCACCTGCCGCCCCTCCCTGCCATCTGAATTAAGAGCAGACAGCTCTAATCAGAATTCACTGCCCCTGGCAGAAGAGCCCAGGTCTGCTGCCAAGTCCTTCCACCCCTTCCCAAGTGCCCTGAGACCCTCAGTTGTTGTTGGTATTAGTTATTAGTTGTCATCAAGTTGATTCTGACCTATGTGTGTCAGAGTAGAAGTATGTTCCAATAGCTGATTTTTTGGAAGTAGATCACAAGTGCTTTCTTCCCAGGTGCCTCTGGGTGGACTCAAACCTCCTATCTTTTGGTTAGCAGCCCAGCACTTTAACCATTTGCACACAGGGATTCCTTTCAATGAACAGTTCAGTGGTTTTTAGTATATTTACATTGTCCTGAGATCATCACCATTGTCTAGTTCCAGAACATTCCATGCCTAAAGGAAACCCGTACCCATTAATAGTCACTCCCCATTCCCCCTCTTCCCCATCCCCTGTTGTTGTTAGGTGCCGTCAAGTTGGCTCCGACTCATAGCTACCCTAAGTACAACAGAATGAAACACTGGCCGGTCCTGCACCATCCTCACAATCGTTGTTATGTTTGTGCCCATTGTTGCATCCACTGTGTCAATCCATCTTGTTGAGGGTCTTTCTTTTTCACTGATCAAGCATGATGTCCTTCTCCAGGGACTCGTCCCTCCTGATAACATGTCCAAAGTACATGAGATAAAGTCTCACCATCCTCACCTCTAAGGAGCATTCTGGCTGTACTTCTTCCAAGACAAATTTGTTCATTCTTTTGGCAGTCCATGGTATATTCAATATTCTTTGCCAACACCATAATTCAAATGCATCAATTCTTCTTCAGTCTTCCTTATTCATTGTCCACCTTTTGCATGCATATGAGGTGATTGAAAATACCATGGCTTGAATTAGGCGCACCTTAGTCATTGAAGTGACATCTTTGGTTTTTAACACTTAAAGAGATCTTTTGCAGCAGATTTGCCCAATGCAATGCATGATTTGATTTCTTGACAGCTGCTTCCTTGATTGTTGATCCAAGTAAAATGAAATCCTTGACATCTTCAATCTTTTCTCCCTTTATCATGATGTTACTTATTGATCCAGTTGTGAGGATTTTTTATTTATGTTGAGGTGTAATCCATACTGAAGGCTGTAGTCTTTGATCTTCATCAGTAAGCACTTCAAGCCCTTTTCACTTTCAGCAAGCAAGGTTGTGTCATCTGCATAACGAAAGTTGTTAATGAGTCTTCCTCCAATCCTGATGTCCTGTTCTTATTCATATAGTCCAGCTTCTCAGATTATTTGCTCAACATACAAACTGAATAAGTATGGTGAAAGGATACAACCCAGATGCACACCTTTCCTGACTCTAAACCACCCAGTATCCCCTTGTTCTGCTCGAATAACTGCCTCTTGATCTATGTACAGGGTCTCATGAGTACAAGTATTCTGGAATTCCCATTCTCCACGATGTTATCCGTAATTTATTATGATCTACACAGTCGAATGCCTTTGCATAGTCAATAAAACACAGGTAAACATCTTTTCGGTATTCTCTGCTTTCAGCCATGATCCATCTGACATCAGCAATGATATCCCTTGTTCCACATCCTCTTCTGAATCCGGCTTGAATTTCTAGCAGTTCCCTGTTGATGTACGGCTGCAACCGCCTTTGAATGGTTTTCAGCAAAATTTTTCTCATGTGTGATGTTAATGATATTCTTTGATAATTTCCACATTTTGTTGGATCACCTTTCTTGGGAATAGGCATAAATACGGATCTCTTCCAGTTGGTTAGCCAGGTAGCTAGCTGTCTCCCAAATTTCTTGGCATGGACGAGCAAGCACTTCCAGTACTGCATCCATTTGTTGAAGCATCTCAATTCGTATTTCATCAATCCCTGGAGACTTATTTTTCACCAATGTCTTCAGTGCAGCTTGGACTTCTTCCTTCAGTGCCATCGGTTCTTGATCATATGCTACCTCCTGAAATGATTGAACATCAACCAATTCTTTTTGGCACAGTGACTCTGTGTATTCCTTCCATCTTCTTTTGATGCTTCCTGAGTCGTTCAGTATTTTGCCCATAGAATCCCTCAAAATTGCAACTCAAGGTTTGACTTTTTTCGTCAGTTCTTTCAGCTTGACAAATGCTGAGCATGTTCTTTCTTTTTGGTTTTCTAACTCCAGGTCTTTGCACATTTCATTATGATACTTTACTTTGTCTTCTCGAGCTGCC
>NW_004443993.1:9318999-9353734 GCF_000243295.1 Trichechus manatus latirostris
TCAATGTGTCAAATCTGTTCTTGAGATGGTCTCTAAATTCAGATGGAGTATACTCAAGATCGTACTTTAGCTCTCGTGGACTTGTTCTAATTTTCTTCAGCTTCAACTTGCTTGAACTTGCATATGAGCAATTGATGATCTGTTCTGCAGTCGGCCCCGGCCTTGTTCTGACTGATAATAGTGAGCTTTTCCGTCATCTCTTTCCACAGACACACTTGATTTGATTTCTGTGTATTCCGTCTGTTGAGGTCCACACGTATAGTTGCCACTTATGTTGTTGAAAAAAGGTATTTGCAATGAAGAAGTCGTTGGTCTTGAAAAATTCTATCATGCGATCTCTGTCATTGTTTCTATTACCAAGGCCATATTTTCCAACTACAAATCCTTCTTCTTTGCTTCCAACTTTCACATTCCAATCGCAAGTATTATCAATGCACCTTAATTACATGTTTGATCAATTTCAGACTGCAGAATTTGGTAAACATCTTCAATTTCTTCATCTCTGGCCTTAGTGGTTGGAGTGTAAATTTGAATAATAGTCATATTAACTGGTCTTTCTTGTAGGCATATGGATATTATCCTACCACTGACAGCGTTGTACTTCAGGACAGATCTTGAAATGTTCTTTTTGATGATGAACACAACACCATTCCTCTTCAATTTGTCATTCCTGGCATAGTAGAATATATGTTTGTCCGATTCAAAAAGTCTAGTACCAGTCCATTTCAGCTCCTAATGCCTAGGATATCGATGTTTATCCATTCCATTTCATTTTTGACGATTTCCAATTTTCTTAGATTCATACTACATATATTCCATGTTCCTATTATTAATGGATGTTTGCAACTGTTTTTTTCTCAATTTGAATTGTGCCATATCAGCAAATGAAGGTTCCAAAAGCTTGATTCCATCCGCATCATTAAGGTCGACTCTACTTTGAGGAGGCAGCTCTCTTCCCCAGTTATGTTTTGAGTGCCTTCCAATCTGAGGGGCTCACCTTCCAGCACTATATCAGACAATGTTCTGTTGCTATTCATAAGGTTTTCACTGGCTAATTTTTTTTTCAGAAGTAGACTACTGGGCCCTTCTTCCCAGTCTGTCTTAGTCTGAAAGCTCAGCTGAAACCCGTCCACCATGGGTGACCCTGCTGGTATTTGAATACCAGTGGCATAGCTTCCCACCTCACAGCAACACACAAGCCCTCACAGTATGACAAACTGACAGACATGTGGGGTCCCCAGCCCTTAGGCAACTACTAATCTACTTTCTGTCTCTATGAATTTGCCTATGAACATTTCATATAAATGGAATGGTATGATATTTGTCCTTTTGTGTCTGGCTTTTTTTTTCCCACTGAGTAACAATCTTTTCAAGGTTCATCCATGTTGTAACATGTATCAGAACTTCATTCCTTTTTATGACTGCATAATATTCCATTATATGGGTGCACCACATTTGTTTATCCATTCATCCACTGATGGGGATTTAGGTTGTTTCTGCTTTTTGGCTGTTGTGAACAATGCTATTATGAACGCTTGTAAGCAAGTTTTATGTGGACGTATGTTGATGGGTGTTTTCAATTCTCTTGGGTATGCTTATAAGTGCTGTTACCTGAGTCAACCAGGGGAAGTTCTGCAGATGACCGGCAAGGAACATGCACTGATACACCTGCTCTGAGGACAGTGAGTCAGGAAGGGGAAAAGGGAAGGGGCAGTCTGGGGACACTGATGGGGGTGGCAGTGACTCCAACAACCAGCACAGAGTCACCTCCATTTCCAGATCCTGAACAAGGGCTTGCACAGCCCCTCAAGGAAAAGCTGACGTAAGCCTGCCGCCATTACTCCTAACACTAATAACACAGACTATGGGCCAGTAAAGGTTTGAGACATACCAGTGGCTTGAGGTCGATGCAGGAGATTTCTTTGTTGGCTATGTCTAGAGTGACGGTAGACATTGTGGGTCGCTTTATGCTGCAAAGACAACAGGAGTATGTGTTACCCGAGACGAGAGTCATAGTCAAAAGTATTGTCCATTCATTCATTCACTCACTCACTCATTTCAAAATATTGACTGAGGGCCTCTGGGGGGTGCTAAAGAGAAAAGACAAGCATGGTGGTCTGCCCTCCTTTGAGTGCCTACCTTTTCTTGAGTCATTTTCGTTAATTTGTATATTGTTTATTTCAAAGAACATCTGACATCTCAATTTTATTATCACTGAGCTGCATATAATGACTTCTTATGATTCTTTCAATAGTTTCTATATCCAAACTTTTATCTTCACTTTCCATTCCAAATGTTCACTTTCATTGTCTTTCTTTTGCCCTTAATCAGAATTGTTGGGTTTCAGCTGTTATACAGGGAGTCTTGGTGGCACAACAGTTAAGTGCTTGGTTGCGAATCAAAAGGCTGGCAGTTTGAACCCACCCAGCCCTCTGCAAGAGAAAGACCTGGTAATCTGCTACCCGTACAGATTAACTAAATCAAATCCATTGTCGTGGAGTCGATTCTGACTCTATAGGACAGAGTAGAACAGCCCCAAATAGTTTCCAACGAGTACCTGGTGGATTCAAACCACCGACCTTTTCGCTAGCAGCTGTAGCTCTTAACCACTACACCGCCAGGGTTTTCTTATACAGATTACAGCCTAGAAAAACCCTATAGGGCAGTTTTACTGTCACATGGAGTTGCTATGATGGCACCCAACAGCAGCAGCTATTACACCGGTCTGCTGAAGAGCTAGCTTTTTGTTTCGGTTTTACTTTACATTGCATTTTTGCCTTCTGTTTCATAAATTTCAGATTGTATCATTATTAATTAACCTCTCATTGTTTCTTTTGGGTATTCTTCTAGTTTCCTAAGTTAATTTTTTTGTCAATTTATCTTTTTTTTTTTTTTTTAGTTCATTCGTCTTTAGCCCATTTTCTTTTTCTAATAATGAAAGTGCTTGGGGTATAAATTTTCCTCTGAGTATATTTTAGCTATTATTTCATCTTTGATTCAGGAGTTATTTATAGGTTTTTGAATTTATTATTTGTAAGTTTCTTATTTATATTTTTCTTTTTTTTAAAAAAACTCTCATTGTGCTTTAGGTGAAAGTTTACAGAGAAAATTAGTTTCCCATTCGATAGTTTGTACATAAAGTGTTCCATGACATTGGCTGCATTCCCCACAATGCATTCCCCACCACTCTCCCCATTTCCACCTTGGGTTCCCCGTTTCCTTTCGTCCTGTTTTTCTACCCATTCCTGTCTTCTTATCTTTGCTTTTGGACAAATGTTGTCCTTTTGATCTATTATAATTGATTGTTCTATGGAACACGTTCCTCTCGGGTGTTATTGTTTATTTTATGGGCCTGTCTATTGTTTAGCTAGAAGGTGATCTCCAGGAATGGCTTCAGTTTCAGGTCAGAAGGGTGTCTTAGGGCCACCGTCTCAGGGATTCTTCCAGTATATGTGTCTTAATTGCCAAGTAAAGGAGATTTTTGTTATTGGTGTTGCTTTTGTTTTATTTTGGTTGTCGATTTTGAGTTTTATTAGATTAGAGTCTGAGAATGTGGTCTGAAAATCTCTATTGAAAGAACTGATTATTTATAACCAAGTAATGACTAATTGAATTTTTTAAATAAATTCTCTATAAGCATAAGAGAGGAACATATCTTCTGTATTCATAGCATACAGAGTTTTATATAAAGAATCAAAACACGCTTGTTGTGTGAATTACATAAATCCTCTATAGCAGGGTTTCTCAACCTCAGCACTATTGACATTTGGGATCAGATCATTCTTGGTTATGGGGAAGCTGCCCTGTGCATTATAGGGTGTTGTTGGGGAAATGGTCTGCCTCTATGCCCCCATCCAGGCTGCCTAAGTAAAGGCCTTGGGCTCAGAGCATTCTCTGATAAGGAGGATAGGAATTGGGTTGCCTTCTCTCTCCTGGTTCCTTCTCCTTATCAGAGAAGCCTTCCTACTGTTCTGGGCACAAAGTAACTTTTTCTGTCTCTTTCACATATGCAGGCACCATACAGCACCTGGCCAACCCCACTTCTACATTTGTTCCTGGGCGGGAGGGGATAGGGTCTCTTGTGCTACAGCACAAGACAGGGAACGTGCCAGATTGTAAGAGCTGTCCTCAAGGGGTGGACTGAAGGGAAAACAGGTTTTGTGAGGCCAAACATGAACACCCTCATGTGGTCTTCTAGTTCACTACAGTTTGCTAAATCATCCTTATGTAAGTCCCTAGCATGTAGCCACTATTATCCACCACCACTATAAAACCTCTGCCCTCCCACTGAGGAGTGTGGAGATCTGCTTGGTCCAGTGGCCACCCAAGACTCATCTCATATGTAAATCTCTCTACTAAACTCCTCTGCTGCCACCCCAGAGTTGCCTGTCTCTTTCTTCGGTCTCTCAGCGTCCTCTATTTTTGGAAGCAAGTTTACGTTGCAAGTTCATGCTGGACAGGTGTTGAGCAGAATCCTTGAGCTCTACCCATTAGACGCCAGTAGCAATCCCCTGCCTCAGTCATGACAATAAAAATTGTCCCCAAAAAGCCAAACCCATTGCTGTGGCATCTACTCTTCTCATGACAACCCCATGTGTGTCAAGGTAGAACTGCACTCCACAGGGTTTTCAGTGACTGCAATCTTATGGAAGTAGATCACCAAGTTTTCATTGTGTGGTACTGCTGGGTGGATTTGAACCGCCCACCTTTTGGTTAGTAACCAGGCATAAAACAAGATTGCCAAATGTCTTCTGGGGTGGGGGTGCAAAATTGCCTCCATTGAGGACCCCTGCTTGGTGGTCTTATTTGTTTTTTGCCTACTTAATCTGTCAGATTTTAAAAGTAGCATATTAAAATCTTCCACAATGATGGTATTTTAATCAGGATCTCTTTATGTTTCTAGGAGTTTTTGCCTTGAGTATTTGCCATGATGATTGGCGAATAAAGATTTGTATTTGTACACATATATAAGCTAAACGTACTTGGCTTTGAAAATATATTTTATCTCGTAATAATATTGTCACTCCTGTTCTTTTGGTTTTTGTTCAATTGTTTGATTAGATTTTCTCATATATCTTTAAAATAAAAAAAACAAATCCATTGCCATCGAGTCAATTCTGACTCATAGCAACCCTATAGGACAGAGTAGAACTGCCCCATAGGGTTTTCAAAGAGTGGCTGGTGGATTCGAACTGCCAATCTTTTGGTTAGCAGCTGAGCTCTTAACCACTTTGCCACCAGGGCTCCTATATCTTTATCCATCCCTTTATTTTCCACTTTTGTCTGTTAATTTTAGATGTGTTTCTTTTATTTTTTTTAACCCAGTCTGGGAGTCTTATCTTTTCACTGGGGGATTCAGCCTTCTTGCATGTATTGTAATAACTGATGACTCCAGGACACTTCAGTTACACACAGCACCAAGCCCACGTTTCTCACCCACCCAAACCTGATCTTCCATCGTTGTCTGTCCCGGTGATTGGGACCCCTCCCCTGCATTTAGGCAAACCAGGAAACAAAGCAGCATCCGTGCACCTCCTGGCTCCCACTGCATCCCTCAAGCCCTCCTTCCCTCTCCCGCCATGTCCCTCCATGCCCATGGCCCCACCCAGCCCAGGCTCCCTAGAGTACTGCACTGGCCACCGAGCCCACCTGCACATCATTTCTCACTCCCCTCCAATCTATTTCCCAACCTGTGGCTAGCCAGGTCATCTTGTTGAAATGCAAGTCTGAGCCCGACACCTCTTTTCTGGAAACACCAATGGTTTCTCTTAACAGGATCTATGTGCTCTGGCACCTATTGACTCCCCGCATCATCCTGCCCCGTGATCTTCCTCACTCTCTTCACTTCAGGGTCTTCCTCCAGTCCTTGCTACTTGCTTTTCTCCCTACTGCCATAGGGCATTTGTACATGCTATTCCTCTCCCAGGCTTGCCTTTACCTTCTCTGTCTTGTTAATGCCCACTTATCCTACAGATCTCAGCTGAATGTTCCCTTCCTTGGGCAGGTATTCCTGGAGTTTGTTGACAACCTCCTCATAGTCATTCAGGGGACCTAGATCTTTCTTCTGTTACACAGAATCGAGCTGGTCATTCTACACCTTTTCACATGATTACAGTTAAGTGCTTGGCTGCTAACTCAAAGGTTGGCGGTTAGAACCCAGCCAGTGGCTCCAGGGGAGAAAGACCTGGAGATCTGCTTCCATAAAGATTACAGCCAGGAAAATTCTATGGGGCAGTTCTACTCTGTCAGAAGGGGTAGCTGTGAGTCGGAATCAACTTGACGGCACCTAACAACAGCAACAACCTCATCCCCTGGGAATGACAAAATCCTTACCTCCTCCCCTTTCTTCAGTCAGTCTCCCAAGCCCTTCTCCCCATCAAAGCACACTGCTCTGGTCTCCTTGAACATCTTTGACTGCCTTCTGTGGCCTCTGGGTAGCCCTCTCTGGCACCTCCACCCCCCAAAAAATGGCCAAAGTGAGTGGTTCAAAATGCCAGTCTGACAATAACCAATCACCTCACGGGATCAGTTCTTTTGGTTTGAAGGTTTAGGACCATGGTCTCATGGGACAACCCAGTCAACTGGCATAATATAGTTCTGAAAGTTTGTGTTCTACCTCCCAGTATGGTAAAGCAGTGTCTGGGGTCTTGAAAGCTTACGAGTGGCCATTGAAGACACAACTGTTGGTCTCTATTCGTCTGGAGCAAAAGAGAAAGAAGGAAACCCAAGAATCAGAGAAGGAACCAGACTTCAGGACCAACTGTATCCATGAACCACTGCTTCCTCCACCTTGAGACCAAAAGAACTAGATGGTGTCTGGCAACCACTACCAAATGTTCTGATCAGGGACGCAACAGATGGATCCTGATAGAAACAAAGAAAAATGTAAAACAGAATCTCAAATTGTTAGACTCCAGACTTACTTGAGCTACTTAGGCTGGAGGAGTCCCTAAGACTATGGCCCTGAGTTACTCTTTGAACCCTGAATCAAAACTATCTCCTGAAGTCACTTTTAAACTAAGTAACAGTTTAGCTCAAGAAGTAAAGATTGTCACCCTTAAGTATTGCATTCTTTAAAAAAAAAAATTACTTAAGACCAAATGAACAACAGCTATCCTAAAGCATAGACAAGAAAGTTGGGGGACAGGGAGTTTTAGTCAATGGGAGTAAAAGAACCAGAACAGAAATAGTGAGAATGTTGACACAATGTGAAGAATATAACCAATGTCTCTGATCATTATGTCTAGAAACTGTTGAATAGGAGAGGGTTTTGTTCTATATATTTTCGTCAAAAATAAAATATTAATAAAAAATGCCAATCTGACTGCATCATACTCCAACTCACAGCCCTGCTCATGTCCTGGTGCTCATGTCCTTGAGTGGTTTATTGAATGGGCGGCAACTCAGGGCTCCATACGCTCAGCCTGGTCAGGTGTGGGTTTTGCTTCCACCACCAGCACTGCTCCGAACTGAAGTTGTCAATGATTACATTCTACCTGGATCAATAATCAATGTCCATAGAGGAAGCAGTCAATACATCAAATGACGTGTAGCATTGGGCATTTCTGCTGCAAAAGACCTCTTTAAAGTTCTAAAAAGCAAAGATGTCACTTAATTACTGACCCAAGCCATGGTCTTTGCAATTTCCTCATATGCATGCAAAAGCAGGACAATGAGAAAGGAAGATAGAAGAAGAATTGAAGTATTCGAACCATGGGTGTTGGCAAAGAATACTGAATATATCGTGGAATGTCAAAAAAAAGAACAAACCGGTCTTAGAAAAATACAAACAGAATGCTCCTTAGAAGGGGGGATGGCAAAACTTCAGCTTGCTTACTGAGGACACGTCATCAAGGAAGACCAATCGATAGAACAGGATATCATGTTTGGTAAAGCACAGGGTGAGCAAAAACGAGGGAAACCCTTAATGAGATGGATTAACACGATAGCCAAAACAATGGACTCAAACATACCAATGATCAGAAAGATAGGGTAGGACCAGGCAACATTTTATTCTGTTATACATAAGGCCACCATGAGTCAGAGCCAACCTGATGGCAACTAACAACTACTCCAGGTGTCCTGGACTTCCCGTGTCCTGAGTCACTGCACGGAGGGCATGGGGGAGTACTGCCAAAGGGGTGAAAACTTCCAATAGCTCGTTCAAGTCGAGAAAAGAGATGTGTCCCACTTACATTGCATGATTCCTCAGAGAGGAACCTGGCATTTGCTGATTTCCCTGGAAACACTTGTCCTTTCTCCATCTTATTTCTCCTCTTTGTAAGATGTTTTTAATCATTCTTGTTTTACTGTTTGTTATGGGTTGAACTGTTTTCCCCAAAAAGATACGTTGAAGTCCTAACCTCTGGTACCCATGAATGGGACCTTGTTTGGAAATAGGGTCTTTGCAGATATTATCAGTTGACATGCCATCATCCTGGAGCAGGGTGGGTCCTAATCCTCCACGACTAGTGACCTTATAAAAAGAGGAGGGGAGATACAGGGGCAGACAGACACAGAGGGAAGACAGCCAGGGGATGTCAGAAGCAGACGAAGGTGCAAGCCAAGGAACACCAAGGATCGCCAGCTGTCGCCAGAAGATTCTCCCTCAGAAGGAATCAACATGGCTGACATCCTGATCTAGGACCTCTAGCCTCCGGAACTGTGAGGCAATACATTTCTATTCTTCTAAGCTGTCCAGTTTGTGGGACTTTGTTATGGCAGCTCTAGGAGACTCCGGCACCACCTGCGGGGAGGGTCCCAATCTCCCCACGCCTGCTGAGGGAAGCCTACAGATGGCAAAGGTCCTGGTGGTGCAAATCGTTTGCACTTGAGTACTCACCTAATCTGCAAATCGGCTACAAAAGACCGCTTTCAAAGTGTTAAAAGCAAAGATGTTGCTTTGAGGACTAAGGTGTGTCTGACTTAAGCCTTGGTATTTTTAGTCGCCTCATATGCATGTGAAAGCTGAACGATGAATAAGGAAGACAGAAGAAGAATTGATGCCTTTGAATTATGGCATTAGTGAAGAATATTGAATATACCATGGCCTGCCAGAAGAACGAACAAATCTGTTTTGGAAGACGTACGGCCAGAGTGCTCCTTAGAAGCAAGGATGACAAGACTTCGTCTCATGTACTTTGGACATGTTATCAGGAGGGACCAGTCCTGGAGAAGGACATTGTGCCTGGTAAAGTAGAGGGTCAGTGAAAAAGAGGAAGACTCTCAATGAGATGGATTGACACAGTGGCTGCAACAATGGGCTCAAACATAACAATGATTGTGAGGATGGTGCAGGACTGGGCAGTGTTTCCTTCTGTTAGACACAGGGTCACAATGAGTCGGAACCAACTCGACGTCACTTAACAACAACAACTAATCTCAAGGCTGATAGTTTGGACCCACTCATGGAAGAAAGGCCCGTTGATCTGTTTCCTTAAAGATGACAGACAGGAGAACTCAAAGGGGCAGTTCTACTCTGTAACACACGGGGTTGCTGTGAGTAAGAATTGACTCCACAGCAACTGGTTTGGTGGTTTTTATTTGTTTGTTTTCATAGACAGCAAAGTGCAAACCTGCAGCGGCCACCACCATCAAGGCCACGACGTACCTGGAGGTGAAGTTGGGGTCAGCCCTGCCGGAGTGGTGCTGTTGCTTCAGGTAAATGTTCTGCGGGGGCCGAGAAAGAAAGCAGCGGTTCAGGTTGGCGTTCACGTAGGCGGAGGGGGGGTGCGGAGATGGGGTAGAGATGGAGCGTGGGATGGGCTGAGCCCAGGACTGTCCAACCCGCCTCTGCTTCTAATTCCACCGCCAGTGAGAACGTTCTGGAAACTCAAGGAAATGACTTATGTCCTTGTTCTGGGTCCCATCATCAGGCGTGGCTTTGTTGTTCCATCCTCTTATCTGCGTGTTGTGATGTGCCAAGAGCCGGGACAGAGTCAGTTGTGGCCCATCCTGCCTTGCTGTACCCCCTCCGGTGCACACCATCCTTGTGATCCTGGTCATTGGGACTAAGTGCAAACACCCTGGTGTGACTGTGAGGCCTGCACACCCACTCAGCCCCATGAGTTCCCCAGGCCCATCTCTGACCAAACCCCTCCTGTCCCTGCAGCCTTCTCCCCCTGGTTTGCCTCAGTTCTGCTGTCTCAGTTTCCCCAGCGAGCTCAGGTCTCACGCTCTCCCTGGGCTGGGCTGGGCTCCCAGTGACTCATCCACCCTCGTCCACCCCCCTCTCCTGTGCAACGCTTTAATGACATTGTGCGTCTGGATGAGGGTAGATTTCAGGCCTGTCTTCCCACGAGGAGCCCTGGGGGCACAAGGGTAAGTGCTCAGCTGCTAACCAAAAGGTTGGTGGTTCGAATCCACCAGCAGCTCCGCGGGAGAAAGACCTGGTGATCTGCTCCTATAAAGATTACAGCCAAGAAAACCCTATGGGGCAGTTCTCCTCTGTCACATGGTGTCACTATGAGCTAGAATCAAGTCCGTGGCATGCAACAACTTCCCAGCAGACCAACTGCGTGGTGGGAGCAGGGACTGTGCTGCCTCCAGATCCCTCAGGGCCTTGACCTGGGCTTGGTAGGAAGGAGGGGAGGGCTGGGGACCTGGCTGGGTGGTAAAGCCCATGCCCTTAGCGGGGCTGGGTGCGGAGGGGTGGCATGGCTCACCAGTTGATACTTGCTGTTCCCGTCCAAAGTGTAGCCTTGCTCCTCGATGGTCGCCTGCAGCCCCAGGGAGTGCGGGTTGCTCACCGTCACCTGAGGGGTGGGCAGGAGAAGCATGTGCTGTGACCCACCCCCCAAACACCTTCAGACTGAGAACTGAGCTTGTTCTGCAAATACCACTGCCAGACAAATCCCCAGATGCACCCTGGACCCAGTCCCCAGCCCCCCAGAATGTGGCCTCTGAACCACACTCTGCAGACTTCTTAGGGCTGCAGAGCTGCAAGACCCAGGCCTGCAAGGGCGCCATCTACCTCTGGTGCACGGAGAGCCCCAGAGCCCGCCCTGTAGAGGAAGGAGGAATGAGAAAGCACAGGGTATGAGCCAGTGCAGGGCCTCATCTGACGCCTGTGCAGGCCCTGTGCCCAGTCCCTTCTATTTTGGGACTCTTCCCCCATATCCTTACCCAAATTCCCCCCTTCTCAGGTTGATTGTTTGCAACCAAGAGTCTAGGAGAAGGAGCCGTGAGGCCACAATGGTTAAGCACTTGGCTGCTAACCAAAAGAAAGGTTACATTTCAAAGCTACCCAGTAGCTCCACAGGAGAAAGACCTAGCGATCTGCTCCCATAAAGGCTACTGCCTAGAAAACACTATGGGGCAGTTCTACTCGTCACTATGAGTTGGAATCAACTCAAACGGCACCCAACGACAACAACGAGTCTAGACTAAGAACCTGGGTTTCAGGCCCAGGAGCCCCACTGTTTTTCAAGCACACCCTCAATGGATGAGGGAAGGCTGTACGAGTTGGAGCTCTTGGCTGGAAGTGACAGAAGCTGACTCTGGCTGAGCTAAGAAGAAAAGAAGCCTTCTCAAAGAGTTAAACGTGAAATTACCAAATGACCCAGCAATGCCACTACTGGGGATAGACCCAAAAGACTAGAAAGCAGGGATTGAAACAGATACTTGTACACCAACGTTCACTATTCACAACAGGTGAAAGGTGGAAACAACCCAAGTGTCCATCAACAGATGAACAGATAAAGAAAATGTGGTCCATCTGTAATGCGGAATATCATTCAGCCATAAAAAGGAAAGATGTTCTGATACCTGCTGTAATATGGATAAACTTTCAAATGTTAAGTGAAAAAATGGAGGCACAGACGGATAAATATTGTATGATTCCCTCTATATGAACTATCTAGAACAGCCACCAGCTATCTGTCAGTTTGTCACACTATGGTGGCTTGCATGTTGCAGTGATACTGGAAGCTTTGCCACCAGTGTTTTAAATACTAGCAGGGTCACCCATGGTGGACAGGTTTCAGCAGAGCTTCCAGACTAAGACAGACTAGGAAAAAGGACCCAGCAGTCCATTTCTGAAAAATCAGCCAGTGAAAACCTTATGAACAGCAGCAGAACATTGTCTGATATCGTGCCGGAAGATGAGCCCCTCAGGTTGGAAGGCACTCAAAAGATGACTGGGGAAGAGCTGCCCCCTCAAAGTGGAGTCAAGCTCAATGATGTGGATGGAGTCAAGCTTTTGGGACCTTCATTTGCTGATGTGGTATGACTCAAAATGAGAAGAAACAGCTGCAAACATCCATTAATCAGAATGTGGAATGTACGAAGTATGAATCTAGGAAAATTAGAAATTGTCAAAAATGAAATGAAACGCATAAACATCCATATCCTAGGCATTAGTGAGCTGAAATGGACTGGTATTGGCCATTTTGAATCAGACAATCATATGGCCTACTATACCGAGAATGACAAATTGAAGAGGAATAGTGTTGCATTCATCATCAAAAAGAACATTTCAAGCTCTATCCTGAAGTACAACTCTGTCAGTGATAGGATAATATTCATAACCTACAGGGAAGACCAGTTAATATGACTATTATTCAAAGTTATGCACCAACCACTAAGGCCAGAGATGAAGAAATTGAAGATGTTTACCAACTTCTGCAGTCTGAAATTGATCAAACATGTAATCAAGATGCATTGATAATACTGGCGATTGGAATGTGCAAGTTGGAAGCAAAGAAGAAGGATTTGTAGTTGGAAAATATGGCCTTGGTAATAGAAACAATGCCAGAGACTGCATGATAGAATTTTTCAAGACCAATGACTTCTTCATTGCAAATACCTTTTTTCAACAACATAAGTGGCGACTATACATTTGGACCTCAACAGACGGAATACACAGAAATCAAATCAAGTATATCTGTGGAAAGAGATGACGGAAAAGCTCAATATTATCAGTCAGAACAAGGCCAGGGGCCGACTGCAGAACAGATCATCAATTGCTCATGTGCAAGTTCAAGCAAGTTGAAGCTGAAGAAAATTAGAACAAGTCCACGAGAGCTAAAGTACGATCTTGAGTATACTCCATCTGAATTTAGAGACCATCTCAAGAACAGATTTGACACATTGAACACTAATGACCGAAGACCAGACGAGTTGTGGGATGACATCAGGGACATCACACATGAAGAAAGCAAGAGGCCATTAAAAAGACAGGAAAGAAAGAAAAGACCAAAATGGATGTCAGAAGAGACTCTGAAAGTTGCTCTTGAACGTCGAGTAGCTAAAACTAACAGAAGAAATGAGGAAGTAAAAGAGCTGAACAGAAAATTTAAAAGGGCAGCTCGAGAAGACAAAGTATTATAATGACATGTGCAAAGACCTAGAGACAGAAGAACAAAAGGGAAGAACACACTCAGCATTTCTCAAGCTGAAAGAACTAAAGAAAAAATTCAAGCCTCGAGTTGCAATAGTGAAGGATTCTATGAGGAAAATATTAAATGATACAGGAAGCATCAAAAGAAGATGGAAGGAATACACAGAGTTACTGTATCAAAAAGAATTGGTTGACATTCAACCACTTCAGTAGGTAGCATATGATCAAGAGGTCCAAGCTGCACTGAAGACACGGGTGAAAAACAGGGCTCCAGGAATTGACGGAATATCAACGGAGATGTTTCAACAAAAGGATGCAGCACTGGAAGTGCTCACTCATCTATACCAAGAAATTTGGAAGACAGCTACCTGGCCAATCAACTGGAAGAGATCCATATTTGTGCCCATTCCAAAGACAGGTGATCCAACAGAATACAGAAATTATCAAACGATACCATTAATATCACACACAAGTAAAATTTTGTTGGAGATCATTCAAAAGCAGTTGTAGCAACATATCGACAGTGAACTGCTAGAAATTCAAGCCAGATTCAGAAGAAGACATGGAACAAGGAATATCATTCCTGATGTCAGATGGATCTTGGCTGAAAGCAGACAATGCCAGAAAGATGTTTATCTGTGTTTTATTGACTAGGCAAAGGCACTCGACTGTGTGGATCACAACAAATTATGGAGAACATTGCAAAGAATGGGAATTCCAGAACACTTAATTGTGCTCGTGAGGAACCTGTACACAGACCAAGAGGCAGTCATTAGAACAGAACAAGGGGATACTGCGTAGTTTAAAGTCAGGAAAGGTGTGCGTCAGGGTTATATCCTTTCACAATACTTACTCAATCTGTATGCTAAGCAAATAATCCAGGAAGCTGGATTATATGAAGAAGAACGTGGCATCAGGACTGGAGGAAGACTCCTTAACTACCTGCAATACACAGATGACACAACCTTGCTTGCTGAAAGTCAAGGTGACTTGAAGCACTTCCTGATGAAGATCAAAGACTACAGCCTTCAGTATGGATTACACCTCCACATAAAGAAAACAAACATCCCCACAGTTGGACCAATAAGCTACATCATGATAAATGGAGAAAATACCGAAGTTGTCAAGGGTTTCGTTTTACTTGGATCCACAATCAATGCCCATAAAAGGAGCAGTCAAGAAATCAAAGGACGTATTGCGTTGGCCAAATCTGCTGCAAAAGACCTCTTTAAAGTGTTAAAAAACAAAGATGTCACTCTGTGTAATAAGGTGTTACTCACTCAAGCTATGGTGTTTTCAATCACCTCGTGTGCCTGTGAAACCTGGACAATGAATAAGGAAGACCGAAGAAGAACTGACGCCTTTGAATTATGGTGTTGGCGAAGAATATTGACTATCCCATGGACTGTCAGAAGAAAGAACAAATCTGTCTTGGAAGAAGCACAGCTAGAATGCTCATTAGAAGCAAGGATGGAGCGACTTTGTCTCACATAATTTGGACATGTTATCAGGAGGGACCAGTCCCTGGAGCAGGACATCATGTTTGGTAAAGTAGAGGGTCAGCCAAAAAGAGGAAGACCCTCAACGAGATGGATTGACACAGTAGCTGCAACAATGGGCTCAAGCATAACAATAATTGTGAGGATGGCGCAGGACCGGGCAGTGTTTCGTTCTGTTGTACATGGGGTCGCTATGAGTTGGAACCAACTTGACGGCACCTAACAACAACGACATCTAGAAAAGGTAAGCTCATAGAGATAGAAAGGAGACTAGTGGTTACTAGTTGCCGAGGGGAAGAGGAAATAAAAAAGGAAGAAGAAAGGAATTCACAGAAAGTTGAGGGGCAGGTCAGAAGAAGACTAGAGAACAAGGCATCAAATAGATCAGTGGTTGCCAGGGGCTAAGGGCCACCACCCGTCTGTCAGTTTGTTGTGCTGTGGTAGCTTGCATGTTGCTATGATGCTGGAAGCTACGCCACTGGTATTTCAAATACCAGCAGGATCACCATGGTGGACAGGTTTCAGCAATGCTTCCAGACTAAGACAGACCAGGAAGAGAGGCCTGGTGATCTCCTTCCAAAAGTTAGTCAATGAAAACCCTGTGGATGACAACAGAACATTGTCAGATATAGTACCGGCAGATGAGCCCCCGAGGGTGAAAGGCACTCAAAATACTGAGCGGTTGCAACAATGGACCAACGACTGTGAAGACGGTACAGGATCGGGCGACGTTTCCTTCTGTTATTCACGGCGTCTCGTCTGAGTCGGAGATGACTCCAGAGTAGCTAACAACAGAGGGCTTGGGGAAGGGGGGGGTACAGAATTTCTGTTTGGGGTGATGAAAGGGTTTTGAAAAGGGTGACGACAGTACAACATTGTGAACTGATGCACTTAAACAGAATCAGTAAATACATAGAGCTAGAACACGCTCCAAAAGGTTAGAAGGGAAAATTTTATGTTATACATATTTTACCAAAAAAAAAGACACACTCACTAGTGGAATTGGTGAATTGCCCAGTCGAGGTACCATAAAAGCGGTCAGTGTCAACTCACTGTTCATATCAATGGTATACATTTTGTTTCCAAAAAACCCATGCAGACGTTGTACCTGGTTAGATATGCAGAACAGGAAGTCGACAGGAGGTTGAAGAAGGGCTTCCCAAAAAGAAAGGACAAACAGGTGAGGGCCTCAGGGATGGAATCTTCCAGTCTTACCGGCCCTTTTTACTCACTAGGCTTTCTTGCTACACTCTGCATTCTCAGGAGACCCTCAAGGTCAGCCCCACCACAGCCCCTCTCTCCCTCCAGCAGGACCCTGCCCTGACTCTCCAAGGACTGTGCTCCTTCACGGCATTAGCACCCAGGTGCCCACCTGCAGATGGTATTACTTAGTCTTGCCTGTTCTCAAAAACTGTTATGTTTTAAGTTTCTTTTAAACTTTAGGTTCCCCCTTCATCGCTTTCTTTCCCTGTCAATTTATCTTTGAAGACCCCAGGTCGTTCGGCCTGTAGAGTTTGCCACGGTTCGGAAAACTTTCTGGCACAGTTGAACACATTTCTGGCAGATAGATGGCTGGGGCAGACTCCAGGCTGATGGTGTTGGAAGGCTCAGGCTTTCACTGGTTTTACTGTACAAAAGAGCAGGTTAGGCAAGCAGAGATGGGGGAAGATAGACGCCACGCCACATGAAGATCACCAAGGAGCCAAGGTGCAGAAGCTGAAAAGAGACAAGGACCTTCCCCCAGAGCCAACAGAGAGGGAGATTTCCCCTAGAGCTGTGCCCTGAATTTGGACTTCTAGGCTCCTCAACTGTGAGAAAATTAATTTCTCTTCTCTAAAGCCACCCACTGGTGGTATTTCTGTTATAGCAGCACTAGAGAACTAAGACACCATTCCTGACAGTATCCCAAGTTATCCTTTGGGAAACTACCCTCGTCCACCCTTGGGCATGTGGCCCGGTGGGAATCAACTAGCAGGCAATAGACTGTTCCTCTCTCAAGCAGTGGGTCCTAATTGGCTCATTCCCGGCCATGGAGATTGGTTCAGGAATGGGCATGTCATGCCCTCAGAACCCATGAGATATGAGAGGCATTTGCTGAACTTTCTCTTGGCTTCTGCAGGGCCTAGCCTAAGAGATTGTCTCTCTTCCTGGGACATTTTGGTATGAGGACATGAGGTCTAGAGAACTGGCAGCCAGCTTGCTACCATTTTATGAGATCCTGGAGCTTCCCAGAGGCATCTGGATAGAGCACAGAACACCAAGGAATGCAGAGCGGAGAGTAGCCGGGTCCTCGGTGGCATGATTTAAGTTACTAGATCAAGCCTCACCTGATGCCTTGCCTTTCTGGACTTTGTGGCTATAGGGGTCAACATGTGCCTCTTTGGTTTAAGCCCACTGGATTTAGTTTTACTGTGGTAAAATACAATATAAAACTGCCACTTAACCATTTTTAAGTGTACAATTCAGTAATATTCATTATATCACCATGTTGAACAACCATTACCACTATCCATTTCCAAAATTTCTTCATCACAACAAAAACTTGGTCCCCACTGAGCAGTCACTCCTCATTCTCCTTTTCCCCAGCTCCTCGTATCCTCCAACTACTTTCTGTCTCTATATTTGCCTCTTCTAGATATTTCATTTAAGTGGAAGCAGACAATATTTGTCCTTTGTGTCTGGCTTCTTTCACTCAGCATAATGTTTTCCAGGTTCATCCATGTTGTAGCGTCTATTAGGACGTCATTTCTTTTTATGTGAGTAACATTCCATCATATGGACAGACCCCGTTTTGTTTACCCATTCATCTGTCAGTGGGGCAGCCTGTATTTTATCTGACAACCTTACTTGGTTCTCTCGTGTGTGGTTGTTGTTGGGTGCTGTGGAGTCAATTTCCACTCATAGCAACCCCATGTGTCAGAATAGAACGGCCCATAGGTTTTCTTGGCTGTAATCTTTACAGGAGTAGATTGCCAGGTCTTTCTCCTGTAGAGCGGCTGGTGGGTTCAAACTGCTGATCTTTCAGTTAGCAGTCTAGAGTTTCACCACTGTGCCACCAGGGCTCCTTCATGTGTGGTTACTGGCTACAAATGTACTCTTAAAGAAGAGTACTTTTTAAACATAGAACTACCATATGACCCAGCAATCCCACTGCTAGGTATATACCCAAAACAACTGAAAGCAGGAACGCAAACAGAAACTTGTACCATTATTTTTTACACAAATAACAGTGAGCGTTCTACGTTTATTTGCCAACCCCCCGACAAGGTATTTTCGTAAGTGTACTGTGCTAATTTTTTTACAGCTAATGTAAAAAAACTGACATAGGATGCTTATGAAAATACCTTGCGGGGTGGGGAGGGGGCGGTCACATGCACAAAAACAGTAGAACGTCTGCGCGTTATTTGCGTAAAAATACGGTACAGCAATGTTCATGCCATACTATTCCCAATAGCCAAAAGATGGAAACAACCAAAATGTCCATCAACAGATGACTGGATAAACACAATGTGGCCCATCCATCCAATGGAATAGGACTCAGTCGTAAAAAGAAATGAAGTCCTGATGCATGCCACGACATGGATGAACCTTGAAAACGTTCTGCTGAATGAAAAAAAGTCAATCACAAAAGGACAAATATTGTATGACCTCACTTATACGAAATAGCTAGACTAGGCCAATGTTTAGAGACCAAAGCTAATCAGTGGTTACAGGGGTGGGAGGGGAGAAGGGGGAAGGGAGAGCCACTGCTTGGGGGCGCTGAGCTTCCCTTAACGGTGGCAGAATCATTTGGAAACGGACGGAGAGTGGTGACTGCCGCACGAGACAACGAACGTCATCAGTGTCACTGAATTATACATCTAAAATATGTTGAAATGGCAAATGTTTTGTTATATACTTATACACTTTCACCTCAATAAAACAATTTTAAAAGAATTATGGAAGAAAAAAAGAGTACATTGAAAAATGGTCTAAATGGTTATAGTCACGTACTTTGCAAGCTTCAATCTCCAGATCAGGATTCATGAGAATCTCCTGAATATTTATGGGGCACCGCAGGAAGTCAAAAGCTGGAAAATTTACGTCGGGCAGTGGGGTTAGTATTTCAAGTTCTCCCAGGTGTGTGAACATCAGGGCTGCCTCCTGGGACCAGACTCTTTGGTTTGAAAGCTAAGAGAAAAATGATTTCAGAGATCAAATATTTCTAATTCTTGCTGAACATTCAAATTTTATCTCATTATTCAGATTTAAAGAAGGTATTTTTAAAAAGAGGCATATGTGCAATTTGTGAGTTAACTACTCTACAGCTTCATTGTTTGCAAGGAGCCCTGGTGGCGCAACAGTTAAGCGCTTGGCTGCTAACAGAAAGGTTGGAAGTTTGAACCCACCCGGTGGCTCCAAGGGAGAAAGACTTGGCAATCTGCTCCCATAAAGATTACAGCCTAGGAAACCCGAGGGGAAGTTCTGCTGTGTCACACGGGGTCGCTGAGTCAGAATCGACTCAACGGCATCTAACAATTTGTTTGCGGATCCTGGATCTCTTTTGAGAGTCTAATGAAAACTATGGAACCTCTCCCCAGAAAACACACATTAGAATGTCAGGGTTAGGGCTTCAAAGAGACAGTTCTCACGTGTGCCGCACCCAATTTGCCTATCCTTCCTTGGTCAGTATACCTCACGTGCAGCCACCACCTGTCCATCGATGGAGGCTTGCATGTTGCTGTGATGCTGAACCAGCTTCAGCAGAGCTTCCAGACTAAGATGGACTAGGAAGAAAGGCCTGGAGATCAACTTCTGAAAACCAGCCTGTGAAAACCCTATGGATTACAACAGTCTGATCCCCAACCGATCATGAGGATGGCACAGGACTGGGCAGCGTTTTGTTCTGTTGTGCATGGGGTCGCCGTGAGTCAAGGCTGACTTCACAGCAGCCAATAACAACGACATTCCACTACCAGGTACATTTTGGGAAGTATAGTGGCTGTAGATTTAGTGGGGGAAAACAGTGAAGTAGGGGTCAGAAGACCTGGGAGACTGTTCTCATTCAGCCACTAAGGAGTTTCGTGGCATTGACTACACATTAGTAATACAGATAGACAGACAGAGGTAGACTAACTGCTGTCAAGTTGACTCCGACTCATGGCGATCTTATGGACAACAGAATGAAACGTTACTTGGTCCTGCATCATCCTCACGAACACTGGCATGTTCAAGTCCATCACGCTGGCTATTGTGTCAATCCATCTCACTGAGGGTCTCCCTCACCCTCACTGGCCCTCTACTTCACCAAACAAAATGCCCTCCTCCAGCCATTGATTCCTCTTGATGACGTGTCCACAACAGCAAGTGAGTTGGACAACATTCTGTTGTGATCCATTGGGTTTTCGTTGGCTGATTTTCAGAAGTCGATTGCCAGACCTTTCCTCCTAGTCTGTTTGAGTCTGGAAGCTCCACTGAAACCTGTCCACCATGGGTGACCCTGCTGGTATTGGAAATGCTGGTGGCGTAGCTTCTAGCATCACAGCAACACACAAACCACCAAACTATCAGATGGGTGGTGGTCCTAAGACGCTGGTGGTCCTTTAGTGAGGTAGCACACAGAAGGAACTCAGACTACCACCTGACACATTTGAAGTGCTCAGGAAGTTTTATCTGCTCTTGTCATTATTTTAATAACGAGAGCGATCTCAAGACTTCAGAAGAAGGATGGGATGTTTCAGAACAGGACCACTGCCAACCGGGTTGTCACCCTACTTTGATTGTTACCTACTCTGATTACAGAACTTGACAGGGTTGACAGACTGCCGTAATACACGCTGTCATTCCGAGCTAAAATTGCCAACTCGTTTTCATCTGGGAAAAAGAACAAAACCAACAAAAGTAATGACGGTTGTTTCTACGGATACAAGTCATTCTGCATTTTGTATTTTACACCTATTTGTCTTCAGACATATCACTATTTGCTGCCTCCACCTGCTCTGTTTCTCACACACAATTTTGTTTCCTGAATCAAAATGGCTTTCCTGTTATTTTCTGACTGTAATGATAACAAGAGTTCATGTAGAAAAGTCACATGATACAGAAAAACATAAAGAGTTAAAATGAAAATTATCCCACTTCCATCATGTTGACCAGGGGTCAGCAAACTTTTTCCATAAAGGGCCAGACGGCAAATATTTTCGGCTTTGTGGGGCTTTCTGTTGCCACTATTCAACTCTGCAAAAGCAGCCACGGATAACACATAAAACAACGGGTGTGACGGTGTCCCAATAAAACTTTATTTTAGAAAAACAGATAATATGTCGGATTTGGCCCATGGGCTGTGGTTTGCTGAGCTCTGACATAGGGCTGTGCTTCTCCTCAGACAATGTAGGCAGAACCTCCAGGGAGGACAGGTGACTGCTTGTGGCCAGCAGGCGCCTCCCACATTGCTGGTTCAAAGGCTCCATCTCAGAAATACGACATGCAGTGGAAAAGCACGCAGTAGGAAGACTCACACAGTGATATGATACCGTTTCTCAAGAAGGAAAGATGGAAGGGAGGGAGGGAGAGAAGGAGAAAGAAGGGAGGGGAAAGGAGAAGGAAGGGAGGGAAGGAGAAAGGGAGAGAGGGAGAAGGGAGGGAAGGAAGGGAAGAAGGAGGGAGGGAGGGAGAGGGAAAGAGGAGGGGGGAGGGAGGAAGGAGGAAAGGAGAAAGGAAGGAGAGAAGGAGGGAGGACAGAGAGGGGAAGGAGGAAGGAAGGAATGAAGGAGGGCAGGTGAGGGAAGGAGGGAAGGAGGGTGGGGGAAGGAGGGAGAGAGGGGGAGAAAGAAGAAAAGGGGAGGGAAAGAGAGGGGTGGGCAGAAGAGGGTGAGGGAAAGGGAAGGAAAGAAAAAGAAACAAAGTAACCCACCCAGATGACTCTATACATTTTCAGGGTCAGTGAAAAAGAGGAAGACCCTCAACGAGATGGATTGACACAGTGACTGCAACCACGGGCTCAAGCATAACAAGGGCATGGCGCAGGACCGGGCAGTGTTTCGTTCTGTTGGGCATGGGGTCACTATGAGTCAGAACCGACTCCACGGCCCTTAACAACAATATTAATACACGTGTGTAAGTCTTTCAGCTAGCTGGTAGGAGGTGCCCAGAGTCATCACAGGGTAAGTAGCTGGGAAGGGCCTGGGTTTGGGGAGCTGCTCAGAGGGACTTCAAACTCATAATACTTAAAAAGAAGAGTTTAAAGGACCATGCACCCCTGGTATGATTATAAATTAATTTTTATGTATTTAATGTACATGATTTTTATCAGGAGCCCTGGTGATGCAGTAGTTAAAGCACTAGGCTGCTAACCAAAAGGTCAGTGCTTCGAACCCACCAGCCTCTCCTTGGGAGAAAGATATGGCAGTCTGCTTCCATAAAGAGTACAGCCTTGGAAAGCCTATGGGGCAGTTCTACTCTGTCCTATAGGGTCACCATGAGTCGGAATCGACTCCACAACAATGGGAAAATTATTATCAATTAATTTTAAGCAGACAAATGGGCATAGAGAGTAGGCTGTGACATCATAATTAGCCAACAGGAAAGTACTGTTTTTTTAAAAAAAAATCAAAAGACCCCACAATCTGTTGCACTATTTACCTCAACATTTCCAAGCTAGTAAATTGTTAGGAAAAATATTCTATTGGAGAATTACATTTTTGTTCTTGGAAAACTGTAGGGGGAAAAAAAGCAATGGGAAAACAATTTACTAGCAGAGAAATCCTGAGGACCCATGGGTGTTCCACCTCATCGTTAGAGAGCGAGACAGTTTATGCCCTGGATCGTCGTTCCCGAGTGGGTAGTGACTGCGTTGCCTTTTGTTTTGTTCTGTTTGTTGATCTCTTGGCCGGGTTGGACCTAGCAGGTCAACGGCCAAGAAGCCAGGTGTGAAGCTTTTTCTAGAAAGCTATCCACAAGCCAGACACGCACTGGTGGCGATGCTGTGGAGGGTGAGGTTGGCTTCAAGGATGGAAGAAAAAAACTTGTAGGGTCTGAAGTTCACCATGACAGTGTTGATGAGCTGACCTGTAAGATAACAGGGCAGAAGCGTGAGGGAAACAAACAAAACCAAACCCACTGCCCTGTGAGTCTATTCTGACTCATAGTGACCCTATAGGACAGAGTAGAACTGTCTCATAGGGTCTTCAAAAAAGAGGAAGACCCTCAACAAAATGGATTGACACAGTGGCTGCAACAATGGGTTCAAGCATAGCAACAATTGTGAGGATGGCACAGGACTGGGCACTGTTTTGTTCTGTTGTACATGGCGTCGCTATGAGTTGGAACCGACTCGATGGCACCTAATGACGATGACAATCTTTACTGGAGAAGATTGCCACATCTTTCTCCCGCAGAGCCCCAGGGTGGGTTCGAACCACCGATCTTTCAGTTAGCAGCCAAGGATTTAATCACTGAGCCACCAGGACTCCTTGAAGCATGAGGACGCAGGCACAAATGAGGAAGAGGGAGCCCCAGTGTTTAAACACCGGATCAGCACCCTGCTCCCTAACCACTTTTAAGTGTGCAATTCAGTGGCATTGATTACACTCATCACACTATGCAACAAGCACACTAGCTGTTTCCAAATTTCCTGTTGCCCTAACACAAGCTCAGTGCCCCCTAAGCCATGAGTCTCACCCACTCCCTCAGTGGCTCCTTTTTTCCTACAATTTTTGATAAGTTTCCTCTTCAAATAACACAGTCCAGGAAAACATAGCACTAAGATGCAATTTTGTCAGATACTGTGGTTAGTTGCTGTGGAATTGACTCCGACTCATGGCGACCCCACGTGTGCACAGTAGAACTGCCCCATAGGATTTTCGAGGCTGTGACATTTTGGAAGCAGATCTCCAGGTTTGTCTTCCGAGGTCCTCTAAGAATGTTTATATTTAGGTTTAAGAAAATTCGACCCTATAAATTTCCTTGATAGGAGAGCTCTGAGGAATGGCCATTGAGTTTACAAGAGAGATGATTTCTGATTGTTGGGAGACTTGAACACCACAGGGCACCCTTTAATATGGGTAATGTGCTTCTGGTGAGACCTTAAAAGGCAATGATGTTCAAAAAGCTAAACACAGAATTGCCATATGACCTAGCAATTTCACTTCTAGGTATATACTCAACAGAACTGAAAGCAGAGACACTAACAGGTACTTGTATAAAAATGTTCACGACAGCACTGTTCACAATAGCCAAAAGGTGGAAACAACTCAAATGTCCGTCAACAGATGAATAATCAGAATGTGGTCCACCCATACAACGGCATATTATTCAGCCATAGAGAGAAAGCAAGCTCTGATACATAGTATGACATGGATGAACCTTGAAAGCATTATGATGAGTGAAGCAAGTCAGTCACAAAAGGACAAATGTTATTTGGTCCCACTTATACAAAGTATCTAGAATAGGCAAATATATAGAGATCCAAGTTTATTAGTGGTTTCTAGGGGTGGGAGGGAGGGAAAAGGAGGGAGTGATTGCTTAGGGGCCACTGAGCTGTTCGGGGTGATGGAAAAATTTGGAAACGGATAGTGGCAACAGTTGTACAACTTGATGAACGCAATTAATGTCACTGAATTGTACACTTAAAATGGTTAGGATGGCAAATCTTTTTGTTACATCTATTTTGGTACAATAACATCTTAAAAAAGAAAGAGAGAAACAAAAGGCAGCCCTCTAGTCAAGAAGCCCTGGACACAAGAGTACCCAGAAACTCCCGTCCATTCCAGGGCCAGCTCCAGCCCCCATCAGTCCAAGGGGAAGCACAGTCTGTAGACATGGCTCTTCCGGCAATGGAAGAAGCGGGCTCTGTGCTGGCCCAACCATCTTGGGGGCCCTTTACAGAAAGAAAGCTTTGATTTCATTCCTTTGATTTGATTCCCTGTGCTCCTTGCCCTGGGTGGCTGTTCTGACCACTGAATCTCTCTTGGGGTCATCCCTCTCTTTTGTGGAAGGATAACCCATGTTCTCTGAACCCTTCTGTCCAAGCTGGCAACCTTTCTGCTGAGATAGCTGATTGGATGCATCAATCATAGGCCTTGTCTCTTTAGCTAGCAGTTGTCCAGCCAGTCTTGGTGTCCTCCCCAGATCATGCTTTCTCAACTTTCACAACATGGAGAGGCTGAGAACTTTCCAAATCTTCAAGTTCTGCTTCCTTTTTGCTTAACAGTTCATTTCTGAACTTACCTCTTTTCTCTCACATTTTACTCTAAGCAGCAAGGAGAAACCAGGCCATGCCTTTCACATTTTGCTTGGAAATCTCCTCAGTTAAATATCCAAGTTCATCACGTAACGAGTTCTACTTTCCAGTAAATGTTCCAATGTAATGGAGTCAAGTCCTTTGCCACTTTACAACAAGGATTGTCTTTCCTCCAGTGTCCAATAACATGTTCATAATTTCCTTTTTAATTTTGTTATTTATTTTTTTGTTGCTGTTGATTTGTGAATATACACAGCAGAACATACACCAATTCAACAGTTTCTCCATGTACGATTCAGTGACATTGACTACATTCTTTGCATTGTGCAGCCATTCTCACCATCATTTGCCAAAGTGTTCCACTCCCAGTAAAACGAACTCACTGTCCCCTAAGTTTCCTATCTAATCTTTCGAGCTGCTGTTGTCAATTTGATCCCATGTAGACAGTTTTTGAAAGAGCACAATGCTCAAGGCAGACATTCTTTACTAATGAAGCTTAAGTATTGTTTGGTTTAAAGATGACTTCAAGGAATATTTTTGGTTTAAGGTTTAAAAAAATGTTATCGTGGTAAAATAAATATAACAAAAAGTCTGTCATGTTAACCATAGGTAAGTGTGTAATGGTGGTGCAGTGGTTAAGTGCTCGGCTGCTAACTGAAAGGTCAGTGGTTCGAACCCACCAGGGGCTCTGCAGGAGAAAGTAGCCTATTTCTGTAAAGATTTACAGCCTTGGAAACCCTATAGGGGTATAACTCTGTCTTGTAGGGTCGCTATGAGTCATAATTGACTCAACGGCAACGAGTTTGGTTTTTTGGTTTGGTGTTACATTTACCATGTTGTGCTGAGCAGCAACTCCACCCAGGCCTTGCCCTTCCAGACTTCCCCAGGGAAGTGACTCACCTGCATTCGGGGAGATCAGCAGGTTGTTATCAGACCAGAGGATCAAAATGCCTTTCTGACCAGGAGTGATGAGGACATCCAGGGTTCCTACGTAGTCAAAGGGCAGCCCAAAGCTTCTGCTGAGGGGGTGGTCTGAGTACACGAACTTGGCCTACAAGAAAAGACTACTGAACCTTGAGAGGTCATTACAGGGCAACACGACACTGGGAATGAATGCATTTTATTATTCACACTTGATTTAAACATATCTAGTCCAGTGGGTCTCTCCCCCAGACAATTCTGCCCTCAGGCGACACTTGACACTGTCTGGAGATATTTGTGGGTGTCACAACTGGGGCAGGAGTGCTACTGGCATTGAGTGGGTAGAGACCAGGGATGCTGCTCAACACCCTGCAGTGCCCAGGACGCCCGCACTCCCGAGAAAGATCCCCTCCCCAGCCCATGTTGCCTCCCTTGTGCCTGCATTATCACAGGAGCTCATTTTTCCAGGTTGGTCTCTCTCTTTCCACCAAACCACCTGCACACACACCCCAGAGTCTTCTGTTCCTAACAACTGTTTTTTGAAGCCACTCACACCTTGAGTGTTGTGAGCTGTATCTCTCTCAGTGTTGACTGCTGTATCAAACCTGAACTTGTCTGTGTGGTTTTGAAAGTGCTCTCTTATCTGTGTATTATGGGAGACCTCAGGAATATCCCTGAGTCCTTCTGACCGCACTATATAAGGAGGTAAGATACCAAAATACCGGGACACCAAGATACCCCTTCCCCAGAAGATATGCCATGAGAAAAAAACAAATCAACAAAACAGTTGTCATGGAGTCAACTCTAACTCATGGTTACCCGATGTGTGCAGAGTAGAACTGCTCCATAGGTTTCCAAGGATGTGCCCTTTCAGAAACAGATTGCCAGGCTTTCTTCTAAGGCAACTGCGGGTGGGTTGGAACCACCAACCTTTTGGGTAGTAGTCGAGTGCTTAACCGTTTGCGCCACCCAGGAACTCCTTTGTCTATACTATTGCAGACTTAATATTTTTCTTCAAATTCAGTTCATGTTGACTCATCTTTTAAACTTAGCCTTATCCTAGATGTGAATATCTGTGAAATCACAGGTTTCATGGGCAACTTTTTTGAATACACATTAACGTAATTGTTAACAAATGTTTGACCTAAGATATTTCAGATGATCTCATGCACATCAGCAATACATGCACCATACTTTGTAGTTTATCCCTAGTGCTCGGTACAGTGCTTAGCACTTAGCAGACACTACGTAAATACTGCTGGATACATGGCTGAATGGACAAATGAACGGAGGGAGGTGAAAGGTGAGGGAAAAATGGATGGAGGGATGGATGGATGGGATGATCGATGGGTGGGGGTAGGTGGTTTGTGGATGGATGGAAGGATAGGTGGGTGGGTAGGTAGGTTGGTGGATGGATGTATGGATAGGTAGGTGGATGGATGAATAAGTGGGTGGATGGATGGATACATGAGCAAGTGGTTGGGTGGGTGGATGGGTGAGTAGGTAGGAGACAGATGAGTGGATGGATGAATAGTGGTGTATGGGTGGGTGGATATGTAGGTGGATAGATGAATGGATAGATAAGTATGGGGTGGATATATAGTATGGGTGGTTAGATGGGTGGCTGGGTGGGAGGATGGGTGGGTTTATGATAGGAGGATGGATTGATGGATATACAGATGGACAGGTGGATGGTGTCTTAGTCATCTAGTGCTGCTATTACAAAAATACCAAATGGGTGGCTTTAACAAACAGAAATTTACTTTCTCACAGTTTAGGAGGCTTGCTGTTGTTAGGTGCTGTCGAGTTGCTTCCGACTCAAAGCGACCCTATGTACAACAGAATGAGGAGGCTAGAAGTCTGAATCAGGACACTGGCTCTAGGGGAAGGCTTTCTGTCTGTCGGCTCTGGAGGACGGTCTTTGTCTCTTTTCAGCTTCTGCTCCTGGATGATCTTCATATGACTTGGTATTTCTCTGCCCCCATCTCTGCTCACTTGCTTGCTTGCTTAATCTCTTTTAAATCTCAAAAGAGATTGGCTCAAAACACATCCTAAACTAATCCTGCCTCATTAACATAACAAAGACAATCTGTTCCGAAAGGGGATTATAACCACAGACATAGAGGTTAAGATTTACAACACAAATTTTTGGGGGACACAATTCAATCCATAACAGATAGATAGGCAAATAAAAAGCTAGATGGATTTCAGATATGGAAAGTTAAGTATGTGAGTTTTAACAAAAACCTGGGTTTAGGCAAAAGTCATTTGAGTAGTGCTTTCCAGTTCAACATAACTTACTGTTGTTCCGTCAAGGACAAGCAGCCCGACCTGTGACAAAGAGTGGAAGAAGAAGATCCCACCCAAAGAACCGACTAATTCTTCCTATGGAGCAAACAGAAAATATTGTGTATGAATAAATCAGAGACATTTAAAAAAAAATTATAGACATATTTTTATTTCTAAATTTAATTTCAGGTAGATTGAAGGGAGGCCTGTTTTTAATAATCAATTCCCCCTTTAGGGAAATACAGTACCTAGGGCAGAAACTTGAAGGAGGACAGCCTTGTTTTGGGGGGCCTTGGAGGAAGTGGTGTGAACTAGACGACTAGCTGCTTGCCTAGGTCCCTCACTCCTTGGGACTTGACCAGGACTTGAGAGCAGGGTAGATTCTTTCTGCCTTCCTTCTGACATGTGCAAAGGGGTTGGGGGAAGCCATTCTCTGAGTCAGAAGGAAACTTCCTCATCCCCTTAGCTACCCGAGGATCTTGTTCTCTCTTTGTCTGTTCAAAGTCCAGCTCTGCCAAGCTGTGTGTGGCCTGGTTAGAGGCCCTGCACCTCTCTGAGCTTTCTTCCCTGTATTAGTGTCTGGTGGGTACTGTAACCAAGTACTACAAACTGGGTGGCTTAAAACAATCAAGGTGTTGGCAGGGCCATCTCCCTCTGAAGGCTCCAGTGGAGGAGGCTTCCTTGCCTCTTCTGGTGGCTGCCAGCAATCCTTGGCATTTCTTGGCTTGTACACGCATCACTCCAGTCCCTGCCTCCATCGCCACATGACTGTCTTTCCTCTGTGTATGTCCCTGTGTCCCCTCATCATCTTAAAAGGACACCAGACATTGGATTTAGGGAGCACCTTAACCCAGTATGACCCCATGTTAACTAATTACATTTGCAAGTATTCTATTTTCAGATGAGGTCAAATTCTGAGGTTCTGGGCAGACATGAAGTTTGAGAGGATACTTATTCAACCCTTTACAGTCCCCTCATCTGTAATATGGGGGTGATGAAAGCCATGGATCGAATCGTGTGCCCCAAAAACATATGTTGAAGTCCTAACCCTGGTACCTGTAAACATGACCTTATTTGGAAATAGGGTCTTTGAAGAAGTTATCAGTTAACCTGAGGTTATACCAGAGGAGGGTGGGCCCTAATCCAATATGATATCAAAAAACCTGTTGCCATCAAGTCAACTCCAACTCATAGTGACCCTATAGGACATAGGAGAACTGCCCCATAGGGTTTTCAAGGCTGCAATCTTTATAGAAGCAGACTGCCACATCTTTTTCCCATGGAGTGGCTGGTGGGTTCAAACTGCTGACCTTTTGGTTAGCAGTGGAGTGCTTAACCACTGCACCACCAGGGCTCCTAGCCTTGACCATGGTGCCCAGCTTCTCACGAGCACTCCATAAACTCTGCTCTGATTTTACCTGACCTGAAGCCTCTTGCCTCCTTGTCTACCTTCCTAGAATCCCCAGCCAGCTCCTTTGGCCTGGAATTTTCCTAACCTCCCAGCCACATGGAGTCTCAAAGAAGGAAAAGTCCCAGTTGACCCATCAACAGCTAACTACTACCAGCAGACAGTATAGATGTGTTTATTTTCACATACCTGACGGTAAAAGGCAAACTTCTGAAAGCTGTATCCAAAGGTTTTTGAGTAGTATATATTAGCCTGAGATACCATCTCTCCATACAAATATGCAAAAATCGAATCACCTATATCCTGGAAAAACACACACATAAAATACGCACTTTAAAAGCGGGTAGATGCAGGGACTCAAGCAGGTACCTGTACACCAGTGTTCACTGCACCACTATTGACAACAACCAAAAGGTGGAAACAACCCAACGTCCATCAACAGATGAGTGGATAAACAGAATATGGTGTGTTCATACAATGGAGTTTTATTCAGCCACAGAGAGCAATGGAGTCCTGATACGTGCTACGACATGGATAAGCTTAAAGCATTATGCTGAGTGAAAGAAGTCAGACACAAAAGGGTAAGTATTGTATGATTGCATTTGTATGAAATTATCTAGAATGGGTAAATGCATAGAGACCAAAGTTTACTAGGGGTTACCAGGGGTTGAGAGGAAATGGGGAGTTATTGTCTAGGGGGCACTGAGTTTCTGCGTAGGGGGATGAAAAACGTTTGGAAATGGATAGTGGCAACAGTTGTACAACATGGTGGACATAATCAATGGCACTGACTTGTATACTTAAGAAAGGTTAAAATGGAAAATGTTTTGTTACATAGAGTTTACCACAATAAAACTTAAAAATAAAAAGAAGACAGATGCCAGCAATCACATTCTTGGGCATTTATCCCAGAGAAATGAAAACTTTTGTCCACACAAAAACCTACACAGGAATATGTAAAGAAGCTTTTATTTACAATAGCCCCATAAGTGAAATAACCAAAATGTGGTACATTCACACCATGCGAATTCTATTCCATAAAACACACAATAAAAAGGAACAAACAATCAATATAACAAAAAACCTGGATGAATCTCCAGAGAACTATGCTGAGCGAAAAAAACTAATTCAAAAGTATACATGATTCCATTTACATAATATTCTTGAAATGATAAAACTATAGAAATGGAGAACAAATGAGTGGTTGTCAGGGGTTAGAATGGAAAACACAGGCATCAGATCGACTACATTTGTGGAAAGAGACAATGGGAAAGCTCAATATCATTAGTCAGAACAAAGCCAGGCACCAATTGCAGAACAGATCATCAATTGCTCATATGCAAGTTCAAGTTAAAGCTGAAGAAAATTAAAACAAGTACACGAGAGCCAAAATATGACCTTGAGTACATCCAACCTGAACTTGGAGACCATCTCAAGAATAGATTTGAGGTATTGAACACTAACAGCCTAAGACCGGACAAGTTGTGGAATGACATCAAGGACATCATACATGAAGAAAGCAAAAGGTCATTTAAAAGACAGGAAAGAAAGAAAAGGCCAAAATGGATGTCAGAAGAGATTCTGAAACTTGCTCTTGAATGTAGAGTAGCTAAAGCAAATGGAAGAAATGATGAAGTAAAAGAGCGGAACAGAAGATTTCAAAGGGCAGCTCGAGAAGACAAAGTAAAATATTATAATGAAATGTGCAAAGATCTGGAGTTAGAAAACCAAAAGGGAAGAACCCTTTTGGCAATTCTCAAGCTGAAAGAACTGAAGAAAAAATTCAAGACTCAAGCTGGAATAAGGAAGACTGAAGAATTGATGCCTTTGAATTACAGTGTTGGTGAAGAATATCAAATATACCATGGACTGCCAAAAGAACGAATACATTTGTCTTGGAAGAAGTACAGACAGAATGCTCCTTAGAAGCAAGGATGGTGAGACTACACCTTACATACTTTGGATATGTTATCAGGAGGGACCAGTCCCTGGAGAAGGACATCATGTTTGGTAAAGTAGAGGGTCAGCAAAAAAGAGGAAGACCCGCAACAAGGTGGATTGACACAGTGGCTGCAACAATGGGTTCAAGCATAACAGTCATTGTAAGGATGGCACAGGACTGGGCAGTGTTTCATTCTGCTGTACACAGGGTCCCTATGAGTCCGAACCGACTCGACCATGCCTAACAACAGCAACAACATGGGCAAAATATCGAATGACCCAAGAAGCATCAAAAGCAGATGGAAGGAATACACAGAGTCACTGTACCAAAAAGAAGTGGTCTATGTTCAACCATTTTAGGAGGTAGCACATGATCAAGAACCGATAGTATTGGAGGAAGAAGTCCAAGCTGCACTGAAGGCATTGGCAAAAAACAAGGCTCCAGGAATTGAGAGAATACCAATTGAGATGTTTCAACAAATGGATGCAGCACTGGAAGTGCTCACACATCTATGCCAAGAAATTTGGAAGACAGCTTCCTGCCTAACCAACTGGAAGAGATCCATATTTGTGCACATTCCAGAGAAAGGTCATCCAACAGAATGCAGAAATTATCGAACAGTATCATTGACATCATACGCAAGTAAAATTTTGCTGAAGATCATTCAAAAGCAGTTGCAGCAATATGTCCAACAGCGAAATGCCAGAAATTCAAGCTGGATTCAGAAGAGGACATGGAACCAGGGGTATCATTGCAAATGTCAGATGGATCTTGGCTGAAAGCAGAGAATACCAGAAAGATGTTTATCTGTGTTTTATTGACTATGCAAAGGCATTCAACTGTGTGGATCAT
The DNA here is from genome assembly GCF_000243295.1 of Trichechus manatus latirostris. Taxonomy (NCBI): domain Eukaryota; kingdom Metazoa; phylum Chordata; class Mammalia; order Sirenia; family Trichechidae; genus Trichechus; species Trichechus manatus. The sequence continues at coordinate 9,351,469 of NW_004443993.1, forward strand.
AACAAATTATGGAGAACATTGTGAAAAATGGGAATTTCAGAACACTAATTGTGCTCTAAGGAACCTGTACATAGACCAAGAGGCAGTCATTCTAACAGAACAAGGGGATACTGCATGGTTTAAAATCAAGAAAGGTGCATCACTCCTAAAAATACATCTTAGAGAAATAAGAGCCATCACAAGAATAGCCATACGCACACCCATGTTCATTGCAGCATTGTTCACAATAACAAAAAGATAGAAACAACCTAAGTGCCCATCAACATAAGAATGGATAAACTATGGTACATACACACAATGGAATGCTACACAATAATGAAGAACAATAAGGAATCTGGGAAACATCTTACAACACGGATAATCTGGAGGGCATTATGCTCAGTGTAACAAGTCAATCACAAAAGGACAAATACTGTATGAGACCACTATCATAAAAACTCATGAAAAGGTTTACACTCAGAAAGTAACAATCTTTGACGGTTACTAGGCAGGGGAGGGGTGGGAAGGGAAAAACACTAACTAGACAATAGATAAGTGGTAACTTTGGTGAAGGGTAAGACAGTACACAATACTGGGGAAGCCAGCACAATTTGACCAAGGCAAGGGCATGGTCATGGAAGCTTCATAGACACATCCAGACTCCATGAGGGACCAGATTACTGGGCTGAGGGCTGGGAATCATGGTCTCGGGGACATCTAGTTCAATTGGTATAACATAGTTTTTGTTGTTTTTTTTTTTCCTTGTGCTTTAAGTGAAAGTTTACAGCTCAAGTCAGTTTCTCATGTAAAAATTTATACACACATTGCTATGTCACCCTAGCTGCTCTCCCTATAATGTGACAGCACACTCCTCCTTTCCACCTCAGATTTCCTGTGTCCATTCAGCCAGCTCCTGTCCCTTTTTGCCTTCTCATGTCACCTCTGGACAGGACCTGCCCATTTAGTCTCATGTATCTATTTGAGCTAAGAAGCACACTCTTCGTGAGTATCATTTTATGTCCCATAGTCCACTCTAATCTTTGAAGAGTTGGCTTCAGGAATGGTTTCAGTTCTGGCATAAGGGAGAGTCTGGGGGCCATGTCTTCCAGGGTCCCTCCAGTCTCAGTCAGACCATTAAGTCTGGTCTTTTTGATAGAATTTGAGTTCTGCACCCACTTTTCTCCTGTTCCGTCAGGGACTCTCTGTTGTGTTCCCTGTCAGGGCGGTCTTTGGTGGTAGCCAGGTACCATCTAGTTCTTCTGGTCTCAGGCTAATGGGATCTCTGGTTTATGTGGCCCTTTCTGTTTCTTGGGCTAATATTTTCCTTGTCTTTGGTCAATTGGCATAACATAGTTTTAAAGAAAATGTTCTACATCCTACTTTGCTGAGTAGCATCTGGGGCCTTAAAAGCTTGTGAGCGGCCATCTAGGATAATCCACTGGTCTCACCCCACCTGGAGCAAGGGAGAATGAAGAAAACCAAAGACACAAGGGACAGATTAATCCAAAGGACTAATGGACCACAACTACCACAGTCTCCACCAGACTGAGTCCCGTATAACTAGATGGTGCCTGGCTACCACCACTGACTGCCTTGACAGAGATCACATTAGAGGGTCTCAGACAGAGCTGGAGGAAAATGTAGAACAAAATTCTAACTCACAAGAAAAGACCAGAATTACTGCTCTGACAGAGACTGGAGAAACCCCGAGAGAATGGCCCCCAGACACCCTTTTAGCTCAGTAACGAAGTCACTCCTGATGTTCACCCTTCAGCCAAAGATTAGACAGCCCCATAAAACAAAATGAGACTAAATGGGTACACCAGCTCAGGGGCAGGGACAAGAAGGCAGCAGGGGACAGGAAAGCTAGTAATGGGGAACCAAAGGTCGAGAGGGGAGAGTGTTGACATGTTGTGGGATTGGCAAACAATGTCACAAAACAGTATGTGTATTAGTTGTTCAATGAGAAACTAATTTGCTGTATAAGCCTTCATCTAAAGTACAATAAAAAAAGAAAAAAGAGGTGTGCGTCAGGGTTGTAGCCTCTCACCATGCTTACTCAAACTGTATGCTGAGCAAATAATCTGAGAAGCTGCACTATATGAAGAAGAATGTTGTGTCAGGATTGCAGGAAGACTCATTAACAACCTGCATTATGCAGATGACACAATCTTGCTTATAGAAAGCGAAGAGGACTTGAAGCACTTACTGATGAAGATCAAAGACTACAGCCTTCAGTATGGATTACACCTCAACATAAAGAAAACAAATCCTCACAACTGGACCA
>NW_004443993.1:9353834-9378121 GCF_000243295.1 Trichechus manatus latirostris
ACTTGAAGCACTTACTGATGAAGATCAAAGACTACAGCCTTCAGTATGGATTACACCTCAACATAAAGAAAACAAATCCTCACAACTGGACCAATAAGCAACATCATGATAAACAGAGAAAAGGATTTCATTTTGCTTGGCTCCACAATCAACGCCCATGGAAGCAGCAGTCAGGAAACCAAATGACATAGTACATGGGGTAAATCTGCTGCAAAAGATCTCTTTTAACTGTTCAAAAGCAAAGATGTCACTTTAAGGATTAAGGTGCACCTGAACCAAGCCATGATATTTTCAATTGCCTCATATGCATGCGAAAGCTGGAAATGAATAAGGACGATGGAAGAAGAATTGACCCATTTGAGTTATGGTGTTGGCAAAGAATATTGAATATACACCATGAACTGCAAGAAGAACGAACAAGTCTGTCGTGGAAGAAATACAGCCAGAATGGTCCTTGGAAGTGAGGATGGCGAGACTTCGTCTCATGCACTTTGGACGTGTTATCAGGAGGGACCAGTTCCTGGAGGAGGACATCATGCTTGGTAAAGTAGAAGGTCCTTGAAAAAGAGGAAGACCCTTGACGAGATGGACTGACACAGCAGCTGCAACAATGGGCTCAAACTTAGCAATGATTGTGAGGATGGCACAGGCCCGGGCAGTGTTTTGTTTTGTTGTACGTAGGGTCGCTATGAGTCGGAACCTACTCAACAGCACCTGAGAAGAACAGCAGGGGCAGAGCAGGGGCTGAAGGTGGGCATGACGATAAAAGGTTAGCAGGAGGGAGAGCTTTGTGGTGATGGAACAGTTCTGTGTCTTGATGGCAGTGCTGGTTACATGGGACCCTCACATATGATAACTTGCATAGAAGTAGACACACACAAAGGAGGCCTGGTTGTGCAGTGCTTAAGCGCTCTGCTGCAAATGGAAAGGTCAGCAGTTCAAACCCACCAGCCGCTCCACAGGAGGAAGATGTGGCAGTCTGCTTCCATAAACATTACGGCCATGGAAACCCTATGGGGCAGTCCTACTCTGTCCTATAGGGTCGCTGTGAGTTGAAATTGACTCGACTGCGATACATTCAGGTTTTTTGGAATCTTTACAGGAGCAGATCACTGGGTCTTTCTCCCACGAGGCCACTGGGTGGTTTAAAGCTACCCAGTGGCTCTATAGAAGCAAGACCTGGCGATCTGCTCCTATAAAGATTACAGCCCAGGAAACCCTCTGAGGCAGTTCTACTCTGTCACATGGGGTTGCTGTGAGTCAAACATTGACTTGATGGCACCCAACAACATACTCTGTCGCTGTCGAGTCCATTCCGACTCATAGCCACCTCATGTGACGGAGTAGAACTGCCCCATAGGGTTTCCTAGGATGTAATTTTTGTGGAAGCAGATTGTCACATCTTTCTCCTGCAGAGCGGCTGGTGAGTTTGAATCACTGACCTTTCGGTTAGCCGCTGAGGGTTTAACCCCTGTACCACCAGGGCTCCCTACAACAACATAGAGCCTGTGATTATTTCAAAATAATATTTAAAATAATTTTTCTTAATAATACATATTTTTAAAATTTTACGAAAATGATACTGGCTACATTCATAGTATGACAGTCATTTGATCTGAAAATAGCTCCAGAGCCCCTCTTTTATCTTGGGCTTTCTTCTGAGCCCCCCTAAAAATAGTGCTATTATCCCGCCCCGGGCCATCATGGCCACAGCCCTCAAAGCTTACTGACTTTATTTCTATTCATAATCATCTATGTTTGGGGTATGGCAAAAAAAAAAAAAAGAATGATTTTACACGTACTTACCAAACAAAAGGAATTTTGACTGTAACAACAATTATCACCAGAAATGTGTGAAATGGGGTGTTCTATGCCTGAAAAGAAAAAAAAAATCATTTAAAAATACGCATAACAAGTCCCTGAAGTTCAGAGAAAAGTTTACAGCAGAGTTGCTCAATCTCAGCACTGTTGACATTTGGGGCTGAATTTTTTTTTTTTTTAACTTTATTCTTTTTTTTTTTTTTCCAGTCTTTTTCTATAATGCTCCCCCCTTTTTACTTCCTTGTGGTGGAAATATACACGACGAACCACGTGCCATCTCAACAATTTGTACGTGTACAATGCAGTGACATTGATTACCTTTGTCAAGTACACTTTTTATTAAACCACAATGTACATGCAGGAAGGTGCACACGCCTAGGGTGTACAGCCCAACAACTTTTCACCAACTGAACACACCCTTGCAACCAGTACTCAGTCCAAGAAATTGAACCTTATCAGAAACCCCCCTGCAAAGGTCTTTTTTCCTTTTCATACCCTGCCTCCAGCCTCCTGCCCAATTTTTTTTTTAACTGTGGTAAAATATATATAACAAAACATTTGAAATTTTATGTGTACAATGCAGTGACATTAGTTACGGTCACCATGTTGTGCTACCGTCATTACTATCCATTCCCAAATTTGTTCGTCACTCTTAACAGAAGCACAGCTGGATCGTTCTCCGGGGTGAGGCCGTCCTGTGCACTGCAGGGTGTTGAGCAGCAGCCCAGACCTCCACACACTCGATGCCATAGCACCCCCTCCCCTGTCCTGACAACCACAAAAGTCTCCAGACACGGCCCAGTGTCCCCTGGGGGACAGAATCAGCCCTGGTTTCAAGGAAACGTCTAGACCCTTCAAAGCGGAATGGGCCCCCTTCTCTTGGCTAGGTTACTCTGATCCAGAACATCCTGAGGTCCAGCCTCACGTAAAGTTCTGGCCACACTTTGTTATTGATGCTTTTTTTCCCTCCCATTTGATCTTTTTTTTTTTTTTTCAATCGTGGTAAAATACACATAACATAAAATTTACTATTTTAACCATCTCCGAGAATACGATCCAGTGGCATTAAGTACATTCAGTGTTTTGTAACCATCACCACTACCTATTTCTAGATCTTTCTTGTCATCCCAAACAGAAACTCTGTACCCAGTAAACAGTAACTCCCCCCGCCCCAGTCCCTGAGAACCTCTAGTCTACTTTCTGTCTCTATGAATCAGCCTAGTCTACAGTTTCTCCATGTACAATTCAGAGACACTGACTACATTCTTGGAGTTGTGCAATCATTTTCACCCTCCTTTTCTGAATTGTTCCTCCCCCGTTAGCATAAACTCATTGCCCCCTAAACTTCCTATCTGACCTTTCTAGTGGCTGCTGCCAATTTGATCCCATAGAGATAGATCTTAAAAGAGCATAATGCTCAAGGCAGATATTCTTTACTACTTAAGCTAAACTGTTGTTTGGTTTTAAGACTTCAGGGGATATTTTTGGTTTAAGGTTTAAAGGTTATCTCAGGGCCATAGTTTCGGGGGTTCATCCACCCTCCGTGGCTCCAGAAAGTCTAGAGTCCATGAGAATTTGAAACTCCGTTCCACATCCCCGCCCCCCGCTTTGATCAGGATTTGTCTATAGAATCTTTGATCAAAGCATTCAGTAAGGGTAGCCAGGCATCATCCAGTTCTTCTGGTCTCATGGCAAAGGAGGCCACAGGGTTTTCACTGGCTGATTTTCAGAAGTCAATCACCAGGCCTTTCTTCCTAGTCCATCTTAGTCTGGAAGCTCTGCTGAAACTTGCTCAGCATCACAGCAACACACAAGCTCCATGGACAGATGGGTGGTGGCTGTACATGAGGTGTACTGGCCGGGAATTAAACCTGGGTTTCCCGCATGGAAGACGAGCATTCCAGCACTGCACCACCACAGCCCCCGTCTGCTGTTACCTGTCCTTAATGTAAACTATGTACGACGGAACAGTCCTACCACCCAGCTTGGCCACCAGCCACCTAGAAATCATTACTGACCCCTGCCTGGTCCCCCTCCCCCCAACATCAATCCATTGCCAAACCCTACTGATGCTCCTTGCTCACTCAATCAGTCAAGGTGGGTCTCCATGGCTCACGACCACAGTCCCTGACTAAAACACAAGGTTCCCCACCCACAGGATGCACACCAGGCCCATTTTTATTTGGACCTGAAAGGACAAGGTAACATCAGCAACCTGGGAGAGCTGGAGGCATCCAGGTGCTGACAGTCAAGTAGGAGTGTTGTTTATACTTCCAAAATTAATATTTTGTCTTTCTCGGAGGCCAGCTAAATTCAAACAAAATCAACCATACAAAATGCATGTACCTATAGCTGCGTTCCAGGAATTGGTCTGATAATCATAAATATAGACTTTTTGGTTTATTACGAACAGCAATACTGGACCGGCAAAATGTGCTGATGTTACTGCGGGCACGCCAACCTAAAAATAACGATACGTACTAAATCAATAACGATGTCTTTTCCTACATCGGTTCAGAAAGCAATACTTCTAGACACACACCCAAGAATAGTTTATACCAGCAGTATTTGGTGGGTTCCTAGATACTGGGAAGGGAACTCTGGTGGCACAGTGGTTAAAGCACTTGGCTGCTAACCCAAAGGTCGCCGACTCAAATCCACCAGCCGCTCCATTAGAAAAAGATGTGGTAACCTATTTCCATAAAGGTTGGAAACCCAGCTTTGGAAACCCTATGGGGCAGTTCTACCCTGTCCTATAGGGTCGCTATTATGGATTGAAATGTGTCCCTCCCCAAATATGTGTTGTAAATCCTAACCTCTGTGCCTGTGGTCATAATCACATTTGGGAATGGGTTTTCTGTTATGTCAATGACACAGGATTAGTGCAAGGTATGTCTTGAGTCAATTTCTTACAAGATATAAAAGGAGCACATTAAGGAAGCAGAGATGGGGGAAGATAGATGCCAAACTACGTGGAGATCTCCAAGGAACCAGGAAACAGAAGCTGGAGAGACAAGGACCTTCGTCCAGAGCCGACAAAGAGAGAAAGCCTTCCTCTCCCTAGAGCCAGTGCCCTGAATTCAAACTTCTAGCCTCTTAAACTGTGAGAAAATAAATTTCTGTTTGTTAAAGCCACCCACTTACGGCATTTCTGTTACAGCCAAAACCAGACCAAGTTCGTTGCCATCGAGTTGATTCTGACTCATACGGACCCTGTAGGACAGAGTAGAATTGCCCCATAGGGTTTCCAAGGAGCAGCTGGTGGATTCAAACTGCCCACCTTTTGGTTAGCAGCCAAGTTCTTAACCACTGTGCCACCAGGGCTCCTCTGTTATAGCAGCACTAGACGATTAAGACAGTCACTATGAGTTGGAACTGACTCAATGGCAATTTTTTTTTTTTTTTTGATACTGGTAACTAGGTATTCTAGGGTCAGCTAGAAATGAAACTGAGGAATCGAAATGGGTCTTTGGTGCTCGCAGTTACCCAAAGTCACTCAGCCCCTCTCCCTTGTCAAAGCTTCTCTAAGAGCAAAGCCTCAAGTACAAATGACAAGTGACGAGTGTTGCCAACAAGGTTGAATGTGTCACTTCTAAGGGAAACACCAGTCTTTAACGGCTGGAAACCCCGCATTAGCGAAGGCGCCAGTGGTAGAGTTTCTCAAGAGAGTTACTCGGGGGGAAGGATTTTCCCGGGGGTCTAGGACAATTCACAGGGTCCGTGAAATGATTTCCTGGAAAGTAGGGTGCCATCCAGTCGGTCTCTCAACTGTAAACCCAGCACCAACGAAAGGGGCACTCGCAACAAATGTTTCCTTTTTCAGAAAGAAAACGCTCATCTTGGTAGTAGGCGTAGAATAAAGTCAACTCTTGTTGTTATGGCATAAATTGTATCCTCCCAAAAGTATGTACAAGGAGCCCTGGTGGCACAGTGGTTAAACATTCAACTGCTAATTGAAAAGTGGATGGTTCGAATCCACCAGCCGCTCCACAGGAGAAAGATGTGGCAGTGTGCTTCCGTAAAGATTCTAAAGCAAAACCAAACTCACTGCCTTCAAGTTGATTCCGACCCATAGTGACCCTGTAGGACAGAGTGGAACTGCCCCATAGGGATTCCAAGGCTGCATATCTTTGCAGAAGCAGACTCCCACATCTTTCTGGTGGTGGGTTCGAACCGCTGACATTTCGATTATCAACTGAGTACTTTAACCATTGTGCCACCTTTTGGTTCTGTAAAGATTACAGCCTTGGAAGCCCTATGGGGCGGTTTTGCCCTGTCCTGTAAGGTCATTATGAGTTGGAATGATCTCAACAGTAACAGGTTTAAAGTATATGTTGAAATCTGGGCCCCTATACCTAAAGCCCTGGTGGCGCAGTGGTTAAGAGCTCAGCTGCTAACCATAAGGTTGGCAGCTGGAATCCACCAGCCACTCCTTGGAAACCCTATAGGGCAGTTCTACTCTGTCCTATAGGGTTGTTATGAGTCGGAATCAACTTGATGGCAACGGGTTTGGTTTTTGTTTTTTTTATATCTATAAATATGATCCAGTTTAGAAATATGATGTTATTTAATACATTAAATTAGTATATTTAATAAATAAATACTTTAATATTATGTTTTGTTGGAAATTTCTGTTATGTTTATGAGGTCATACTCAAGTAGAGTGGGTTCTAAATCAAATCACTTTTGAGCTATGCTATAGTTGTTAGCTGCTGTCAATTATCGTTACTGGAGCAGATCGCCAGGTCTTTCTCCCAAGGAGTCCCTGGTGGCTTTGAACCATCAACCTTTTGATTAGCAGCCGAGCGCTTAACTGTTGCAAAATGGACACAGAGATACAAGGCAGCTGCTAGAGGCTGGAACAGACAAGGAAGGATCTCCCCTCAGAGCCAAGTCATCAGTTCCTGAATTTGGACTTCTAGCCTCCTAAACTGTGAGACAATTCCTGTTTTTTAAGGCCACTCACTTGCGGTATTTGTGTAAAGTATTAAAAAGCAACGATGCCACTTTGAAGACTAAGGTGCGCCTGACCCACATCATGGTATTTTCAATCACCTCATAAGCGTGTGAAGCTGGACAATGAATAAGGAAGACTGAAGAAGAATTGATGCCTTTGAATTATGGTGTTGGTGAAGAGTATTGAGTATACCATGGACCGCCAGAAGAACGAACAAGTCTATCCTGGAAGAAGAACAGCCAGAGTGCTCCTTCGAAGTGAGAATGGAGAGACTTCGTCTCACATACTTTGGACATGTCATCAGAAGGGACCAGTCCCTGAAGAAGGACATCATGCTTGGTAAAGTAGAAAGTCAGCAAAAAAGAAGAAGACCCTCAACGAGATGGACTGACACAGTGGCCGCAGCAATGGGCTCAAACATAGCAATGATTGTGAGGATGGCACAGGACCGGGCAGTATTTTGTTCTGCTGTACATGGGGCTGCTATGAGTTGGAACTGACTCATTGGCACCTAACAACAACAACAGGTAACTAAGACATTTCTTTTGGCTTAGAAATTGCTTTAAACATCATCAAGAGATACGTTGAAAAATAAACCACTTGATTATAAAAAACAGATTCTTCTGATAATTCCAAACTATATCTACCACTGAATATTATGGATCTTTGGAACCCTTTGGATTAAGTAAAATAACTACCTGCATTGACGTAGGGATGGTAAATGGAAGGAGACTACTGCCAAAGCTATCTGTAGTGAAAAAAACTCGTGCTCTGAAAGAGACAATAAAAGAGTTAAATTGGGACAATTTCACAGAAGAACACAGGCGATGAAGACACCCTAAACATGTTCCATTCAAACAAAATTCCTTTTTAACTAGGAACCATTTAGGTATTGACATACGTTGCTGTTTGCTGTTAGGCGCCATCGGGTCATTTCCAACTCATAGGGACCCTACGCACAACAGAGCATAACACTGCCCGGTCCTGCACCTTCCTCACAATTGTTGTTATGCTTGAGCCTGTTGTTGCAGCCACTGTGTCAATCCATCTCATTGAGTGTCTTCCTCTCTTTTGCTGACCCTCTCCTTTACCAAGCGTGATGTCCTTCTCCAGGGACTGGTCCCTCCTGATAACGTGTTCATTCTTCTGGCAGTCCATGGTATATTCAATATTCTTCCCAAACAAAGAAGGCATCAATTCATCTTCAGTCTTCCTTATCCATTGTCCAACTTTCCCACACTTATGAGGTAATTGAAAATATCATGGCTTGGGTCAGGCACACCTTAGTCCTCAAAGTGATATCTTTGCTTTTTAACACTTTAAAGAGCTCTTTTCCAGCAGATTGGCCCAATGCAATACATCATTAGATTTCCTGACAGCTGCTTCCACGGCTGTTGATTGTGGATCCAAGTGAAATGAAATCCTTGACAACGTCCATCTTTTCTCCTTTTATCATGATGTTGCTTATTGGTCCAGTTGCGAGGATTTTTGTTTTCTTTATATTGAGGTGTAATCCACACTGAAGGCTGTGGTCTTTGATCTTCATCACTAAGTGCTTCAAGTCCTCTTCCTTTTCAGCAAGCAAGATTGTGTCATCTGCATAACGCAGGTTGTTAATGAGTCTTGCTCCAATCCTGGTGCCCCATTCTTCTTCATATAGTCCAGCTTCTTTGATTATTTGCTCAGCATACAGATTGAATAAGTATGGTGAAAGGATACAACCCTGAAGCACATTTTTCTTGATTTTAAATCATGCAGTATAACCTTGCTCTGTTCGAAGGACTGCCTCTTGGTCTATGTAAAGATTCCTTGTGAGCACAAGTGAATGTTCTGGAATTTCCCATTCTTCGCAATGTTATCCATAATTTGTTATGATCCACACAGTCGAATGCCTTTACATAGTCCATAAAACACAGGTAAACATCTTTCTGTTATTCTCTACTTTCAGCCAAGGTCCATCTGACCTCAGCAATGAAATCTCTCTTTCCACATCCTCTTCTGAATCCGGCTTGAATAGCTGGCAGCTCCCTGTCGATGTACTGCTACAGCCACTTTTGGATGATATTCAGCAAAATTTCACCTGCGTGTGATGTTAATTACATTGTTTGATAATTTCCACATTCTATTGGATCACTTTCTTTGGAATGAGCACAAATATGGATTTCTTCCAGTCAGCTGGCCAGGTAGCTGTCTTCCAAGTTTTTTAGCACAGACAAGTGAGCACCTCCAGCGCTGCATCCCTTTGTTGAAACATCTCAGTTGGTATCCCGTCAATTCCTGGAGCCTTGTTTTTCACCAATGCCTTCCATGCAGCTCAGACCTCTTCCTTCAGTACCATCGGTTCTTTTTTTTATTGTTGTAGTTTAAATTAAGTTTACATTTCAAGTTAGTCTCCCATACAAAAATGTATACATACATTGTTATGTGACCCTAATTGCTCTCCCCATACTGTGACAACACACTCCTCCTTTCCACCCCCGATTCCCCATGTCCATTCAACCAGCTCCTAACCCTCTCTGCCTTCCCATCTCACCTCCCGACAGAAGCTGCCCATTTAGTCTCTTGTATCTACTTGAGCTAAGAGGCACACTCTTCATGAGTATCACTTTATGTCCCACAGTCCAGTCCAATCCCTGTCTGAAGAGTTGGTCTTGGAAATTGTTTTAGTTCTGGGCTGATAGAGAATCCAGGGGCCATGCTTTCCAGGGTTCCTCCAGTCTCAGACAGACTATTAAGTCTGGTCTTCTTACTAGAATTTGAGTTCTGCACCCCATCTTTCTCCTGCGCCATCAGGGACTCTCTGTTGTGTTCCTTGTCAGGGCGAGTACTATCAGTACTCCTGAAATGGTTGAACGTCGATCAATTCTTTTTGGTACAGTGACTCAGTGTATTCCTTCCATCTGCTTTTTATGCTTCCTGTGTCATTCAATATTTTGCCCAGAGAATCCTTCAAAATTGCAACTCAAGGCTTGAATTTTTTCTTCAGCTCTTTCAGCCTGAGAAAGGCCAAGCGTGTTCTTCTCTCCTGGTTTTCTAACTCCAGGTCTTAGCACACTTCCTTGTAATATTTTACTTTGTCTTCTCAAGCTGCCCTTTGAAATCTTCTGTTCAGCTCTTTTACTTCATCATTTCTTCCATTCACTTTAGCTACTCTACGTTCAAAAACAAGTTTCAGTCTCTTCTGACATCCACTTTAGTCTTTTCTTTCTTTCCTGTCTTTTTAATGACCTTTTGCTTTCTTCACGTATGATGTCCTTGATGTCATCCCACAACTTGTCTGGTCTTTGGTCACTAGTGTTCCAGACTAAGACAGTCTAGGAAAAAGGACCTGGCAATCTACTTCTGAAAAACTTGGCCAGCGAAAACGTTACGAATAGCAGCAGAACATTGATATAGTGCTGAGTGAGCCCCTTAGGTCCGGAAGACACTCAAAATATGACTGGGGAGGAGCTGCCTCCTCAAAGTAGAGTCGACCTTAATGACGTGGATGGAGTCAAGTTTTCGGGACCTTCGTTTGCTGATATGGCATAACTCAAAACGAGAAGAAACTGCTGCAAACATCCATTAATAATCAGAATGTGGAATGTACAAAATATGAATCTAGGAAAATTGGAAGTCATCAAAAATGAAATGGAACACATAAATATTGATACCCTAGGCATTAGTGAGCTGAAATGGACTGGTATTGGCCATTTTGAATCGGATAATCATAGGTCTACTATGCTGGGAATGACAAATTGAAGGGGAATGGCATCGCATTCATTGTCAAAAAGAACATTTCAAGATCTATCCTGAAGTACACTGCTGTCAGTGATAGGATAATACCCATATGCCTACAAGGAAGAGCAGTTAATACAATAATTGATACACACACACACACACACACACACACACACACACTCACACACACATTTGAGCATGTGTTATGGATTGAACTGTGTCCCAAAAAAATCTGCATTGTAAATCCTAACCCCATACCTGTGGTTATAATCCCATTTGGGAATAGGTTTTCTTTGTTATGTTAATGACACAGTACTAGTGTAGCGTGTCCTGAGTCAATCTCTTTTAAGCTACAAAAGAGATTAAACAAATTGTGCAAGGGAGGAAGCAGAGATGGGGGAAGAGAGATGCCATGCCACATGAAGATCACCAAGGAGCCAAGAAATAGAAGCTGAAGAGACAAGAACTTTCCCCAGAGCCAACAGAGACAGCAACACTTCCCCTAGAGCCAGCACCCTGAATTTGGACTTCTAGTCTCCTAAACTGTGAGAAAATAAATTTGTTTGCTAAAGCCACCCACTTGTGGTATTTCTGTTACAGCAGCACTAGATAACTAAGACAGTTAAGACTTCTTGAAATAACATTATTTTTAAAGTGTTCCCACGTCACATGTAGCATTATACCAGACATACATTATATGAGAGCCTTTCTTGCTCAGGATAAACTTCAGTTTTGTCATTTATACAGATCTCATCCCATGAAAGTAAAGGGTTTCAGACCAAGAATGTGTATATGAGAAGGAAGCAATTTGTTCTTTTAATGTAGAAAACTTTTAAGAAAGGAAAGACCATTCATGAACATGGTATATCACTTCCTTATTCAGGTTTCTTTCCTCCACCCTCTTTTCAGAAAACCTTTATGGTCATTTTCAGAAAGGAATTACTGGGTCAATTCCCATGTATTTTAAAGTTTTTGTTATTGTGAATAGTATTTTTCAAAATTGCCCTTTCTAATCGGTCACTACCGGTTTATAAGAAACTTGTTCATGTTTTAATGTGTTATATTTGGCTATCTTGCCACATGCAGTTATTAGTTCTAGTACTTGGTACTCGTGGATTTTGCAAATGCTGCCTTTCTGACTTCGTGTTTTACACTTCATTTCTCTTTTTCATGTCTTATTGCACTGGCTGCAATCTCCAGTCTTAAGTCGAATGGGAGTGATAAGACTCTCTTGTTATGTTCTAAACCAGGAGTCAGCAAACTTTCTGTGTAAAAAACCAGATAGTAAATACCCTAGGGGCCATACGGCCTTTGTTGCAACTACTCATCTCTGTTGATGTAGCACAGCAGAAGCTATGCATGATACACTGTATTTTTTTTGCAAATAACGCATCCACGTAAATAATGTGCACACACATCTAATACACAGAAATTGGCATAGCGTGCTTATGAAAATAACATGCGGGGGGGTTGTGTGGTTGGCAAAAATACATAATGCATGCATTATTTTCATAAAAATATGGTGTACATGCAGGGGTGTGGCTGCCTGCCAATAAAACTTTAGCTGTGGACACTGAAATGTGAACTCATATCATTTTCACGTGTCACAAAATATAATTCTTCTTTTGATTTTTCTTTTTCTCAGTCACATAAAAATGTAAAAACAGCATGCGGGCTGTACAAAAACAGGTGGTAGGCCATATCTGGTTTCCAGGCCATAGTTTGCTGACCCCTGCTCTAAAGCCACACCGTCCTCTAGAACCTTTTGTAATGGGGGAAATGTTCTGTTTCTGAGATGTCCAATATGGCACCACTAGCCACTTTGAGCACTTGAAAAGGGGCGAGTGCAACTGTGGAAGTAGATTCCTAATTTTATTTAATTTCAATAACAACATGTGGTGAGTGGTTACCACGTGGGCTAGCACAGTTCTAAGGGAACAATGCAGAATTAGCATCTCATCATGTGAGATGTTACTGCTGTAGAGGAAGCTGAGGGCTCCCCCTGCCCCAGGCCAGCTTCACCTTCCCTGCTCCTCTTCCCATCTTGGGTGATCCTTCCTCTCCAGAGGCCCCTTTGTCAGCAATATACACCCTCTGGACTCTGCCTCCCTCGCTGCTGGGCCTCTCTGGAAGTAGCCTCTCTTCTGTCAGTCTGTCTTGGCTTCTTGAGAGAGCAACGCAAACTCTGGAATTCCATGTCCTTGCTTTCTCTCTTGTTAGATCCCAATGCTCTGTCCCCTGACTGCCAACTCCATGGCCACTGATCTGCCTCATGTGCCTTGACTTCTTTGTGTCCCTTGGCCCTCTCCTCCTTGACCCTCTTCCTCCCTCAGCTTCTAGGTCTCCTGGTTTCCTAGTTCTCTTTCCCTTTTCCCATCCGCTTTGTAGAATCAACATTCCCCAGAGCCTCTTGTCCCTGAACACATGACCCCTGGGTGTGATGGCTGATTCTGGGTGTCAACTTTGCAACACTATGGTTCCCAGTTCTTTGGCAAGTCACTAGTCTGGTTGCTGTTATGGAGTAGTTACATGTGATTAAATCAGTTGGCCTTGGGTAGAGCAGATTACCTTCCATAATGTAATCTGTTGGTGTTGTTAGGTGCCCTCAAGTCGGTTCCAACTCATAGCAACCCCGTGTATAACAGAATGAAATGTGGCCAGGTCCTGTGTCATCCTCATAACCGTTGATACATCTGAACCCATTGTCGTAGCCTCTGCGTCAATCCATCCGTTGAGAGTCTTCCTCTTTTTCGCAGACGCTTTACTTTACCAAGCATGCTGTCTTTTTCCAGGGACTGGTCTCTCCTGATAACATGCCCAAAGTACATGAGACGAAGTACATCTCATCCCTTGTACGAGTTAGCTTATTTCCAGATATTACCATAGTTATTTGAGAAAAAGCCAGAGGTCGAAGAATCTTAACCCTCGCTTCTAAGGAGCATTCTGGCTGTCCTTTGGCCTGGGATTCTGTAAACACTCCTAGTCTCCACCCCCGTCCCTTCTCCAGTCCTGTCCCCTCTTCAGTGTTACCAGGCTGAGGTCTTGAACAAAAGCACAAGCCATGTGGCACCAGATTCTCCACTGTCTTCAGGAAGAGGGTGAACATCTTGAATGGTGTACACATCTGGATTTCTAACTTTGCCCCGAGACAACACCAAGTGCATACCGCATGTGGCATTTGAATGCACTGCTCCAAGTCTATATATGTTTGGTCGCCCCTGAACTCCTACTCATCCTTCAAAACCCAGCTTTGGCATCAACTTCCCAGTGGAACCTTCCTAAGCATTTTCTCCTCAGCCCCCCTCTCTCCCCTCGTGCTTATATCCAGCACCTTTGATAGGTGGTACCACACTGTCCCCCACCAGTCTGTCAGTTGGTTGTACTGTGGAGGCTGGTGTGTTGTTATGATGCTGGAAGCTATCCTCTGGTTTTTCAGATACCGGCAGAGTCACCCATAGTGGAAAGGTTTCAGTGGTGCTTCCAGACCAACAGAGAATAGGAAGAAAGGCCTGGTGATTGACTTCTGAAAAATCAGACAGTGAAAATCCTATGGATCACAACAGAATATTGTCCAATATAGTGCTGGAAGATGAGCCTCCTAGGTTGGGAGGCACTCAAAATACGCAGCAGTTAAAAAGAGTTATGACAGAATATTACGAACAACTGTATAGCAATAAACTGGATCACCCAGATGAAACGGACAAATTCTGAGAAGCAAAATACACGGTGGCCGCAACAATGGACTCAAGCATACCAGTGATTGTGAAGATGGCGCAGGACCAAGCAATGTTTTGTTCGGTTGTACATGGGGTTGCCATGAGTCAGAGCAGACCCAGCGACAACTAACACCACCACCATCAACCACACTATAGTGTGTCTATCTTAGTTACTTGCTGGTCACTTCATCTCTCATCCTCTGATCCCCGGCCCTGACTCTGGCCTCCTTGCAGGCCAGCAACCAGCAATGCAGGGCAGAGAGGTGTTCATGAATGTCTGCTGAATGAATGAATGAGAGCAAATCAAAATTTTTCATAAAAAAGAAGGTAACAGTACATAAAATGGTCACTTACCCTAGATATACAGCTAAGTTTCTCTTGCAAGGATGTGTAATCAAGCTTGTGGTCCTAGACGAAAAGTACAGGATGTCCTAGAGAAATAATCACAAGGTTTTAATAATATGAATATTAATGAACACCTGATAAAAACAGTTCCCAAGGTGCAAAGTTAAAAATGGAAAGGGTGAAATCTAAACAAGGTTGGTGGATTGTATCAATGATAGTTGCCTGGTTTTGATACTGTACTGGGGTTATGTAAGGTGCTATCCCTGGGGGATGCTCGGTGAAGGATAAACAGGACCCCTCTGTACTACTTTTGCAACTTCCTGTGAATCTATAATTAGGTCAAAATTAAAAGTTTTAAAATTCCTTGTACGTGTTAGTTTATTTACAGATTATTTTGACAGTTATTTGAGAGACAGGCCAGAGGTTGAAGAATCTTAACCTAATCAGTTGGAAACCACGGTCACCTAAAGATTATTTGCAAATAGTAGCTGCCATTTCTGAAAGAACACCATGTCGATAGGAAATACATTTTAACCGATGATTTTTTTTCTTCATGCATTTTAGCCACACATCGGGTGATACATTTCCGGCTGCACTGCATTGTATCAACAAAGTAACAGGGTTTGCTTCTCATGTTATTCTGCATTTGATCTCCTATCCAATAGTGGAACAGACAAAATTCAACGCAGACGACCTGAGTTCTAAGCCCAGTTCCACCTCTTGGCTTTCCTCAGGTTACTTAACTGCTCTCAACTTGCTTTTTAGTGAAAATGGGAAAGATTAATCCTTTCTTCAAAGGGCAATTGTGAGGATTAGATAAAGTAACGTTAAGATGCCTGGACCTGGAACTGGCACCCGAGAAAAACTAGATGTTAGTTCCAATCCAGTCATTAGAAGAAAGTGAAGAAGTGATGGTTAAGCAGGAGCTACATACCCCAGGAACTGCCTTGTGGACATTAAATACTTTTCCTGTCCTCACTGTGTGATTACTAGAGGCAAGCAACAAGAGAGACCATCTGTCAGTTTTTATTGACTATTCGGGGTGAATAGCATGTACCTCCTTATCAGGTCTCCTCTGCACTAACTCTAGGGTGCCCACTCTTAATGTTTTTGGGGTTATAAGAGCTCCTTGAGAATCTGATGAAACCGTGTGGCCTCTCCTCCCGGAAACAGACACATTGTTGTTGAGCGCTGTCATTCCGACTTATAGCAACTCCATGAGACAGAGGAGAACTGCTTCATAGGGTTTCCTAGGCTGTAGTCTTTACAAGAGCAGACCGCCAGGTCTTTCTCCTGCCAAGCTGCTGAGCGGGTTCAAACTGCCAATCTTTCAGTTAGCAGCTAAGCGTTTAACTATTGCACCACCAGGGTGCCTTAGAAACAGACGCACAAAAATGCAGATATAATTCTAAAAAGCACGTAAAAGCTCATTCACAGCCCCCAGATTAGGAACTCCTCCAAGGTTTAGGTTTTAATTTTTTTTTTTTTTTTTTTGTGGAGTGGGAGCCAGAAGAACGATGGTTTAGTTTATGGCCGAGGTCCTCAAACTTGAGTGTGAAACAATCACCTATAAACCAGTTCTACTCTGACTCACAGCTACTCCGTGTGTGTCGGAGCAGAACCGTGCTCCATAGGGCTTTCAGTGGCTGATTCTTCAGGAAGTAGATCGCCAGGCCTTTCTTCTGAGGTGCCTCTGGGTGGACTTGAACCTCCAACCTTTGTTTAGCAGCCCATATTAATTGCACCACACAGGAGTAGAGGGAATAATAGCAAGTCTCCCCTGTCCGCAAGGCTGGGGCGAGCTTGGTGTGTTCAAGAATTAAAGGGCGGTGTGGTTGGAACACAAGTGATCCTGAGGGGCGACAGGGGCTAGGCTGGTGGTTCTCAGCCCCCAGGAGGCATTAGGCAACGCCTGAACGAGTTTTTTGACTGGGGAACAGGGCATCTAGTGGGCGGAGTCCAGGGATACTCTAAATATCCCACAATGCACAAAGCGGCCCTCAAAACAGAGAATGATCCGGCCCCAAATGTTAGTGGCGCTGCCGTGGAGAAGCTGGGCCAAATCATGAGCGGCACAGCCAGCCTCTGCAAGCAGGAACTTGGATTTTCTTTTAGAAGCCACGGAGAGAGCCAGGGGAGGGGAATGACAGATCGGATTCCTTTTAAAATAATCCCTCTGGCTTCGGGGTGGAGAACAGACAGAGGGCAAAGCCTAGGGGGGGTGGCGATGGCGTAAAGGCACTAGAATGGGGCCAGAGTTTGAAGTAGAAATGGGAGGGCTTGGTGATGGGCTGTAGGGGTGGGGTGCAAGAAAGGGAGGTTATCAACTTTGGCCCACAGGGGGAGGGAGCTGAGAAGCCTCTGTGAGGTTAGAGAGAGGAAAGGGGGCTGGAAAGCGGGGACAGGGGTGATTTTCCTCGATTCTGCCCAGGCTGGGCCTGTTCCAAGCGTCCCAGGCGTGTCCAGGGGTCCTGCCACTTCCCTCAGCTCAAAGATGAACCAGCGCCCTCCCGGCCCCCGACAGCACCCCAGCCCTGAAGAGCTGCCCCACCGGCACAGCGAATCAGCTCTGACCAGCGGCCAGAGCCGCACAGCCATCGCCGCCACCAGCATCGGCACCAGCATCTCGCTCCAGCGCCCTCCTGGTCCACCGCTGACCATCAACGGCCGCGGGAAGGCGCCTTACAGTCCGCGTGTGTGCAAACTAGAGTTTGAGCATGCGCACTTCGTCTCCCGGGAAGCCCAAATCCACCAACGCTCGCCCTCTAGCTCTGTGTGCGCACGCTGTCTCCGGGAGCGCTAATCCTCCAATGACGACGCGCCCCAGATCCTGAGCTTGTCACCCGCGCGCCTAAGCAGACGCAAGAGTTTGCGTTTGCAGCAACAGTTTGCCCTCTAGGGCCCTGGCGTACGCTTAAAGCCTTCCTCGTGACCCGAAGGTTCTTGAGCGCGCTAGCTGGGTGACCGGGAAACGTGAAGGCGACGAAAGACATCGGACAGCAGGCCCCGCTCGGTGGAACACTCACTTCCACCCCCCTCCACGCCCCGCCCCCGGAAGCGTTCCTTCCCTGGCCATGGCCCCCCACAGGCGCAGAAGTACGCCCCTGGCGTCACGTACGCCCAAGCCCGGCGAGCGGAAATGACGCAATTCTCACGCGTCGTCAGGATGGCCGGGCCATGGCGGCGGGCACAGGCTACGTGCGACTGTGGGGCGCAGCGCGGTGTTGGGCACTGCGGCGGCCGCTCCTGGCCGCCGCGGGGGGACGAGCTGCAACTGCGGCCGAAGCCTGGCTGTCCAGGGGCCGGCGGGCCTGTGACGCCTCGCTTCCCTGGACTCTGTGGGGTCGAGGCCCCGCGGCCACGGGTCAGTGGCGGGGGCTTTGGGAGGGGAGTAACCGCGGTGGAAGCGGCCCATTCACTGGCAGTGAGGACGCCTCCGAGGGCGGCGCAGAGGATGGGGTCGGGGGCGCGGGGGGCAGCGCGGGCGGCGGGGAGGGCCCCGTCATAACGGCTCTCACGC
The DNA here is from genome assembly GCF_000243295.1 of Trichechus manatus latirostris. Classification (NCBI taxonomy): domain Eukaryota; kingdom Metazoa; phylum Chordata; class Mammalia; order Sirenia; family Trichechidae; genus Trichechus; species Trichechus manatus. The sequence continues at coordinate 9,371,914 of NW_004443993.1, forward strand.
CCATGATGATTCCGGACGTGTTCCCGCACCTGCCGCTCATCGCCGTCACCCGCAATCCGGTGTTCCCGCGCTTTATCAAGATTATCGAGGTAATGAGACCCCCCGCCTCGGCCCCAGTTTCCCCACCTCTGCAAGCAGCAGGTAGAACCGAGGGGTCACGTAGCGCCTTCACGCTTCGCAACTTTTTCAGACACGAAGTTTCTCAAGAGCCGAAGTTCGAATCCCTCTCTCCTCACCACTCGCTTGATAAACTAATCCCAGTCCTAGAAATCGGGGCTGGGAGACGCTAGAGTAATTCTGCAGCCCAGTTTACTTTTCTGCGTATCTTGGTAAATGTTTTGTAACATCTCCCCCAGGCGGTCGGCCTTGTGGTTAAGAGTCCTTTTGTAAGATTCATTTCCTTACATCTGTTTGAACCCTTACCATGTGCCAGGCATGGTTCTAGGTATTGATGATACCAGCAGTGTACAAGACAAACGAAATTCATTCTAGTAGGATGAGAGAGGTAATAAACAAGATTAATAGGTAAACGATAGTGTGTGAGAAGGCAGTAAGTGCTGTGGGGAATAATAGAGCAAGAGATGGTACGGGAAGTTTAGGAAGGGGTTGGGGTGGGGCCACATGGTCCCTGGTGGATGTAGTCACCGTTTATTCATTGAACAAAGCGTTCTAGAGCTTCTGCCATGTAGCAGCCACAGAGCAATGAACAAGTCAAAACACAGTCTGTGCTTAAGGGATGAGACCGTAAACAGAGAAGATCATTTTAGACTGAAAAACACAAAACCCCAGATGGCAGGTGGCACACGGGCAGCGTAAGTTGGAGGAAGTGGAGCTTTTAGGGTAGGAAAAAGAAGGACCCAAATGCCCTCGCCACCCACCCCTTCTCCCTTTTTTTTTTTTTTTTTTAAAAAAAAATTTGATGTGGAAACTGGAGTCCCAGGAGGAGAAGGATTATCTGTTAAAAACAACAAGGTCATATAGTGAGTCAGCTTCTGCCCTCACCCTCCAGACTCTGCTGACTGAATGTCAAGGATCCTCTGGGAGGGGCAAGGACAGCACGGGGGCAGCGGCCAGCCTGTGGGGAGGGGAGGGAGCGGGTCCTTCTCCACCTCCTCTCCCACACTGCTGATTGGCTGCGTATGAGCTGCCCTCTCAAGACCTTTCCTTGATGTTCATGAGTGGTAACTAGTGCGGGCCCCAGAGCCATATCCTGGGGTTGATAATCCTGGCTGCAGCACCCCTAGCTCTGTAACCGTGGACAAGCTCTTCTTTCTCTGGGCCTCTGTTTTCTCATCTGCGAAATGAAAATAATAATGTTCCCTCATTTAGAGTAGGAGCCCCAGTGGCACAACAGTTAAGGGCTCAGCTGCTAACTGAAAGGTCAGTGGTTTGAACCTACCCAGCCGCTCTGTTGGAGAAAGACCTGGCAATCTGCTCCGATAACGGTTACAGCCAAGAAGGCCCTATGGGGCAGTTCTGGTCTGTCACATGGGGTCGCCGTGAGTAGGAAGGGACTCCACAGCACCCAGCAACAACAGCCCAACTAAGAGGAGGGGACAAATGGTGAGGCTGCAGCAGTCAGCTGTTAGCAGAAGAGACATTGGAGACAACGCCTGTGGGACCCGATGGCGTGTCCTGAACCTGTTAGTAAAGCTCCGTTTCCTCTTGATTTTGTAGTAGTCACCGACTGACCAGCTGGCCTTCGTAGCTTCTCTCCATGTTAGTTGGTTGAGCCTCTGAGTATAGACCTAAGGGTCTTAGGTTTTGGTTGGTCACGTACCCTCCTGATGGATGCTGTGTATCTTCTTCCCGGAAAAATGCATCTACTGGGGAAAAAAAAAAATTTGCCGTCGAGTTGACACCAACTTCATGGCTACTCCATGTGTGTCAGAGCAGAACTGTATTCCTTAGGATTTTCAGTGGCTAATTCTTTGGAAGTTGATCGCCAGGCCTTTCTTCCAAGGCATCTCTGGGTAGTCTTGAAATGCCAGCCTTTCGGTTAACAGCCAAGTGTGTTACCCATTTGCACTACCCAGGGCTCAAAAGTGTGTTCCTCCTCCAGCCACATCAGCATCACCTGGAGCTTGTTAGAAATGCAAATCATTGGCCACCCCAAACCTCCTGAACGAGAAACCCTGGGTGAGAGGACCCAGCAAGCTCTTAACATCTCCAGGTAATTCTGATACACACTGAGGTGTGATGGCTGCTGAGTTTAGCCGAGGTCTGGCCTGGAAATTCACAGGCTTGAAAGAAATCACAGAGTCCCTGGGTGGTACAAACGGTTAACGCGCTCACCTGCTAACCAAAAGCTTGGTGGTTTGAGCCCACCCAGAGGTGCCTCGGAAGAAAGGCCTGGCGATCTCCTGAAAAATCAGGAGCACAGTTCTACTCTGACACACATGGGGCCGCCATGAGTCAGAGTCAACTCAACGGCAACCGGTTTTGAAAGAAATCCCTGAGCCCTCAGGCCCTTGGTGCTCCATGTCCCACCAGGTGTTTCCCAGAAGACACCGTTGGCCCTTCACCTGTGCTAGAGGGGATGTCCAGATGAGCTGTGATCCTGAGGGCTTTGATCATTGATGAACAGGGTATAGATGTGATGAGGAAAAAATTGCCATTAACACCAGAGGCAGTCATCAGCCTGTGGGGTGGGCCGTATCTGACTTACACATATTTAATGCTGCCATTTTGACGTTTTGGCATTAATAAAAGCAGGATGGTTTAGGTTTTCAAGCAAAGAAATGTTGCCCCAAAAATGTTTTTGCAAGTGGATGTTAAATTGATTTCGTGGTGCTGGCTGTTTGTCTACTTTTTTTTAATCTAGTGTATTTTTTGTTGAGGGTGTACCCAGCAGAACATACACCCATTCAACAGTTTTTACACGTACAATTCAGTGACACTGATTACATTCTTTGAGTGGTGCAACCATTCTTACCCTCCTTGTCTGAGTTGTTCCTCCCCCATTAACATAAACTCACTGCCCCCTAAGGTTCCTATCTAACCTTCCGAGTTGCTGTTGTCAATTTGATCCTGTATGTGGTGCGATGTCAAGTCGATTTTCGACTCATAGCAATCCTGTAGGTCAGAGTGGAACTGCCCCATAGGGTTTCTGATGGATTCACACTGCCGACCTTTTGGTTAGCAGCCGATCTCTTAACCACTGAGCCACCAGGGCTCCAGCTAGATAGCTCTTAAACGAGTGCAATGCTCAACGCAGACGTTCTTTACTAGTTAAGCTAAACTATTGTTTGGTTTAAAGAAGACTTAAAGGGATTTTTTTTTTTGGTTAAGGCTTGAAGATTATCTCAGAGCAATAATTTTGGGGGTTCATCCAGCCTCAGCGGCTTTCAGTTTTCTGTAGGCAAAGGGAGGGAACCTGCAAAGGCATGCAGCTGGTTAAGGCTGCTGTAACTCCGTTCTCTGTGCCTCCCCTCCCTGCTCCCTCCGCCTTTTTCTTTTGATCAGGGGTCCCTGGTCCGTGTCGATTTATGCCCTGGATCAGATTCGCGCACCCCCAGAGAATAACGCCCACTGTCTGCCCTGTGTTTCACTCTGGGGTCACTGTCATGCTAGGTTAAAAATAAGAAGTTGGTTGAGCTGCTAAGAAGGAAAGTTCGTCTTGCCCAGCCCTATGCCGGTGTCTTTCTGAAGAGAGATGACAAGTAAGTGGCATTTTCTTTCACGCCTCCATCCAAGTCCTCCTGCTCTGTGGAGTAGTGTTGATCATTGATCCTTGGCCCAAAAGAAACCAAGCAAAGCCTAACAGGGTCCAGGCCAAGAGGCCACCACACCTTTCCAGTCTGGGCTGAGGATTTGGTCAGAGTGTAAGCTGTCCCGCACTGTCGAGGCCACGGGGGGAGTAACCTTGAGGGCCCTTAGTGGCACAGCGTACCTGCTAGACCCCTTCAGGGCAAAGCTAGCCGGGCTGACCGCGTGGCTCCGGGCCCGTCCACCTTGCCCCCAGGTAGAAAGCAGTTCCGCTTCCAATTCTGAAGATAGATTCACAGCAGGCTCTGCAGTGGGAGTGTGCATTACAGTTCAAACCCCAGCTGGGGCCCCGCTCCAGCATACACTGTGACCTGCCGCAGGTCCCGTCGGTGGTCACCCTGGGCTGGCCGATGCTCCCACAGGCCACCGGGCACCTGTGGGTGCCGAGGCGGCCACTCATAGTGCTCAGTGGTGGCCAGTGGGGGTGTCTCTTGCCCCCCCCCCCCACCGCCTTCGCCATCCCGCAAGAACCCAGGTGCGTGTGTTGATACCTCTTCATGGCCCTCTCCCCCAGCAATGAGTCTGACGTGGTCGAGAGCCTGGACGAGATCTACCACACGGGGACATTCGTCCAGATCCATGAGATGCAGGACCTTGGGGACAAGCTGCGCATGATCGTCATGGGGCACAGAAGGTGCGTGCGCCCGCTGGCCAGGGTGCTGGCCCGTGGGGGTCGGGGTGCCCAGGACCCAGCACTGACCGGCCCTCTTGGGTACACACTGTGGCTCTGTCACCAGAGCAGGGCAGGGACTTAGACCTGTGCCTGCTGGGCCCCCATTTCTGCCCCAAGTCCCCTATCCTGGCGTGGTATAGGTGATCAGTGAGAAACCGTTCCTTTTGACTTTTTTTTTCAAGATTTTATTAATTTCTGGTGGCAACCTACACACCAAACATACATCCATTCACAATTTCTCCATGGACAGTTCACATCCCACCCCCCGCCCCCGTATTGTCTCATCATTGTTAACTTAGGCTCTCTGCTGCTTAGAAAGTTTTTCTGTTACTTTTCTAACCTGTGTATTGAGCTTTGTTGATTGATTGCTGAAATAGTAACCAGTAGCCAGTTTCCACTGAGTTGACTCCAGTTCACAGCGACCCCGTGTGTGTCAGAATAGAACTGTGCTCCCTAGGGTTTTCAGTGGCTGATTTTTCAGAAGTAGATCACCAGGCCTTCCTTCCGTGGCACCTCTGGGTGGTCTCGAGTCTACAGCCTTTCAGGTAGCAGCCAAGCGCTTAGCCATTTGGGCCAGCCAGGGAGTCCCTGCAGAAGTGTTCTGTTCACCTTATGCAGACCAGCACTGCAGAAGCACAGAAAGTAGCGATGCCGTCTGATCGTGTCTCTGAGTGTCTGTGGTCCACGGCTGAGTACGTTTTCCTCCGAGTGCCTTGTCTGCCTCTGCTGCAGAGCATGTGATACATAAAGCTTAGCAGTTGACAGTTTTCACTTAACCAGGTGTAGTTCCTCGTCAGTGTGTGTAGTTTCTACCTCGTTCTGCTGATGGGCTGCGCACAGCTTTTATAAAATCATTTTCACTGTTACTGTCAATCGAGCGGAGTCCCTGGGTGGTGCAAACCGTGAACGTGCTCGGCTGCTCATGGAAAGCTGGGTGGTTCAAGTCCCCCCAGAGGCACCTCGGAAGAAAGGCCTAGTGATCTCCTTCCAAAAAACCAGCCATTGAAAACCCCGTGGAGCACAGTTCTCTGACACACGGGGTCGCCATGAGTTGGAGCTGGCTTGAGGGCAACTGTTGGGTTTGTCGAAGAAGAAAAATCCACAAGATCAGGTTAGGCTCGAAGTTCTTGAGAGAGAGACTAAGTAGCTTTTCAGGTGTGTTCCAAGGAACTTTAGGACGTTGCTCAAAAGAATTCATGGTCAGGTGCACGTGGAAACCGTTTCATACCCCGTCCCTCTCGTGGAGAGCTGTGAGCCGTCAATGGAGTCGCTGGTTGCTGTGGAGTCGATTCCGACTCACGGTGACCCCCTGTGTACAGAGTAGAACTGCTCCATAGGGTTTTCAAAGCTGTGACCTTTTGGAAGCAGCTCGCCAGGCCTTTCAAGGTACCTCTGGGTGGGTTAGAACCGCCAACCTTTCGGTTAGTAGTCTAGTGCTTAATCGTTTGCACCACCCTGTGACTCGTTAATGCAGTAAAGGTTCTGAAGAGCCTCTCATTGGAGACACTTGTTGGAGTTTGTTGAATCTAGCATTTTCTGTCCTTTTTTGCTCACAGACCTTTTTCTTTGTCAGCCTGGCGATTCCCCCAGAACATACTCGGGGGAGATGGTGGTCTGTGTCGTTTATCTCTACACTCGTCCTCAGCTGCTCATGTTGGAGTCTGTTGGAGGGGAGAGGCTGCTCCTCTGTCCCCCACAAGGATTTGTGGGCCAGAGGGGACAGAGTAAGATGCAGCTCAGAGTCTGACAGCATGGGGACAGAGTAAG
>NW_004443993.1:9378221-9481685 GCF_000243295.1 Trichechus manatus latirostris
AAGATGCAGCTCAGAGTCTGACAGCATGGGGACAGAGTAAGATGCTGCTGAAAGTCTGACAGCATGGGGACAGAGTAAGATGCAGCTGAAAGTCTCACAACAGTGGCAGCCCCTGTGCCCTGAGTGTTAACCCGTGAGCTGCTGACAGTGAGCTGTTGGTTCCTGAGGTGCGCAGCTGACTAGGTCCTCACTGAGGCCTAGCTCCTCTTCTCTGCGCGCCCGAGTCCTGCGTTAGCCAGGCTCAATGCTGGCGTCCACAGTAGGTCCAGGCCAGCCTCCTGTCTCTCCAGAGTTGTCTTAGTCATATAGTGCTACTCTAACAGAAGTACCACAAGTGGATTGTTTTAACAAAGAGAAGTTTATGTCTTCACAGTAAAGTAGGCTAAAAGTCCAAATTCAGGGTGTCAGCTCTAGGGGAAGGCTTTCTCTCTCTGTTGGCCTTCTCATCAATGTTCCCCTGCACTAGGAGCTTCTCCGCGCAGGGATCCTGGGTCCAGAGGACACGCTCTGCTCCTGGCACTGCTTTCTTGGTGGTATGAGGTCCCCTATCTCTGCTTGCTTCCCTTTTGATAAAAGGTGGTACAGGCCGCACCTCAGGGAAACTACATTGGATCAGGGATGTGACCTGGGTAAGGGTGTGTTACAATCCCGCCCTAATCCTCTTTAACATAAAATTACAATCACAAAATGGAGGCCAACCACACAATTCTGGGAATTCTGGCCCAGCCAGATTGATACACATATTTTTTGGGGGACGTAATTCAAACCATGACAGGAGTGTACTGTCCTTCTGCTGGGTGACGCAGGAGAAAACCGAGAGGCTTAACCCCCTGTGTTCTTCTAGCACCTCAAGAGGGGCCTGCCCCCGCGGAGCCCACGCCTTAGTCTCCTAGCACTGCCCTAACGGAAATACCACATGTGGGGGGCTGTAATGAACAGTCGTTTCTTGTCTCACTGTCTGGAGCCTGAAAGTCCAAATCTGAGTCTTGGCCACATCACTCCTTCTTTGTCGGCAGCCGTGGGCGTTTCTTGATGATCCCCACACGATGTCTTAGTCTCCTTTGCGTCTCTGTGTCTGTTCTGCTCTTATTTATTGTGGTGAAAATACACTCACCCAGACATACACCACTTCAGCAATTTCACATGTTCAATTCAGTGACACTGGTTACGTTCTTCAGGTTATGCCACTTTTCTCTACAACCTTTTCGAGACTCTTTCACCATCATTAACACAAACTTTGTACTCTCTAAGCTTCTCATCTGTCCTTTCGAGTTGCTATTGTCGGTTTAAAAGCCTGTCATGCTTCCTGCAGACATTATTTTCTAATTAGGCTAACCCCATTATTTGGTGCAAGATGACTTCAGGGGATAGTTTTAGTTCAAGGTTTAAATATTTCCTCAGGGTAATAGTTTTGAGGGGTTATTTTGCTCTTTTTAGAACCCAGAAGCAATTAGATTTAGAACCCACCCTCCTCGGGTATATTCTGTTCATCAACAGAAGAAAGAAAACCCTATTTCCAAACAGGATTACATCCACAGGTATAGGGGTTGTGACCCCAACATGTATGTTTTGGGGACACAGTTTGTAACACCTACTTTACATGAATTGGTCAGGGAGGGCCTCTCGGAGGAGGTGCCCTCTGATTGGCCGCTGTGTGATGGGCTGAGGCCAAGGGAGAGGGCAGAGTCCCAGAGACGGGCTGGCAGTTGGCCAAGGGTGGGGGGCCAAGGTGACGCAGGCAGTCACGGGAGGCCCTAGGGCTGCTGCTCCTAGCTGCCACCTCAGTCGTTACGCTTGAAACACATGGGTAGCAGCAGGGAGGGCTTGGCGTGGAAGACAGGCTCTGGGGGAGTCTGGCTGGAGTACAAGGACGGATGGAGGAGGGGATGCTGGCCTTGGGGCTCCGAGTCAGCAGGTCAGCCTCCACCTCCAGGCCCCGTGGTCGCCCTCCCCAGTGGCTGCAAGGGACTGGGCTCAGCCTGGACCTGACATTTCCAGCCTCACTTAGTTGTCGTAACGGGGACACCTGGGCTGGGGCCGGCACACCCCAACCCCTCCCCTCCACCTTGTTCCCACCTTCAGGATTCACATCAGCAGGCAGCTGGAGGTGGAGCCTGAGGAGCCGGAGGCAGAAAACAAGCAGAAGGCCCGGAGGAAGCCGAAGCGGGGCAAGAAGGAGGCGGAGGAGGAGCTGAGCGCCAAGAGCCAGATGGAGGTGGTGATGGAGCCCGGGCTGGGCGCCCCCCACGAGGTGCTCATGGTTGAGGTCGAGAATGTCGCCCACGAGGACTTCCAGGTCACGGAGGAAGTGAAAGTGAGTCTGTGTGGTGGTCGCGCTGGTGCTCCCGTGTTCCCGGGGGCACCAACGGCAGACATCACCAGTCGATCACGGCGCTCTTTCCCGCTGAGCTCGGGTGGCCTCGGAGGCCTTGTCAGCACAGCGCAGAACTGCAGGACATTTCTGCCATCGTGGAGAGTTTGTACTGCACAGCGCTGCCCTCGTTTTCATTCAGGGAGCTCTGCTGGTGCAATGGTTAAGCGCTCAGCAGCTAACTGAAAGGTTGGCAGTTCCAACCCACCAACATCTCCGCAGGAGAAAGGCCTGGCGATCGCCTCCCATAGAGATTTACAGCCAAGAAAACCCCGTTGGGCAGTTCTGTGCTGCCAAGTGGGGGTCCCCAGAAGTTGGAATTGACTCCACTGCCCCCAGCAACAGCAGTTTTAATTTAAATAGCTGCATGCGGCTAGTGGCTACGTGCCACACAGCACAGCTTTGAGATTTCTTAGGAGAGTCTCGAATTCCGAGAATCAGGAAGACCCTGAGAGTCGGTCTGTTCATCGTGGTTATTCCCAGTGCCCTGGACCTCCTGCTGTCTGGTTCTGTTCCTTCTACAAGAGTTATCTCAGACAAATTCAGGTCAAACTCAGTAACCACAGACCAGGCGATTACGTTTCACAGGCCGCCATGGCAGCTGACCGCTTCAGCCCACTGGTGTGGTCATTGGATGTGACGTGCTGGAGCCCGGCACTTTCTGGAAACAAACATGGGGCGGGTTTTTACACCACAGGCTCTGTCCAGTGACCCCGCCCAGAGCATTCCCAGTGTCACTGCGGCTGAGAGAGAAGCACGAAGGAGAACCGGGCCCGGCCACACCCACGGTGTCCACGGCAGAGGGGCTGAGAGCCCGGGTGGCGACGCACAGACACACCCTGGACCCTGGATCGGGTCACGCCCTGGGTGTCTCACGATGTCTGAGAAGGGGGAAGGAGGTGTGGCGGTTGTGAGGATAGTGCTTAAAAATGAAGAACCAAAAACAACAACAAAAAAATACCAAACGTGTTGCCGTCATGTCGATTCCAACTCGTAGCAACCCTGTAGGACAGAGCAGAACTGCTCCATAGGGTTTCCAAGGAGCAGCCGGGGGATTTGAACTGCTAACCTTTTGGTTGGCAGCCGAGCTCTTAACCACTGTGCCACCGGGGTTAGGAATCAAGAGCCCCCTTTTTTTCAAGTGTTCCAAGGCTAAAATGCAGACTAGTCTGAGGGGATGGGCCCTGATTGTAGTCTGTCCTTCTTGGTCCTGAGTCCCGTGGCTGGTGCATTTGGCTCCACTTTGTGGCTTCGTCTGTGAGGCCCTCCTTGGCCAGGCCAGCTGGCTGGGGAGGTGGGGAAGTGGCAGGTAGAGGGGACTCCTGGGCTGCTGACCAGGCCCCCAGTGACCCGTCTGGCTCCTTGTCTGCAGGCCCTGACTGCCGAGATCGTGAAGACCATCCGGGACATCATCGCCTTGAACCCTCTCTACAGGTCGGTTCCCTTTGCACAGCGGGGTCGGCACCAGGCCTTTGCTGAGTGTCATCCTGGCAGAAGACCTTGCCAGCGGCAGGCTTGTGAGGAGGAGGCCGCCTGCCGTGCAGGGCCTGCCCCCCAGAGCCCACCTTCCCTCAGGGTGAGGGGGACTGAGCCGACTCACCTGGCCCTGGGCCTTTTCCCTCCTTCCTGCTAACAAGGCCCTGGATTCAGCTGGAAGCCTCGGCTGTCATCTGCTCATAGGGTGGGGGGGGGCCTCATGAGGTCACTAAATGGCCGTCCGAGGGGACTTGCATTTGGGGATGGGCTTTAGCCTTGCCCTAGCGTGTGGGACAGGCCGACCCACCAGCTCTGCATGTGAGGAGGCTCGGGCAGAAGAGCTGGCTCCCAGGGGGCATACCCCAAGGCATCACCCTGAGCAGCCTGGGAGAGGAGAAGGAGCCCCCTCTGCCTGACACTCCTTCCAGCCCCAGGGCAGAGGGGGCGGGGCCCAGGCGTCCATGTGTCCTGTGATAGCACTCTTCTGTCCCTCCCAGAGAGTCGGTGCTACAGATGATGCAGGCGGGCCAGCGTGTGGTGGACAACCCCATCTACCTGAGCGACATGGGTGCCGCGCTGACCGGGGCCGAGTCCTATGAGCTGCAGGACGTCCTGGAGGAAACCAACGTGAGTGCGGCAGCGGGGGCGGGCTTCCCCAGCACCCAGTCCCCACGTGGCCCTGCAGCCAGCTGGTCCCTCTCTGCACGCTGGGCAGCCAGCACCAGCCCTGCCCGCTCTGGCAGCTCTGCCCTCAAGAAGGGTTCATGTTGGCAGAGGGGATCTGTCCACGCGCGTCCACCTTGTTCTCTTCGGCGGCTGCGTCTTCTCCCCCGAGGGGGTCCTTCCGGCTGGGTGTTGAGGTTGTGTCCCGCCTTTGGCTGTTCCCAGCAGCGTCTCTGTGGCGTCCTTACCCACGTTTGTAGCCTGGTGGCGTCTTTCTGCGGCACTGGAACCAGTGGGTCTGAGTGGCCGCTTTACTTCTGTGGGGCGTGGCCTGGCAGCTCTGCAGAGACCCTGCCCACCGACCCGCAGCTCCCGAGGGCCTGTCGTCCCCCCCTCGCCCTGGCACAAGCAGATGCCAGTCTGTGACATCCTCTCACGCCTCCTCTTTCTTGCTAGATACCCAAGCGGCTGTACAAGGCCCTGTCCCTCCTCAAGAAGGAGTTTGAGCTGAGCAAGCTGCAACAGCGCCTGGGCCGGGAGGTAAGCACGGCGGGGCAAGTGGCTGCTTCCGGACTGACCGCCAGGCTGCCCTGCATCGGCCAAACCGAGACGTGCTGTGCTGCTGGGAGGCTGCACAGCGGGCCCCAAAGTCCTCTCCGATTTGAGGGCTGCACAGAGTCAGTTGCTCTGCGCTCTGGCCTGTGGAACTCCTTGCGTTAAACAGGAAACTTCAAACTGGTCCCAGAGTATGAGCCCAGGCTGGCGAGGTCCCAGGGCCATCCTACCTCGAGGCAGACAATTTCCCTGCCTTGGTAGGCCTGGGAGCGACGCTAGAAATCAGGACCCAACCCAGGAAAGGTTGAAATGCTGTTTTCCTGACTCGGCTGTTTGGGGTCCACTGTCCCGATTCTGGGGCCCTGGTGGAGCAGTGATTAAGTGTGCGGCTACTAACCAAAAGGTCAGCAGTTCGAGTCCAACAGCCGCTCCTCGGAAACACTGTGGGGCAGTCCTGCTCTGTCCTGTAGGGTTGCCGTGAGTCGGAATTGATGGCAATGGGTTTTTTGGGTCCTGATTCTGGCCAAATCCCTGGACTGCCTGTACGAGCAAGTACTTGGCGTCACACTGAAGAGCCATTGACTCCCCGCCACGGATTCAGTGTTACTGGTTGCACTGCCTAAAACCAGTTTATGGGGACAGTGGTAGAATCTTCGTCTTCCACGTGGGAGACCCAGGTTAGATTCCGGCCATTGCACCTCACGCGCGGCCACCACCTGGCTGTCACTGGAGGCTCGCATGTTGCTAGGCTGCTAAACAGGTTTCAGTGGAGCTTCCAGACTAAGACAGGGTAGGAAGAAAGGCCTGGCGATCTGCTCCTGAAGAATTAACCAGTGAAAACCCTGTGGAGCACAGCTGTCCAGTCCACAGCTGACCATGGGGACGGCGCAGCACTGGACAGGGTTTTGTTCCACCGTGCAGGGGGTCACCACGCGTTGGGGGCCAACTCAACGGTGGCCGGCAACAATAGAATTGATTTGCGTGTTCCCAGTGGTACAAGTCCCCCGCGTTGGGAGACTCTAGGTTCAATGTGGAAGGAAGTGGAGGGTTTGTGTGCAGGGTTTTCTCTTCCTTACGCTCCTGGGAGGCAGCAGGGACCGTGACTGCGGCCGGCCCCCTCCCGGCCCGGCAGAGCCACACCTTAGGCTGGGGCCCCGCAAGGCCCCCTCTCCTGCGCACCCTGGTCTTGACAGCCACCCCTTGGCCCTGCAGGTGGAGGAGAAGATCAAGCAGACGCACCGCAAGTACCTCCTGCAGGAGCAGCTGAAAATCATCAAGAAGGAGCTGGGCCTGGAGAAGGAGGACAAGGATGCCATCGAGGAGAAGTTCCGTGAGCGCCTCAAGGAGCTGGTGGTCCCCAAGCACGTCATGGACGTGGTGGACGAGGAGCTCAGCAAGCTGGGCCTGCTGGACAACCACTCTTCTGAGTTCAAGTGAGTCCACACGTGCGTGCGCTCTGCGGGGCACAGTGTCCAGCCCTCGGGGTGACCCCCTTCTCATTCCCAGCCATGGGAAAGCCAGGTGACCAGGTGTGGGGTCTGGGACGCCATCCTTGTCAGCCAGGAGGGTGAGGGTCCCTGTGGCACGATACGGGATGGGCCGCTGTCATCCTCACTTTGCAAGTGAAAATTTCAGTGCTCAGAGAAGTTACATCAGCAGCCAGGGCTGTCTGGCTCTAAGCCAGTGCTGCTAACAAGGACTAGGAGGCCCCAGACCCTCGCTTGTCCTCCCCCCGCCCCCGTGTGCTTTGAGAGCCGTCCAGGAGGTAGCAGTGGCCTTGCCCTGTGTCATCTTCCCCAGCACAGGGCCTGGGGGCCTCCAGTTCCCCCACAACAGTTCACACGGACCAGTTCATCTGGCTCTGCCATGCTGGCCCGCTGGATGCAGCCAGGATAGGACAGCCTGGTGGCTTCTTGCGCAGCTCCCTCTGCTCTGGCCCGGTGAGCACGCCACGCCAGCAGTGCTCCTCACAGGTGGCGGCCCTGGGGCAGCTCTTTAGAAAGGAGGATCCAAGCTGGCCTCACACCTGGCTTGGATGACCTCCTGGAGACGCCGGGGGAGAATCTGCTTCCTGGCTGTTTTTAGCTTTTGCAGGCTGCCCACGTTCCTTGGCTCATGGCCCCCTTTTCCATCTTCAAAGTCAGCAGCATAGTGTCTTCCCATCTCTCTCTCTCTCTCTGATCTCTGCCTTCGTTGTCACATCTCCTCTGACTCTGATACCCGTCTCCCTCTTACAAGAACCCTTGTGATCACCTTGGGCCCAGCCAGCTCATCCGGGGTCATCCTATCTCAGGATCCTTGATTTAGTTACTTGCAAAGTTCCTCTTACCACGTAAGGTGCCACAGTCGCAGACTCCAAGGATTAGGACGCAGACGGACGTCTTTGGGGCTGCCATTCTGCCTCCGTCCCTCGGGGCTTGTGTACTTGGTCAGCGGGGACCAAGTGAAAGGCCAGCAAGATGCCTCCTACCGCCCCAGAGTGAGCAGGTCTGCACCCTTGGCTCTGCCCCAGGTCCTGACAGCCTCGGGACAAGCCCACCCAGTTACATGAGGGGCTTTTGGCCCCTCCCCAGGCACCACCCGCAGTTTCTCTCTCCCCATCTGGAGCCTAAGACCCCTTTCCAGCCACGAGCCTGGTCACGTCCCGACCTGTCACATCCCTGCCACGGCTTCTGTGGCCGCTAAAACACAGGTGCTCACTGCATTTGCAACCCGAACAAGGGAGGCAAGAGCATGTCAGGCCGGCTGACCCGGCGGGTGGGGTGAAACCTTTAAAAGGCACCTGGGGATGGACTGTGCCTGAGGCGTCTCAGGGCCACACGCTCTGTCTGGTCTGGGCCCTGCGGCCTCTCCCAGCTCTTCCTCAGCACCGCAGGGTGAGCCCCCTTGGTGACGACATGCCCCAGCACCTGTAAATGGGCCTCCTGGCCTTCCCGGACGGCCGTCCCTCCCGGACACCCAGCCCCCTCACATCCACAGGCTGCCTCATGGCCCGGGCAGCTGCTGTCCACAGGCTCACAGCTCCAGGCTTAGGATCAGGATGGGGCTACCCCGCTGACCCCCGCTGCCTGCCTTGGTTTCCCCACTTGCCTTGGGCCTGGGTTTCTCGTCTTCTCTCCCCCACCCCCTCTGGTGTGGTTCACTCATCCCCCAGCTGTAGGGGGCAGGAGGGTCCACATAGCTCGGCTCTGTGCGGATGCATGTCAGACCGAGTGGTCCCCCTCCCAGCTGAGGCTCGGGGCCTTCTCGGAGCCCGGCACGGTGCTGTGTTCTGCTGGCTGTGAGATGCCTCGGGCAGTCCATGCCCAGATGCCTTATAAAGGGGTTTCGCCCCTACTCGTTCATATTACAAACGCAGCGGGCGCAGGGAACATGCTTCCAAGTCCCCGCTCCGCCATGGCCCGCTGAGGGCTGGGCGGTGTGCCGGGCCCCGCTCATCAGCCTGTTTCATTCTGTGGCAGTGTCACCCGCAACTACCTGGACTGGCTGACGTCCATCCCGTGGGGCAAGTACAGCAATGAGAACCTGGACCTGGTGCGGGCCCAGGCGGTGCTGGAGGAGGACCACTACGGCATGGAGGACGTCAAGAAGCGCATCCTGGTGAGCCTGCCGGCACCCTCACCCCACCCACCACCAGCCTGGGGTCCTGGGGTTCGGGCTGTCCCACCTGGGTGCCACAGTCACAGGTTCTGAATATGCTTGGTCAGGGTGCCCAGGACGGGCCCAGGGGCATAGTCTCTCTCATCTTGTGGATTTACCTCAGGGAGGGGGTGCCTTGGGGCTGACCCCTGTACCTGGAGCCCAGGATTTCCCATGTGCTGTGGCAGAGCCCACAGGAACCACCTGGGGTGCAGAGGGCTTGGCAGGGGTAAGGCTGGTGCAGCCCTGATGCCCAGCAGGGGCTACAGCAGGACTGATGGGGTGCAGAACCCCAGCTGGAAGAGTGGCCTTGGGGCGGTGCAGCAATGGCAGAGGTACTGCGTGCGTGTACCTGGGCCCACCCACCCACCTGCCCGCCCGCCGGCGGGAGCTCACAGGAGCTCACGGATATGTGAGGCTTGATGATAGAAAACCGTGGGGCAGGAGCCCACAGGGCAGGGAACATGACCAGATGCATACGCTTGAGGTGGGCCTGGCGGAACCATGGAGCTGGGCGGGACATGCCCTGCCGTGGGCAGCGCCCCCAGGATAGACCTGGAGCTTTGGGTGGGGCTGCCAGTCAGCATCAGCCCCTTGGCACTTAGCCTTTGTGGGTTTTACATATCCCTGGCCACAGGCTGTGTCTCTCATGGCAGATGACCGTTGCAGCCACTCAGCGGCTCCGGGGTGAGCCTGGGCCCTTCATGGGAAAGTGGGGAGATGTGTGCAGCTCAGGGTCTTGGGAAACCACCCCCCACCTGTCCCTGAGCCTGGCCTCTGCCCACAGGAGTTCATTGCTGTCAGCCAGCTCCGCGGCTCCACACAGGGCAAAATCCTCTGCTTTTACGGCCCACCTGGCGTGGGCAAAACCAGTATCGCCCGCTCCATCGCCCGCGCACTGAACCGCGAGTACTTCCGCTTCAGCGTTGGGGGCATGACCGACGTGGCCGAGATCAAGGGGCACAGGTGGGTCTGGCCACCACAGTGGCACTTGCCCTCGTGGCTCCTTCGGCCTCCTGCCTGGTTAGTTGAACGTCCTCGGGCTCTGCACTCGTGTTTGCTCAAGGGCTGTCCGTTGCAAGTAGCCAACTGCACCAACACTGAATGAAGTAACTGGAAAATCGAGGCACAGAGCTGCCTGCAGGCCTGGCTGAGTCCAGGCGCTGCAGCAGCATTGGCAGGAACCTGCACCTCTTGGACAGGCTCATGGCAAACGACCCCTGGTGGCTCCAGCTCATGTGCCACCAGCTTAGCAACCCTGACGGGACAGCACCAACCTGGTGTCCAGAACCAGGGTGGGGCTGGCCTCCTGGAAGCCTGTGGACTAGAGTAGGGGGGAGGGGGGTCTCCAGTGAGAGCAGGGGGGAGGGGGCCTCCCAGTGAGAGCAGGGGGAGCCCCTGCACCCACCTTGTTCCTCTCCTGCCGTTGGCCCTGCCCAGGGCTGGACCTCCCCGCATAGCAGGGCCTTCATGCCTGCCTGGCCCCTGGGGCCAACGGCAGGAGGGTGCGTTGTCGCGGGCCTTCCAGCTACGCTGGTATGTGGAGGACAGTTCTTCAAAAAGCTTGGCTTCTGTGAGACAGGTATGAGGTGTGTGGTCTGTTTGCCACCTGTTGGGATCACCCTGCACTGCGTTTAAAGATGTTGTAAGTCAGTGTTTGAAAACTAGGAGCTGTTCAGCTTCTTTAAAAAAAATCAACAGTTCTAGTCTCCTGGGACCCACTGGAGCTGGGCCATGGCTGCCGTGTGGACGGGTGAGAGCTCCCGCTTGGCACAGCCTCCATCCGCGGGCTGTCTTGAGCCCGCAGAAGCTTGCCTGTCTTGCTGGTCTTCCTGCCCCGGCCTGCTGTGAGCACTAGAGGTTCTGCAAAGGGAGCCGTCAGCGGGAGACAGCAGGGCCAGGGTGGCCAGGCAGGAGGGGAGCGTGCTGAGGGCAGACGGGGGCAGAGGCTGGGAGGCCTGGCCTTGCAGAGCCGAGAGGGCAGGGGTGCCACCCCGTCCCAGGGAGAAGGATCGGGCTTGGGGCAGCAAGTGGTTTGAGGCTGGCTTCCTGTGGCGGCCCCGGAGCTGCAGGCTGAGGACCCCGCTGGGGCTGAGCTGAGACCCTGGCCAAATTTCTAAATTACCACGCGCAGGTGGTCTCTGACATTGGGTGCTCCACCAAGAGGGCTGAGGGGATGTGGGAGGGCAGGGGCCACGGGCACTCTGTGCTGACTTCATCTGGGCTCCTGACAAGGTCAAGGAAGTGACTGCTGTGATGAAAGGGATCCTGCAAATGACAGCAGTGTGGCTTCATGGTACTAAACCCTCTTATGCTCACAGGGGCCCACGAGGCCCGCCCCCTCCTGCCCTGCTCTCCGCTGGCTCCCCGTTTTATCCCCTTTGTCCCAGCCAGTCCCTGGGGACTGCGTACGTGCTGGTCCCTCCGCCTGGAGCATGCTCACCTCCCTTCTCAGAGCCTCTCACGAAGACATTCTTTAACCCCCCCATTTAAAACCACACCCCCAAGTGACGCTCAGAATCCCCCAGCCCGGCTTAGCTTTTCCTGTTTCAGGCATAAAATTCCCCTGTGCTTTTCTCGAGGAGCCCCGGTGGCACAGTGGTTAAGCACTTGGCTGCTGACTGAAGGGCTGACAGTCAAACCCGCTAGCATCTCTGCAGGAGAAGGACCTGGCGATCTGCTCCTGTAGCGATGACAGTAGTCTGGGAAACCCCATGGGGCAGTTGCGCTCTGTCCTGTAGGGTCGCTCTGAGTGGGACTCAGCTCGAAGGCGTCCGCCCAGTGTTTCGCTCCTGGTGTGTCTGCCTCCTCGTGGGCCCCCTCCCGGCCCGGGACTCAGGTTGGTCTGTTCCCTGCCGAGTCCCACGGCCTGCAGCAGAGCTGGGCACAGGGACGAGGGCTCAGGAGAACGGGCCAGCTGGGGGTGCCCGGCCCAGGGGGTGCCTCCAGGCAGTGCTGGGCCTGAGGGCCCCTGGCGAAGACGGGCGCAGGCAGGATTGCGGGGGCTCTCAGTCCCCAGCGCAGGACCCTGCCTGGGGTCGGGGGGCGTGCTGCTCCCAGCACCTGGCTGCGCCAGCCCTGTTGTCAGGTGGGGACGTGAGGCCCGGTGCCACGGCTCTGCTCCCTCTTCAGGGGCTCCGCCACCTGTTAGCCTGGGGGCAAGGATCGGTGTCTCCCAGCTTCCACGAGTTGGGGTGACACTCTGCAGGTGGCCGCTGCTGACATCCCATGGCACCGGAGCGCCTGGACGGGCTCTGGAGTCCCCAGGTGCCGAGGTGCTGACCCCGCTGTGCCCTCTCCCATAGGCGCACGTACGTGGGGGCCATGCCGGGAAAGATCATCCAGTGCCTGAAGAAGACCAAGGCAGAGAATCCGCTGATCCTCATCGATGAGGTGGGGGGCGCCGATGGGGCGGGGGGCTTCCTTCTGAGGTCAGACACTGTCCCCAGGTGGCATCCGAGTCCCTGTGGTTAGATGGTCCCCAAGTCACCATGGCTCCTTGCCGACCTGTCTCAGTGACACTGGCTGTGATGACAAGGGGAGGGTCCCCTCCTGCCCCTGGAGGACCCCGTCCACACCCACAGCCACACCTGCCAGGCCCGCTTTGCTCGCCTGGCCTTGTGGCTTGCAGCGGCCCATGTGTGGCCCTGCGCATCCTCAGGGCATCCCAGCCCCAGCCCCACAGCGCGCAGGGTCTTGTCCTGCTCAGTCTCCCGGCTGGTGCCAACACCCCCTGCCCTTGCTACCCCAGGTGGACAAGATCGGCCGGGGTTACCAGGGTGACCCCGCATCGGCACTGCTCGAGCTGCTGGACCCAGAGCAGAACGCCAACTTCCTGGATCACTACCTGGATGTGCCTGTGGACTTGTCCAAGGTACACATCCCGCCGGGTAGGGGGAGCGGGGGGCATCAGGCTGGGTGGTCCTCAGCACTTCGAGCTCCCTGCAGGTGCTGTTCATCTGCACGGCCAACATCACTGAGACCATCCCGGAGCCACTGCGGGACCGCATGGAGATGATCAATGTGTCCGGCTACGTGGCCCAGGAAAAGCTGGCCATTGCCGAGGTAGGGTGCCACCTGGACTGTCCCCAACCTGGGGGGGGCTCAGGACGGGGCACCCGGTGCTGGCTTGGGGCACAGACGCTGCATGGGGACAGCAGTGAGTGGCCCTGGGGTCCCTGCCCTCGACAGCTGGCAGGTGGTGTGACTAAAAAGTAGATCAGGCCCCAAAGTAAACATACGGGCAAGATGCTCTGCGGGCAGGGTTTACAGCCGTTTGGCTGAAGGGGCTGCTGGGGGCCCCCGCCACAGCTGGGGTGAGACTTGACCCACCCGGCTGATGGAAGGGCAGACTTGGTGCCTTGAAGGGACAAGTGGGGCCCAGTGTCAGCCGGCCAACGTCAGGGCTGTGTGCTGGCCTGGGAGGCCCCGCCGGAGCAGGACTGGGCCGGGTGTGTGCCTCCATCACCCTCAGCCACACAGTGGTGCTCGTGACCATGTGAGGTGGCTGCTACGTGGCGGTGACTCTGCTGGGCTGTGGGTGACCAGTCGGCCCACCACATGGGACCCTAGTCTGTGCGTGGGGCGTGGTGGCATGCACCACCCTGGGGATCAGGGAGGCCTTTCTGGAGGGAGCGGCATCTGGGATGCCATCTGGAGTGACTGGAGATCAGTCACGGGGGGCAGGAGGAGGATCGGGCCGAGAAGAGGAGGAGGATCAGGCTGGACAGGAGCCCCGCAAATGGAGGTCCCACCCTCTGCCAGGACCGCGCCTGGTGTCACCCCAGGAGTGGCCTTCCCTCTCCTCACTGGGTTATGGACTCTTGCCCTGCACGGTCGGTGGGGTCTCCTCAGATGCCCAGCCCTGACGCGGTTCTCCCCCGACAGCGGTACCTGGTACCCCAGGCCCGTGCCTTGTGCGGCCTGGACGAGAGCAAGGCCAGGTTGTCGTCGGACGTGCTGACGCTGCTCATCAAGCAGTACTGCCGGGAGAGCGGCGTCCGCAACCTGCAGAAGCAGGTGGAGAAGGTGAGCCGGCCGCCCTTGCCCACCCCCGCCCCTGCCACCTTTGCCGCCGCTGTGCCCACCCTCCGCATGCCCTGCCCCAGGTGCTACGGAAGTCTGCCTACAAGATCGTCAGCGGTGAGGCCGAGTCGGTGGAGGTGACGCCTGAGAACCTGCAAGATTTTGTGGGGAAGCCGGTCTTCACTGTGGAGCGCATGTACGACGTGACGCCCCCCGGCGTGGTCATGGGGCTGGCCTGGACTGCCATGGGTAAGTGGGCCTTCATGAGCAGTCCCCGACTATCCATTATCCCACGGGGACTCTGGTCACTTGAGGTTGTCAGAGAGCAACCTCCCCGACCCCCCTGTGCTGCTGGGTGGGCAGTTCCTGCAGCCTGAGGAGGTGGTGACAGCAGGCAGATGGGATGGTGATGGGAGCACTGAGGTGAGCGCGTGGGGGGCGTGAGCTCACGGGCTCCCTCCCATCTCCCAGGAGGCTCCACGTTGTTTGTTGAGACGTCCCTGAGGCGGCCACAGGACAAGGATGGCAAGGGGGACAAGGACGGGAGCCTGGAGGTGACAGGTCAGTTGGGGGAGGTGATGAAAGAAAGCGCTCGCATCGCCTACACCTTCGCCAGGGCCTTCCTGATGCAGCGGGACCCCGCCAACGACTACCTGGTCAGCTCACACATCCACCTGCACGTGCCCGAGGTGAGTGCTCGCCCGCCCCGCCCACCTGCCCGCAGCACCCCTGCCCAGCCGCCCCCCCACCCACCGGCTTCTCCCCCCCAGGGCGCCACCCCCAAGGATGGCCCGAGCGCCGGCTGCACCATCGTGACAGCTCTGCTCTCCCTGGCCATGAACCGGCCAGTGCGCCAGAACCTGGCCATGACAGGCGAGGTCTCCCTCACAGGCAAGATCCTGCCCGTCGGCGGCATCAAGGAGAAGACCATCGCAGTGAGTACTGGGGCCCTGCTCCTGGGTAGCCACCCCACTGGCATTCACTGCCTGGGGGCCCAGGCCGAGTTAGGGCCCAGGCAGCGTCCTTGCCTTAGAGCAGGCCTGGATCAAGCGCCCAGTTCGGCCGCACCAGCGTGTGGCAGATCGTAGCCGCCACGCACATCGTATCTGTCACATCTGGGCCTCAAAGAGATGAAAGTAGGGAGCCCATTTCACAGCTGGCCAAAGTGAAGCCCCCAGTGGGGAAGGCTTTGTCCAGGGCCAGGTGGCAGAGGGGCTGGATTCTCACCCAGGGCGGCCTGGCACATAGCCCATGTTCTGAGCCCACTCCTGGCTGCCTCCACAGGGGTTCTCAGCCTTTTGAAAACTCTGGCAGGTGTCCTAGAGCCTCCCCCCAGGAGTCCTCTCTGCTTATCCGTGAGCCCATGGGTGGGCAGCAGACAGTGAGCAAGACCAGGCTTGGGCGTGTCTGGTGGGTGCTCACAGGGTGAGGGCCGCCACCTGGGCTGTGGCCTGGCAGAGCTTCACTGCCTCCACCTGGCTCCTACCCCGCCCACTTCCCCTCCTGACATTCCCCATGGTGGCCTCTGATTCTGTCACAGCCATGCACACATCTCCAGCCCCTGGACCGCCACTTCTCTCCCTCCCTCCCTCCCCACTTTCCCTGTCCCCTGCTCTCCAGTCCTTCCCCAGCTAGCAGCTTAGACCGATTAGGGTGGGGTGGGGGTGGGGGACCCATGGGGGAGGGGTGGTGAACAGTGGCACCTCCCACTCCTGCACCTCCTTCCTCACTTGATAGCTGCTTACCTCAGAGGCTGAGTGGATGGAAAGGTGTAAGGTGACAAGGGCAGGGGCCCTGGGTGGGACAAGACGCGTGTGCAGGGAGGTGATGGGACAGGGCCTTGTGGGGCTGCACAGGGGACTTTGGTTTCTATTCCTCCCCACCCCCCCAGCGAGGAGCCCTGGAGGGCTGTGAGCAGTATGTCTGTAAAGTTCCACAGTGTGTCATGCTTTCAGATGTCCTCCAGACCTGTCAGGTGTCAGACATCAATGTCTAGTAGCAGGTCTCATGGTTAACCCGAGAGAGCACACCACTGTCTTCCCAGGTCCCAGAAACAGTGTGGACACCCTGGGGGTCGAGCAGTCCAGTCAAAGGCTGTGCGAGCAGAGGCCAGCTCTTTCCCTCCTGGAATAGTGGGTTCCTCTGCCCGGATAGCTCCCTCCCGATCCCTCCTGGACCTGACCAGAACCTCCATGGCCCTCCCTTCCCAGGCCAAGCGTGCTGGCGTGACGTGCGTGGTGCTGCCAGCTGAGAACAAGAAGGACTTCTATGACCTGGCCGCGTTCATCACCGAGGGCCTGGAGGTGCACTTCGTGGAGCACTACCGTGAGATCTTCCACATCGCCTTCCCCCACGAGGAGGCACAGGCCGTGGCCGCGGAGCGGTGACGGTGGCCGGAGCGGTGACGGCGGCCGCAGCAGCTCGGCAGTGGATGGGCTCAGGCCCCCAGGAACTGTGCACCGGGAGGAACAGAGGTCTCCTGGGATGGGTGGTCGAGCCACAGGAGGCTGAGCCCAGCAGCCTGGGCCCCAGGACCTTGATTATGGCTTAATCAGAGCCTGGTACATAAGAGCTATTTAATTATGATTAAACACCATTTCTGGTACCGTGTGGCTGCCTGCTTCTGTCCACTGACACACGGCCCAGGGAGGCAGCAGGCAGGCCCGAAGCTAGGTTGGAGCCCCATGTTTCTGGAAAGGCTTTATTAATTTGTAAGGGGGTACAGCAGCCAGTGGTGGGAACGCACTCAGTCCTTCTTGGCAGCCGCCTTCCTCATGGCGGCCAGGACATTGCTCAGCTCCTCTCGCTTCCTCTTGGCTCGGATGTGTGTCCCCACCTGCCGGGCATGGAGGGCCGGTCAGGTCAGCCTGGGTGCCCTGCCCTGCCCCCAACACCAGCAGCCCACCTACCCTTTTCTTGATGAACTTGAGGGCCCGCTTGTCCTTGGAGACCTTGAGCAGCTCCATCGCACGGCGCTCGTAGGGGGCGAAGCCGCACACCTCCCGGATCATGTCTCGCACGAACTTGGTGTGCTTGGTGAGGCGCTAGGGGCGAGGGACTGTCAGGGCGGGGGCTCTGAGGTCCCAGTAGGCCTCCCTGCTTTCTGGCTGAGCACCTTAATTCCCTCACCCCCCCCACCCCGTGTGCCTCAGTTTCCCCAGACGTATGACAGGATGACAGTCCCCTCCTCGGGCTGTGAGGACTGAAGGAATTAACTGAGATAAAGTGTTCGAAAGTAGCCATCGTGGCGAAACAGTTAAGCCAGCCAGAAAGTCTTGGTTTGAACCCACCTACCCAGCAGCTCCAAAAGAGAAAGACCTATCTGCTCCCATAAGGGTTATAGCCCAGAAAACCTATGGGGTAGCTCTGCTGTCACATGGGGATGCTATGAGTTGACATCAGCTCCGTGGCACCCAACAGAGCATCTGACCGTACAGGGTACAAGGAAACACAAATCCTCCAACCACCCCGAGTCCAACCCAGCCCTGTCAACCTATTTTATAGATAAATGACAAGGCTGTATAGAAGCCTAGCCAGGCCCCCCGTTCCAGCTCCCTCCTGCTCCTGGCCCTTTTGCAGAGGCTATTCTCCTGGCCTGGAGTCCCCTCCCACTGGGCACAGACACACAGGTAGTCAAGGCTACTTGAGGAACGGCGCCTGCAAACCCCACACACTGAAATTCCTCAACGTGACACACAAGGTCTCATCTTTCTCCTCCAAATTACATCAGCCTTTACCCCTGCTGTTCCAGGTGGCCAGGAATGCCCCCTCCCCGCTTTCCACTACACGAACTCCTACTCAAACGTCAAAACTCGCTGGGCTCCTACACTACGCGCCCAAAGTTGCTCCGTCTGCTCCAGCCTCGCTCATACGGGCTGGGAAGACGGAAGTTTGTGGCCCAGATGGGTGCTCACCACGCGGGCGACCAATGGGCATCTTCCCTCACTGGTCTGACAAGTCTTAACAACCCCCTTTCCTAAGCTCAACATCCCCCATAGCTCCCCACTTCCCTCTAAGAGGCCCCCAACCGCTATCACCCCTGAAACCGGGACGACACTCACCCCGCGGCGGCGGCTGTGCCTCGGCTTGCTAACGTTTTTAGTCACCTTGTGGCCCTTGTTGAGGCCCACGGCCATGGGGTAGCGCACAGCCATGGCTGGAACAGGGATGGGGAGAGGAAGTGGAGATCAGTACCGGCTTGGTCTCCGCCGCCCGGAACCCCGCGCCCCTGCTCCCTCGGGATCGCTAGCTGCACCCCGCCGTACCCCAACCCGTGCCGCAGCTCCTGGGGGCCCGATGGTGGCGGATCCCGACCGCGCCAGAACCCACTTACTTGCTATTCTTCAATGGCTGCTATGACGGAAGGAAAGGTGCCGTGCGGAAATCTGGGATATCTACTCTCTGCCAGAGGCGCGGGCCAGAGAGGCAGGAGAGGAGCGTGCTCCCCCTCGCGGCTGGAGGAGTCGCTGCGGACTTCCTGAGCAAGCGCGATTGGGCTCCCTTGTGCGTTGGCGTTCGCTGGGCTGGGTTGCGGCAGAGACCAGTAGTCGGGCCCAGTGGGCGTGGCTGCAGCTGCAATGCCTGTCTCTCTGCCTCTGGACTGCGAGTTCGAATCCCAATTCAGCCTCTTTCTGGCTGTCCTTATGTCAGCGACTTCGCCTGTCGGAACCTCAGTTTTTCCAAGTATAGCATGAGGGCAATAACAACAACTCCAAATGGCTGAATGAGATATAACGGTACCTGGCACAGAATAAAGCTTCCATAAACGGGGGTACTTGTTCCATCATATATTGGGCCAAGCTCTCGAATCGGTTTGAGGAGGCGATATGGTATAGTGCCCTCTGGTGGCATTGGATATAATTTTAGTTGCTGCACGAATGGGGAAGCCTTGGTGGTGCAGTAGTTAAGAGCTCAAGCTGCTAACCAAAAGGTCGGCAGTTCGAATCCACCAGCCGCTTCTTGGAAACCGTATGGGGCAGTTCTACTCTGTCCTATACGGTCGCTATGGGTCAGAATCGACGTTTTTGCAGGAATGGGACACTTAAAAAAGAACCTGAAAGCAAATCCTTTGCAGTCTAGTCGATTCCGACTCATAGTGACCCTATAGGACAGAGTAGGATTGCCCCATAGGGTTTCCAAGGCTGTAACTAACAGCAGGAAGAAGTACAACCAGAATGCTCCTTAGAAGCAAGGATGGTGAAACTTCTCACATACTTTGAACATGTTATCAGGAGGGACCAGTCCCTGGAGAAGGACATCATGCTTGGTAGAGGGTCAGTGAAAAAGAGGAAGACCCTCAATGAGATGGATTGACACAGTGTCTGCAACAATGGGCTCAAGCATAGCAACCATTATAAGGATGGTGCAAGACCAGGCAGTGTTTTATCCTGGTGTACATAGGATCCTTATGAATTGGAACTGACTCCACAGCACCTAACAAGTAGAGTTGGGAGTACTTGCCCAGGTACACCCTCCAGGCCAAATTGGAAGCACAGAAGGAATTTGAACAACAGATACGCAAAGGAAAGGAGGATTTTTATTAGAAAACAGGAAGCTGGGCCCAGCCCAGGAGAATACACTCTCCCTCCTCGTCCTCCAACCCCGGCCATCAGGTGGACAGGAGAGAAGCTCCCCGGGGATGTCACAGGCACAGAGATGTAGCTTAGGGGAGCTGGCAGGGGCTGGGGGCTGCTTCAAGGTGAATAGAAGGAACAAATCAGGGACTTGGCAGTTCTTGTGCGAGCTGGAGAGAGCCCCAGAGATGGCCTGGGTGGTGGTGACCTGAATGATGTGGCCAGGGACCTAGACTAACTCACGTCACCTCTCCGAGCCTCAGTTTTCTCATCTGCAAATGGAATCAAAGCATCCTCAATGACAGTGGGAAAAAACGATTAAGGCTTTTGAACTCCCTGACAAGCACAGCACGGGGTCCGAGCGCACACGCTCAGAGCTGTTGCGATTGATTCCAACGCTGGCAGTTTCCTTCGGAGTTTCTTTTCTGTCTGGATGAATCCACTTGGGCTCTGGCCAGTCTCTCAAAGGTGTCGCCGTCTGTGTCCCGGTCCCAGGGACGGTTTGGTGGAGCTCCCTCTCGGAAGATGAGGAGCGCCACGCTTGGGAGCTCAGGCAGCCGCTGCGGCCGTCACGTTGAGCTCCTGGCGGATGAACCAGGCCCGCGGGCGCGGCAGCCAACCCGGAAGCAGACACAGCAGGTGGAAGCGCCGCGGGTAGAAGACGCCAGAGGCGCGCGTGGCGCCCCCTCGGACCACGGCCAGGGCTGCCTTGGGCCCCGGAGCCGCCCGGGCCCTCGTGACGCCCCTAGGGACGGGAGGGCGCGGTGGCGGACTGCGGCTGGGGCTGGACGGCCCCCGCAGTCCCGGGCCGGGCCCAGCCGCCCCCGCCCGGCCTCACCTGACTCCCTCGGCGGCCGAGGCGCGATCCCGGAGGCCCAGGATGCACATGGTGACTGCCACGTTCACGTCCTGCACGTCCAGTTCCCGCCGCAAGGAGCCGAAGAAACCGTCCAGCGCAAACTTGGCCGCCGAGTAGGGGGCGGAGAACGAGGCAGGCACGCGACCTAGGGGCGCGGCATGGACGGGGTTGACAGGCTACACGCTGCTCCTCCTCCTCCAGGAAGCCTTCCCGCCTGCGGCCCCCCAGGATGAGTAATCACTCCCTCCCAAAATCCCTCCCCAAGAACCGGACCCATGCGTACGCACCGAGCAGCGAGGACACCACCACCAGGGAGCCCTTACTGTCCGTCAGGCTCGGCAACGCCAAGGAAGTCAGCTGTACGTAGCTCAGAAAATTCACCTGGAGGAGGCAGGCAGGGGCGGGGCCTAGGATAGCAGGGGCGGGCCCCAGAACCCCAAAGGGGCAAGGTCCTAGGCAGGGAAGGGCGGGGCCAGAGGATTGGGAAGGGCGTGTTCCCGGACGGGAGGGCGGACCAGGGTCGTGGGGGTGGACCAGGGCCGCGACGGGGGCCGAGCACCTGCATGAGCCAGCGCGTCCCCTGGGCGCTGCGGGCCCGCGTGCCGGCCGGGGTGGCGCCGATGTGATTCAGCACGAGGTAGTCCAGCCCGCCTGGCCCAGAGAGGCCGGTTAGTCCGGGGCCAGCCCCCGAGACCCAGCTCCCTGGATGCAGTGAGCTCTGCCCCAGTAACGTCCCTTGTGCTTGGGGAGGCCCCGCTCCGGAACCTATTCCCTGAATCCCGTAAGGCTTCGTCCCTGGTCCAAGGAGGCCCAGTCCGGTGTCCCGACCCCTGGATCCAGCGAGGTTCCGCCCTTAGCCACGCCCGACCCCATAAGTGCTCGCCCCCAGGACGACGGTAACTGCCACACCCCCACCCGTTCATGTCCTGCCCCAAGGCCTAGGCCCCGCCCCTCACCCAGCATCTCCAGTGCAAACTGCACCACGCGCTGAGGCGCCTCAGGGGAGGCCATGTCCGCAGCGATGTAGAAGACCTTGGGGGCGCCCAGCTTCCGGCAGTTCCCTACCACCTGGGGGAGGGGGGCAGAGCTGCCCGTGGGCTCCTCCACCTCAGCTGCTCCCTCTCTATCTACCGGCCGCGTTGGGTCCCCAGACTGAAGCCCCCTCCCCTAGTGTGAGCCTCGGGTCCCACTCAACATTGTCCCCAAAGCTTTAGCACTGAGGTCGTAAACTGGAGGCCCCTGGGCCAGAATGACCTGCTGACGTTTTGTTCGATCAATTACCAACATTTAAAACTCGGGAGATTTCACATCCATCTCCAGAGTTCTGGCTTCTCTTGAAAATTTGGAAGGTTTGTTCCCAAGAGCCACAAGTTCGCTTGGGACAATGGGCTGTTGCTAACAAGGACCGGCCCACCTTCCTCTTGAGAACACGGGCTTTAGGTGGCTGTTGGACGTTACCAATACTCCCCTTTATTGCTTTACACTCACTGCCTTATTGAATCAACACATCACCACAACCCACGAAAAGAAACTTTTATTGTCTCTAATTTGCAAACGAGGAAACAGAGGCTCAGAGAGGTTAAGCAACTTGCCCAAGGTCACACAGTAAGCCTGGATGGGTGTAGGAATTCAAGCCCAGGCTCTCTTTTGCATCCCACCCCCACACCGACCAATGGGGTGGCTCACCTTCTGCACAAGGGCCTCGGTGTGGCCGGTGAGCACCAGGTGGGCGCCCAGGCGGGCGTAGTGATAAGCCAGCTCCTCGCCAATGCCAGCACTGGCCCCTGTCAGCAGCACACGGGCTCCCTGGAGGCTGGCTGGCAGTGGGCAGGGGTGGTCAGCCTTCAGGGTGGACAGGACAGCAGGCCCAGTGCCTCCTCACCTCCCCTAGCCCTGGGCACTCACCTGGGTCAAAGTTGTCATCCCAATAATAGGCGAAGAACAGGGCCCCGAGCCCCGTGAGGAGCAGCACCTTCATGGCCCTCACTGGGCCTCCAGTGAGCCAAGGGAAGCCGGCACGGGCCTGGTCCACAGCCACACCCGTTTCCCCAGGTGCACCTTTGTTCAATGAGCATTTGGTGATGGCCTTGGACTTGTCCTCTTCTCTACATCTCCATGGCCACCACCTGGTCCCAGCCACCATCACGGCTCACCTGAACCACTGCACCAGCCTCTTCCCGGTCCAGAGCCTCCTCCCTTCACCCAGCAGCTGGATCACATCTTGTCCCAACCCTGCTGAAAATCTTCCCCTTTCATTTAGGATAAAACTCCGACTCCTCAATGGCCAAAGAGGTCCTGCATGGACCAGCTCCTCCCCGCCCCCTTGCTCATTCTGTTCAACCACACCACCATGCTACCCCAGGGCTTTTGCACTGGCTGTTCCCGCTACCTAGAATGCTTTCCCCATGCATATGCAAATGGTTGCTCCCTAATCTCCTAGAATTATTTTCAAGGGGGCTTCCCTTCCTAAATGGAGCCCTGGTGACACAGTTTGAATCCACCAGCCGCTCCTTGGAAACCCTATGGGCCAGTTCTATCTACTCTGTCCTTGTAGGGTCGCTATGAGTCGCAATGGACTCGATGGTAATATGTTTTCCCTTTCTAAAGCAGCCCCTTCCTCAACATTTGTCATCACCAGAAATTATTTCGATAATTTGGTACGTGTTCACTGCCAAAAGAAATCAAACCGCGCTCTTCTTGCTCCACCCTCCCAGGGCTCCCCACTGCCCTTGGACGAGGCCAGGCTCCTCACCTCAGCCCACGAAGCCCAGTGGGTCTGGCCCCTGCCCACCTGTCCAACATCCTGGCCACTACTCTTCTATCCGAATCTTTCCGTTCTCAGAAAAGGGAACTCCTCACCCTTTGAATGCGCTCCCACCTCTCCCTGCTTCCAGGGAAGTCCATGAAGCCCATCAGCTCCCCCCACCCCCTGCCCTCACCACAGGAGCCCCACGGGGTAGGTGGGGTGGTGGAATGGATGAACGGATGGATGACTAAAGCAGCTCTAAAGAATGGGGGCACCTGATCCTCGCACAATCCATAGGGTCCTTAACCTCGCCGGGCCTCAGTTTCCCCTCTGGACAAACGGGGCGTGCGACCCGCTGCGCACCTCCAACTGCGCACTCACCCACTCGGGCCTCAGTTGCCCCCGCCGTCCTGCCCGGCTCGGGTCCCAGCCTGGGAATCGCGAGCACGACCCTCCCTCCAGCCTCCCTTTCGCGCCGCTTCAGCTCGAGCACCCGACCACTACCCCTCCCGCAGGGCCGGAGTCACGTGAGTCCTAACCCGTCCTGGAGAGGCCCGGCCGGGGGCACTCCGCGCCAGACGTTGTCGGGGCAACGGCCTCGGTCCTGGCTCTCCCACTCCCGGCGGCAGCCCCGGCCCCGCCCACTGGGCTGAGGCCCAACACCCGTTGTGAATCACGTGACTTCGGGCCCGCCTCCGTCGAACTATGCCGCCATCGCGTTGCCGTGACAACCTCCTGCTAGGCGCTCTCCCCTAGGCTTGGGTCCTCAGTACCCCGCGCGGGCGCGGGTTGAGTCTTACGAGCCGCAGCATCTCCTTCGGTCACCCTTAGGCCTCTCCAGACGTCCGATACCTCTCTGCTCTTGCGCTGCCAGGGCCCAGCCGAACTGGACTACATTTCCCAGGAGACTTCGCGGCCAGGTGAGACTTTCGACCGCTCTACGGGGCGCTACATTTCCCAGCAGCTTTGCGGCATCCTGGGCTGTGAAGAGTACATTTCCTACCAGCACTTCGCGGTGTGACTGCAACCGTTCTCTGGCGTCTTCGAGGTAGGAAGTCTCCGCCTCTGACTCCCGGAGGCCTTTGCGGGTGGCAAGAGAGACTACCCCTCCCAGAGGCCTCTGCGGCGCCTCAACCGGAAGTGTCGGGCGAGCCGAGTGTCCTTGCGCGTGGAGTGGAGCGATCATGGTGGCCAGGGTGTGGTCGCTGATGAGGTGCGTGGGACCACCGGGCGGGTCCCGGATCCCAGAGAAAGTCCCTTCCTGCGGGCACCACCCCCTCCGGTTTGGTCCAGATCTGCTCTTCGCTTCCCGTAGTGTCAGGCCTTCGTAGCCCAAATAGGGAAACTGAGGCTAGGCGGGGCGGGCTTCCCGAAGCCGCCCAAGCGCCTCCCATCTACCTTCCAGCGAGCCCACAGGGTTCACTGTAGCCGAGACCCCTCCGATCCTCAGTTGTCTCCGCTGTAAAACGAGAATACCCAGGGATCCTTCCACACACGTTTATCTTGCGCGCAGCGTGTGACGTGCAGGAAGCGCTCGGGAACACTTAGAAGCCCCCTCCCTGGGCTGGAGGGCAGAATGCCTTCACTGTCGCCTCCTCTCCGCGAGACGTTGAGTGACCCATTGCCCGTTTCCGCTTCTCAGTTTACCAATTTATTAAATAGAGTTGAGCATTTTTGTTTGTCACACGGTCAATATTAGGGGGTCTGTGCTTCCCCTGGGTACACGTGTCACCGTCTGGACTCTGATCCCCCGGGAGGGTCCAACTTCTCCCTGTGGGCATGGACCCTCGAGCGTGGGTGGCCAGCGGTGTCCGCTGAGCTTCTGTGGCTCCCGCCTATGTCCGCAGGTTTCTTATCAAGGGCAGCGTGGCAGGGGGCGCAGTCTACCTGGTGTACGACCAGGAACTGCTGGGGCCCAGCGACAAGAGCCAGGCGGCCCTTCGGAAGGCGGAGGAAGTGGTCCCCCCGGCCATGTACCAGTTCAGCCAGTACGTGTGCAAGCAGACGGGCCTGCAGATACCCCAGGTATCCTGGGCTGGAGGGAGGCCAGGGCTGGGCGGGGGGGTCAGCCCTGGGGTCTCCCTGGGCCCCTGTGTGCCCAGGTGGACCTGATTCTGAGGCACATGGTCTTCTCTCTGCCTCTGGACAGAGCTGTTGGGCCCTTCTCTTCTCACCAGCCCCTTCTCTGCCTCTCTTCCCAGCTCTCACCCCCTCTGAAGCTTAACTTTTCCCTCCGAGACTCCTGGAATTCAGGTAGGCCCCTGGGCCCTCTCTTTGGAGGAGTGAGGGGCGGCCTAGCCTAGGCCCCAGATCCTGCGTATGCCGCCATGGGTCTAAAAGAGGAGATGGGATAGAGACTCTGGGGAAGTGGGCGGCAGGGGCTGTGCATTGCCTAGCTAGAATAGGGGCCAAGGATTGGGGTCTGAGCTCGTTATGTGATGTTCCACAAAGCAAGACCCTAACTCCTCTGGCTCCAGGGTGCTACAGATGGTTAAGCGCTGAGCCACTAGCCAGAAGGTTGGCAGTTCAAACCCACCCAGAGGGGCCTCAGAAGAAAAGTCTAGTGATCTGCTTCTGAAAGG
Organism: Trichechus manatus latirostris; assembly: GCF_000243295.1. NCBI lineage: Eukaryota > Metazoa > Chordata > Mammalia > Sirenia > Trichechidae > Trichechus > Trichechus manatus. The sequence continues at coordinate 9,403,711 of NW_004443993.1, forward strand.
TCACAGCCTTGAAAACCCTATGGAGCAGTTTTACTTTGCACACATGGGCTCACCATGAGTCAGAATCAAATAGAGGGCAACTAATAACAAGGCCCTCCTGTGCCTCAGTTTCCCCACCTGGAGCAACAGTGCAGAAAGCAGTGCCTGTAAAAGCCTTTTGAACTTAAGAGTGTCTGGGTCTGAAGGGCCTGGGTGGCTGGGTTGGGAGCCTCACCGGGCAGCTGCCTCCACCCGCTTCCACACAGGTATCCTCACAGTGATGTCAGCACTATCGGTGGCCCCCTCCAAGGCCTACCACTACTCCAAGGCAGGCTGGGACTACGTGAAGGAGCGTGCCAAGGAATATTCCAAGTAGCATGTCAGATGCAGCCCCTGCCCCAGCCAGGATGGGGGCAGGGACGCCACGGACCTGAAGACTCCAGGCTGGGGCCCCTCTGAGCGCAGCTCATGGCCTTGCAGGCCCAATAAAGGACTTCTGAAGTGTTCCCGACTGGCGTGGTGGGCCTGGGACTCCTCGGGTGCTGTTTGGGCCTTGGCCTGGGGAGTCCGGGCAGACAGTGGTGCTCTGGAGACAGTGCTCAGCATTCTGGGAAGGCTGAGAAGGTACTGAGGGTGAGCCCAGGGTGGGGGGCTCGGTTCTTGGTGGGCTGTACTTTGGTGGGGTATTCTGGGAGCTGGGGCACAGGAATCCGTGCCTCCTCCACCCTCGGCCCCAGCTGAGGCTGCTGACTCTCGCTCCTGCTCAGCTGGCTAGTCTACTGCTGCCCTCCTTCCCCTGGTCCCCAGCCCCGTTCCACCCTGTCCCTGGCAACCCTGGGGATTTCTGGAGTGGGCAGGTCTAATGGGCACTGCCATTCGGGGGCCCTGCCCCCCAATACCATCTCCCTAGGAAAGCCCTCCCTAATGCCCCGGCCTACATGCGCTCAGCTGCCGGACCCTGCTCTGGGTCCCGATGGGCCTGGTGAACTGTGTGTGTGTTCACCACTGGGCTGTGGGCCCGTCCGGGTGTCCCTGCTGGGGCTCCAGCACCCAGCCCCAGGGACACCACCGGAAATGTGCTGAAGATGGGAGGGAGCTTGTGCCCCGGAACCAGAGTCCGAGGTCCCAGACGGACAGGGTAGGGGTGGGCTTGGGGGAAGCGGAGACCCCGGTCAGGGAGCCCCACCTGGAATGGAGTCCTCTGCTCCTGATGCTCCTCCAGGTTGGAGCTCACGTGGACCATAAGCCAGGGGCAGCAGGGAGGTGGAGATGAGGGAGCAGACGCCTGGGTGCCTCCCACTGTCTGACCTGGCGCTCGGCTCCCCAGGAGAAACTGGTGCGCCTCCATCTGCTCCAGGGAGGAGTGGGGAGGGCACCCACAGTGACCAGGAGACGCCTGGTCTCCGGGAACACGGTCTCTGGGTAGGTCTCCTGTGTCCAGTGTGCCCCCTGGACCCTTAGTGCCAGCTGTCCGGCTCCCCATCCTCCCTGGGCTTGCTGGGCCTCCGGGCAGGGCGAGCCGCCCTAGGGTGAGGGCAGGATGGGTTGGGGCTGGGGAGCAACCCTGGTCCTTAGTTCTCAGTCCTGCTGAGGAGAGAGCCCGTGCTGGTCATTGCAGCAGCCCAGAGTGTGACCCCCAGCTTGATAGAGGAAGCACAGGTCGGGCTGACCCCAGGAAGGAGCAGGCTCATGGACCCATTTTACAGATGAAGAAACTGGCAAGGCCAGATTCCAAGCCCACTCTCCCCTCCCTGGACACCCACAGACCCTGTGCTGGCCTGGCCCTCACACCCTTTTATCCAGGAAGGGGTTGTACGTGGCCTTTGGGATCCCTGGGCCCTCACGGCTCTCCTGTCATCATGCCGTATACAGAGGGAGTGAGAGACCTGGAGAGGGACAGTGACCTGCCAGGTGTCCCTGTTAGTAGGCAGACCCCACCCCGAAGTACAGTAACTGTTAACGGCACAATATTGGGTTATGTCTTTGTGGTGCCATGTCAAATTCCAGCAAACAGAAAGGGAAACCATCCGTTGCAGCCTGGAGAAGCAGCCACCGCTGGGAGGCTGCTCTCAGCCCTTCTGCCCACCCCACCTCCATCCAGGCACTGTGACCTGCAGCATCCAGGCCCTAGGTCCATGCTTGTCTGCCAGTTGCCACACATGGAATTGGTCCCAGCTGCCACTGCAGCCCAGGGTCAGGGGGCTGCCGGGGACATGGAATTGGGGCTCCAGAAGGGCAGAGATGGTCCCTGGGTGAGCAGGAACAGGTTAGGGAAGCATGTGGCCTTACCCACGGCCACATAATCTCACTGGTAGCATGGGCCAGGGCAGAGATTGCCCATTTTACAGATGATAAAAATTGAGGCCAGAGATGAACAGCAGCCATTTGAGATGACAGCTAGGCAGGGCTAAGTCAGACCAGCCCCAGGTCAGCCTGCAGAGTACAGAGACACCCCAAGCACTTCTTGGGGACCTAGGCCCTGCCCGCTAACCCTGGGGAGGTACAATTTGCCACACTTACTTGGCAAAACTGAGTCATACTCATTTGGACACAGCATCTTTGTATTTAGAGGACGAAATATGGTTCTTCTGGGGCAGGGGTGGGGATGTGTATTTCTTAAGGAACGCTGCTCCAAGCCGTGCCCCAGGGCCGGGGATACACCTGCAGCAGCTCGATGGGATTAGCGTGCCCATCGGAAGCCCCCGCCAGTTTACTGGTTCCCCTGCTGGCACTCACTGCTATCCTGGGTGACTTTCGGGCCCTGTGTATGTGGTGGGGGGAAGAGAGCCCCCCAGAGACTGATGTCCACAGTCACTGCCTACAGCCAGGGGTCAGCCACTGGCTCCCCAAGGCTGCCCTCCTGTCGTCTGCACAGACCCAGCATCAGGCCACGGACCCTCCCTCCCCACAGCTGCCCCCCCATCGTCCGTGCAGACCCAGCGTCAGGCCACGGACCCTCCCTCCCCACATCCACTCAGAACCACTTTCCCGTCCTCTCAAGTCTGTCACCAGAGCCAAGGCCTCCTCCCAGGTTTTCTGGCCGGGCCTGCCCCCTCCAATTTGTCTCCCGAAGTCCCAGTCTGGTCGTGTCACACCCCTGCTCAAAAGCCTTCTGTGGCTCCCCACTGCCCTCCAGCTGAGCCTAGGCTCCTTAGCAGGGCTCTCCAGGCATGCCGAGACCTGCAGCTCCCTGAAGCCAGCCCTCCTCCACAGCACCAGCCCCTGGCCACAACACTCCTGCCCCTGTACCCTGCTGTCTTCTCCCTGCTGGCCCGTGCTCCTCCTGCTCATACTTTAGACACTCCCTCCTCCAGGCAGCCTCCCCTGGCCCCTCATCCCACCCCTGGGCTGAGTCAAGTGCCTCCTCTGGACCTCCACGCCGTTTCCCATCAACTGAGGGCAAACTTTTTCCACCAAAGACCTCTTGGCCCACCTCCGGAGCCGAGGTGGTGGAGGTTTGACCCTGAAACCTAGGTGGTTTTTCCACCCTAGGAAATGAAGACAGCCCTGCCCGCTGTGGTCCCTGCAAGAGTTCTGATTTCCAGATGTTCCCAGGATGGTGCCTTCCTTTTCTTGGAGGACAACAGATGTCTGCAACCAAATGACTCCACTGACCCATGTCCTGCCTGCAGACTGCCAGGAGGCAGACAGCTCTCCTTACTTTCGCCCTGTCTCCATCCCTTTCAGTCTAAGCTGAGGGAATCTGCTGTGGTGGCTGACTAGACCCATCAGTCACAGGATTTCTCTAACAAAAAGATTGTGTAGCCAAGACCTTGAGGACACATTTTTTAGTTTGTACAACAGCATTTCCCAAATTGTTAGGTTCTGTTTTCATTCTGAAGAGTTCATCTCTATTTCTTACCTCTTCCATTTCACTGTCAACAGCAGGGAGAAACCACGATCCCCTTTATCTTACTTAGAAATCTCCTCAGGCAAACAGCCAAGCTCATCACTTCCAAGTTCTACCTTCCACCAAACAGGAGAACGTAATTCAGACAAGTTCTTTGCCACCTTATAGAAAGGGCAGGTTCAACTACACCCACTACAGGGGACACAAGCCATTGCCCAATGAGCCTCCTTGTTCCCTAAAAAAAAACACACATCCCCACCCCAGACCCACAACCAAATTTTGTCCTGTAAAGGTGCTATGAAAACATCCAAGTATGTCTCAGTTTTGGCAAGTGTGCAAGTGGCAATTTTAAGCTGTCACAACATGGACAGGCAGATGTGTTCATGAAGCTCTGAGCACAACAGGGAAACATCTTCTTTAAACGGCCATCAACACGTTATTGGTTAAATAAAACGTCACTCTTACAAAGCAGACCACCTGGGACTTAAGAATGAAGCAGCTCTGGTGTGTTCGGTGCCGTTGATTTTTGACTCAAAGTGACCATGTGACAGAGAACTGCCCTGTAGGGTTTTCAAGGTTGTTATCTTTACAGGAACAGATCACCAGGTCTTTCTCCCACGGAGCCACTGGGTGAGTTTGAACTGCCAACCTTTGTTTAGCAGCCGAGCGCTTAACTGTTGCACCACCAGGGCTCTGTGAAAAAGGTGTGTTGTTCTGTGATGAAATACAAAGTAGGGCATGATCCCATTTTTGTAAATAAAAATCTCTTGTAATCTTGCTGGAAAAACCCCCACCTTTAACACCTTGATGTCCTTCAATGGTTTGTCAGCCTATTTATACACATTTAGATGTAGTGGTATCAGTCAATACATACACAACTGAAAGACACTCATTAAAAACAGATTACTCATGCAATAGCATAGAATTCAAAAGGCTCAAATGTGTGCACAGTGAAAAATAAACCTCCTGTCTCCAGAGCAACAAGGGGCTGTGGGTCCCGAGTCTCCTGGCAGTGGTCGCATGCAGTTGACGGCCCTGTCTGGTGGCTGCCCTGTGCCTCAGCTGCCCGAGGCTCCACACAAGCGAGGTTTCTCAAACGTGTTTCAGGAAGAAAGGAGGATTTGCCTGGTGTAGCAGCTTTGTGCACTCGCTGCTCTTCACAAAGCCTGGAGGAGCCTTGGCATGTTGGCGGAGTGGGGGCACTGGCAGTATGAGGTGCAACACAGCCACAAAGAGCAGGGAAGGGCTGCCAAGCTTTGCTCCAGGCCTCGCACACACAGGGGTTGGGAAGGCGTGCACTGCCTGGAAAGTGCTTCTAGAAACTTCAACCACCCTGTTAACCTGCTGTTCTCAGTCCTCCTCTGAAGAGGGAAAGGTCTCTGGGGGGTGCAGTTTGCTCTGGGCCGCTACCCTACAGGTTGGGGTTTGGAACCCACTCAGCGGCACTGCAAAAGGCCTGGCGATGTGCTTCTGTGACGATTACAGCCAGGAAATCCCTATGGAGCAGTTCTGCTCTGTCACGCAGGGTTGCTAAGAGTCAAAACGAGACTCCACAGCAATAGGTTTGTTCTTTTTTGGCTTCTCTAAAGAGCTGTGCATGGCAACGTTTCGTATTGAGTTTTACAAAGAGGCGGCAATAAAAAAGAGACGAAACTTTAAGTAAAGGGTTATGTGAACAGAAACACATTTATTACAAAAAACCAAAACAAAAAACAAAAACCCAAATTCACATTGTATTGAGCTACAGTATGGCAGCAGATAAAAAAAAAATTTATTTTTACACAGTTTAAGAGAATTCCTAACAGAACAGATTCTGGTGGCCACAGGGCAGGGACACAGGGTTGAAAAGCATTAGTAGCGGCGAGTGAAGCGGGCTTCGTTAGGTCTGTTCCCTCGAGTCTGGCCTCCAAATCCTCCTTGCATCCCGCCGCGCGGCATCACGTGGCCCCGGGAGGCTCCACCGGGGGCAAAGCTGCCCCGCCTAGGAACAAATTCAAATTCTTTGTCCATGAAGCCCTCCCACTGCGCGGGCCACCTGTCCCAAATCGCACTTGTTCAATGGGATGGGCCACGCCTGCCGGGGACGGGCAGGTACTCTTTCTCGACTCTTGTCCCGCTCTGGAGCAGCGGCATCAGAAGACAGACTCACAACCATCTGAGGAGCAGTGACAGGAACGACCACACATCACAGGTAAGGGGAAGGTAGTACTGGTTGGAAAGACTTGACTGTTTTTAAACTTTCACCAAGTGAAGCCAACATGCAAAGAAGAGATGGGTAAAGGTGGAGAGGTGAAGCATCAAGGGAAAGAGTACGCGCCGACAAAGCACCTTACCCCGACATCCCTCCCCGGCTCATCATGTGGCCTGGCCCAGAGTGGCCAGACATGCTTCTTTCGCCACCTGGAAAACAAGAGACGCTTTTTCACATTGGGCACTGGCGGGCGTTTGCAGTGCAGCAACACAGATGCGGCCCACTCGAATATCCCTCGGGAGACACTGGTTGTGTCTCCTGAGTCATGGAGTGGGGACAGACGGACACCCACTGCACTAGGCCTGTGACAGACCCCAGCAAATCATGACCAAGCCCCCAGGAGCGGTGGGTGGCTGGCAATGGGAGCACTCATGCTGCCCTCACGGAGCTGGACAACCAGCAGAGGGACGGCCCCTGCCGTGGCCGCCTCCATCCTTCTAACAGACAAGCGCTACTCAGCCGAGAAACAGCTCCTTACCTTGCCACCTCTTGTGGTCCCTGTCAATCATGCCTCCCTCGGCACCGCCCTGCCATGCACGGTCATCCTCCAGTCTTCGGCTGTGGTCCCCCCAGTCACGTCTGCCCCTTGGAAGAAAAACCTCTCTGATTTGGATTGCCCCATCCTGGGGTTTCATTAGAACAACACTGAGGGACTGCTGCCCGCCCCATCCCATTGGGTCATAGGGCTGCAGCGAGCATGGATTGGCCTGCCGCTCCCTACACCCGGTCCTTTACTTGTGGTGCGGGGAAGCCACTCTCTGCTCTGTCTCTCGAGGCAGAGAAGAGGCTCAAAGGGGTGATCTGCACAGACTCCTTCAACAGCTCCCAGCCTGCCGCCTGCCATACCAAGAAAGGGACCTCAAAGAAGCCCGGATACACTGCACCCCTGCCCGTGGCCCTGGCCTAACTCCAGCTCTCTGGAATTCCCAACAGAGGAGCCCACAGCTGGGTGTGGTTGGGAACGTTCTCATCCTGGAGACTGGGTGCTCCACTCAACTGACTTTCAGCTGACTATGGGCAAAGTCCAGGGCTGGCCCTGCAATGTGCGGGATGGACACAAACCTGGGAGGGGGAGGCAGACCCCTGCCTTCACTCATCCTCTTGTCGGAGCCGTAGCCGCCCCATCCATCGCGGGAGTCCCGGCCATGGCGCTCTGGTCCTCCATGGCGCTCAGGGTAGTGCTGGGTGTTAAAGGAGCCAGAACAGAAAGGAAACTTCAGTATCAACCCCTGGGTCCCAGGGCCTTTCAGACAACAAGCTAACAAAGATCACTACAACAAACTCAGGCAAACGTGTGCGAAGGTCAGGAGAAAGTGCCGACACACACTCTGCACACAGTCCTTTGTGCAGGTAAGTCCTGCCTCTCACAGGCCGTTTCATCTCATGACACACATGTGCATCCCTGAAGTCTGCTGGCCAGAAAGGCCACTCCCTGGGCTCACACCTGGGAGAAAGAAGGCACTCAAAGGCATTGCAGAGCAGATGAAAGAAATTAGGGCTGAGATTCAACCTAACGAGAAGGCCTTTGGACACGTAAAGGTCCAGCCTGCAAACCTGTACTGTGTGAACTGCAAATAGTTTTATTTCTTCCTCCACAGCAAAGGAAATAATACACTGTCACATATAACCCCGACTCTCCCACCACCAACCCATGGTCCTGTTTCTTTATTTCATAAATTTAATAACTATCCAATGACCATATCTGTAATGTCCTAATTCGTAAAAACTTAATAACTTTACATTATGTAAGACCACTATTATAAGAGCTCAAGAAAAGGTTTAAATACAGAAAACATTCTTGGATGGTTAGGAGGGTAGAGAGAGAGGGAGAAGGGTATTCACTAGCTAGACAGTAGACAAGAATTATCTTAGGTGAAGTGGGAAGGACAGCACACACTAGAAGAGAAGTCAGCACAACCGGACTAAACCAAAGCTAAGAAGTTTCCTGAATACAACCAAACACTTCAAGGGACAGAGTAGCAGCGGGGTGGGGGTCTGGGGACCATGCTTTCAGGGGGACATCTAGGTCAATTGATATAACAAAGTTTATTAAGAAAATGTTCTGTATCCCACTTTGGTGAGTTGGCATCTGGGGTCTTAAAAGCTTACAAGCGGCCATCTAAGATGCATCAATTGGTCCCAATAACCTGGAGTAAAGGAGAATGAAGAACACCAAAGACACAAGGAAAATACTAGCCCAAGAGACAGAAAGGGCCACATAAACCAGAGACTCCATCAGCCTGAGGCCAGAAGAACTAGATGGTGCCCGGCTACCATCAATGACCACCCTGACAGGGAACACAACAGAGCGTCCCTGACGGAGAGGGAGAAAAGTGGGGTGCAGAACTCAAATTCTAGTAAAAAGACAGTCTTAATGCTTTGATTGAGACTGGAGGGACTCCAGAAGACATGGCCCTCAGGCTGTTAGCCCAAAACGAAAACCATTCCCGAGGCCAACTCTTCAGACAAAGATTAGACTGGACTATAGACATAAAATGATGCTCGTGAAAAGTGTGCTTCTTAGTTCAAGTAGATACATGAGACTAAATGGGCAGCTCCTGTCTAGAGGCGAGATGAGACGGCAGAGAGGGTCAGGAGCTGGTTGAATGGACATGGGAAATCGGGTGGAAAGGACTGTGCTGTCACAGTATAGAGAGAGCAACTAGTGTCACATAACGTGTGTATAAATGTTCGTATGAGAGATTAACTTGAATTGTTAACTTTTACTTAAAGTACAATGAAAAAAAGTTAATAAGCAATGTTACTGGTAAGCCTCGATATATGCAGTAAAAGCTGTTAAGTATTACCTTCCTCAAATTTTATTTTATTTTTTTTTGGCGGGGGGTGGGTATGGGTAAGTAAAGGAGCCTTGGTGGCACAGCGGTTAAGCACTCAGCTGCTAACTGAAAGGTCAGCAGTTTGAACCCACCAGCAGCTCTGCAGGAGAAAGATCTGGCAATCTGCTCCCATAAAAACTACAGCCTAGGAAACCCTATGGGCAGTCCTACTCTGTCACATGGGTCACTATGAGTCGCAATCGACTCAATGGCACACAACGTAGATAAATAACCAACTAATTTTTCTTAAATATTTAATCAAATTTACCCTTCCATTCCAACCATTTCCAAGTTAAACAGTCACAGTGCCAAGATTCTCAGAAGACTCTGCTGGGCACCCCAACCGAGGCCCAGCATCTTGTTCTTGCTTCGCAGGACCCAGGACACCTGCCTGAGAGCTGAAGGGCAAGCCGCCCCTTGGCCAGCTCCACCACTTGCTACCAGTGCTAATTTGACAGAAGGATTTAAAAAAAAAAATCAAGCTTCTTGCTCTAAGGAAAGCCATTTGAAATGAAAGCTCACTTCTTTTAAGGCACAAAGTCCCTCGATGGTGCAAACAGTTAAGCGCTCGGCTACAAACAAAAAGAGGTTCAAGTTCACTCAGAGGCACCTTGGAAGAAAGGCCTGGTGACCTACTTCTGAAAGATCAGTCACTGAAAAACCTATGGAGTACAGCTCTACTCTGACACACATGGGGTCTCCACAGGTTGTAATCAACTAAACTGACTTGACAGTAACTGGTTGGGTTCTTTTTGGTTTTCTTTTAAGGCTGAGGTTAACCACCACCCAAGGTGTGTTTCTGCTTACTGGAAGAACTTTCAAGTTCGACTTTTATGGAGTATGGTGAGCTGGCCTAGGCTCCTCGGGCCTCTTTCACTGTTTTTCCACACACAATTTTCAGCCTCTGGGTTTTGCCCCAGAACCATATTCTAAGTGAGAAGAAACAGAAAGGAGCCCTGCTAGTGGGTCCTCCTCTGCGGCCTTCTCCACGCAGTCCTGGCCCACATTTATCATCCCCATCAAACGGCGAGAGCTCCTCACGGGCAGGCGGACCGTGACTTCTTAAATGCTCACAACCCGTGTGAGGCAGGTCCTAGTGCTGCCTGTCTCCCTGGGCTACTGTTCCCAGATGTGAGCTTGGACACCTCCCTCAACACAGTGAAAAAGGCAGGTTACTGTTACAAGACAGACAAGATATGGCACTGCTCCTTCCATTGCTGTGGATTCGATTCCGACTCACAGCGACTCTATAGCTAGACAGAGTAGAACAGCGCCATAGGGTTTCCAAGGAGCAGCTAGTGGATTTGAACTGCCAACCTTCTGGTCAGCAGCCTGACCTCTTAACCACTGCACCACCAGGGCTCCAATGTTACAAAACGGACAAGATGTAGCACTGTTCCTTCAAGGAGCAATGTCACAGCTACCAAATGTTTAAAAAGATGTTTGTAAATGGATTCCTACAATAATAATTCTATAAACAATCTATCAGGCCCACTAATTTTTAAATAAAAATTACAGCTCACCACTTTAGACAGTGTCATTTAATTTTTGGTGAAGAGAAAAATTTAAGAATCAAATAATGATATTTTGTTAACTGCCAACAGCTTCAAATACAAGCCTGAGCAGGCTAGTACTGACTGAAAAATAAGGAAGTCAGACTTTGCAAGACCCAGTTCTTCAACTAAGAGTCTGCTTCTCTCTCCCCACAGGATTTTAAAATTTAGCCAGCGGTTTCTATCCAGCCATCCCGTGACAGTCAGGCCCCAGTGCTCCAGGCTGGGCTTCCTCTTTTCCATGACTATTTTCCTGATGGTCAGGCATCAACCACCTGCCGTTTTGAGGCAGCACTAATGACTTATTTACGACTGTGTTATGTGGGGAAAAGACTAAACTTCCTTTCCGTTTTAGGAGAGTATTATCTAGTAAGTGTGCAATTTGTTTCAAGTACTTTCCATATGCACGTGTGTCACATATACACTCGACCCGCCGGAGGAGGAGACAAAAAACAAACTCATTCCTGCTGGGTCGATTCCAAATCACAGCAACGCCACAGGAGAGCAGAACTGCCCCACAGGGTTTCTGAGGAGCGGCTGGTGGATTTGAACTGCCAACCATTTGGTCAGCAGCCATAACACTGAACCACTGTGCTGCCAGGGCTCCAGGAGTTACTGTAAAGCTAGAGAAAACAGGCTCACCAGGAGCGGTGGAGCCAGGACTGGAGCCCAAGGAAAGGACCTACTTCAGGGACAGCAACTCAGCCGTAACAATGACCTGACCACAGTCTGCCCTCTTTCCTCCCAAATTTTCAAGCAAACCCACTAGAGATCCAAGATGCTTTGGGAAAACCCTCAATCTAAATGTTACACAAGAGGAGAGAACTCCACATCCTAGTATGTGAATTCTGCAGCATGAAGGGGTGTCGGCCAGGGAGGAGCTGTTCCAAGGCCAAGCTGGGCCCTGGGGTGACCAAATGCACCCTTATTTGCAATGCCTCAAATACACACAGGTGAAGACCCCGGGACACACACGGTGACCACCAGCCTAAATGCTGGCTTCCAGGGGGCGCTGCAAGCATAGAACTCCACAACACAAAGATACTGTATCCACCTTGGATGTTTGGGATCACAGTGGGTGCTTTCCAATGGAGCCAGGTAAAAGTCACCAGAAGGCTCTCTACCACTTCAATACCAGTGCAGTTAGTTACTAAAGCATACAGAACTTCGGGGTCCAGGCCAAAAATTTGGCTTCTGCTTTGATGGACAACCAACATCCAACACAAATAACCTAAATTCTCATCTCGCAAGCACACTTCCTCTAAGACTCAAAGAGGAGTAGAAAACGCATGCAGAGAAAAAGAGAATCAATTCTATGAGAAAGTGGAGCTACCGTTGTAGCCTGACTTACCTGTCCTTCTCTTTCTCCCATCATTGACCTTGAACCTTCTCTCCTGAAATAGGTCATTTAAAATCAGACATAAGGTGAGAAAGAGGTTTGTGATACAGGCAGGCAGATCAGACCCCAAAAGGAAAAGAACCATTCCCAATGGAACCCAGGTCACCCCCACACCTGCTTTGGCTCTCACGGCCCAGGAAGGCCATGGTGAGCTCTCAGTCATTCAGAACGAATGAGGAAAAGACACTAGCCTCCATGGGCAGGGCCGCTGGGGGCTGACTGACCTGTCCACTGAGTGGTCAGGGTAGCGGCCGCGGTCCCGGTGGTCGAAGTCATGGAAGCGCTCCTGGCGGCTGAAGTCAGAATGGTAGCGGTCATCCAGAGCAGCCCGCTTGGCTTCTGGCCAATAGGCATCGTCTCGTCTGCAAAGGGTACACATGTATTTTAAAGAAAGGGATAAACGCATTTCTCCACCCCGAGATCACTCTGTGGGACGTGGTGAACTAACCCCCAAACTGCCCTTGGCTCTTAGCACTTCACAGAATGAAAAGGGACTGATGTGAATTACATTTACCAAGAAAGAATGTGCTTTGCTGTAGGAGCAACAAGAGGCTGGGAAGAAGGACGAGTGATCTGCTCTGGCCCTAGTGATACAATGACTTGATGTCCTACTGTATCATCCCTGCCACCCCTCCCGCCTCCCACTGTAGGAGAGTCTGGTTACCCTAACAGGAAAGCAGGTCAGTGAAGCAGCAGCCCCATGTGCACACCTGGCCCTTAGACAACAATCTCGTGAATGAGTGACTGGGGTCTGTAACACATGGACCACCTGGGGGCCGCCGCGAGGAGGGGCTCACTCACCGGCCGTCCACGTCGTAGGGCCGCCGCCCCCCGGGCCGTCGCTCCTGCTCATAACGCAGCTCCTGCTGGCGCCGCAGCTCCTCACGCTCGCGGTGGATGCGCTCCTGTTCCTTGCGGCGCTCGTGCTCCACGTGCATGCGCTCCCGCTCCAGCCGCTCCCGCTCCCAGCGCTCCCGTTCCAGACGCTGCCGCTGGAAGGCCAGCTTCTCTCGGGCGATCTCCAGCCGCTCGCGCTCCTCCCGCTCCCACTGGGCCTGCATGCGCTGCTCCCGCTCACTGCGCTCGCGCACCCTGCGGGACAAGGGCAGCAGCTGGAGGCATCCCTGTGGCAGCGGTGCCACTGGATGCACCCAGCTGGGTGGGCAGAGGTGCCACTGGATGCACCCAGCTGGGTGGGCAGAGGTCGGGTCTGGGACCCGGACCCTGGTCCCCACCCCACAGAACACTGCTGAAACGCAGACCGTGGGGGACCTCCACCCGAAGAACCACATGCTCCAGGGGTATAATATGAACTGGGCTTCATTTCCTAAACTTCTTTCTCGAATTCAACATCTGAGTTCATGAAACAATTTTTAAAAATAGGAAAAAGAACATGATTTTCACCACAGTTAAGTCTAAACTGCACATTTTTTTTTCCTGAACCACAAACTTTCACTTAATCATTGTGAAACGGAGCTCATCCACTGCTGTTGAGTTGATTCTGACTCACAGTAACCCTACAGGACAGAACAGAACTGCCCCATAGGGTTTCCTAGGCTGTAATCTTTGCAGAAGCAGACTGCCACATCTTCCTCCCACAGAGCGGCTGGTGGGTTCAAACTGAACTTTTGGTTAACAGCTGAGCACTTAACCACTGCACCACCAGGGCTCCTAGAAATGAGGCTAATGCACTAGAATTGGAATCTTTTGACGATGCCTGTAACTCAGGTAAATCCAACACCAAGAGAAGGCCTGAAGCAGCTGAGAGGCAGGGAAGGGCAGGCCACAAGCAGGGGGCTGCTGCCTGCATTTACTGGTAAAATCCCAATTTGGTGCACTTCTTCTAGCCTTTACCCTTTGTCTCTTTGTCTCTGGAACAGAGAATACAGCTGCCAGTTTGTCTGCCTTTGATCTGCTGCCTATACGTTCACACACGTGTATCTGTACCAGCAAAAACATACGACCCTGCCTTGTTTTGTACGTGTCTGTGCATTTTGGACAAAAACAGTTGACACCAGTACTCCCTGCAGAGGGCACAGTCACAACCAGAGTCAAGGGAAATCATCAAACCCGTGGACCCCGACTCACCTACGGGACTCTGAGTCTCTTGACTTTCGAGGCTCTTTTACTTTATCAAAAGACACAACAGATCGCTTCTCTCTGCTGGCTGATTTGCGATCCTGGCTCTTGGAAGCCTGGTTCATCAGAGAACATTAAAAAGTTAAGGCAGACAGAAAACAACAACAAAACAAAACAAACTGGTTGCCATGAAGTCAATTCTGACTTAGGGCAACCCTGCAGAACTATGTTCCGTAATGTTGTCAAGACTTTTCAGAAGCAGACTGCCAGGCCCTTCTTCCGAGGAAACTCTGGGCGGGTATGAACCGCCAACCTTTCAGTTAGGAGTAAAGCGCTTAACTAACTATGCCACCCAGGGACTCCAGAAATAAACGAGGTATGCCCACGTCTGGGTATCAAATGGGAAAATCCTAGATGATGACTAACTTTTAACAAAACCATCAAATAATGAGATGTTTACTGAGAGCTTATCTGACCTCTCAAGAAACTTCATGACTGGAAGTCACAGGGGTCCATCAACATCTGATGCTAAAATATGATCTATCAAGCACGTTCAATAGGGACAAAACAGACGTGAGAATTCTCCCCAAGAATTTTTACAAGAGCAAAACTAAGTTTTTTCAAAAAACATTTTCTACACTTTACTATTTTGATGATCTTTGCATGATATATTACCAGCATCAAAAATAAATTCCTTACTTTTGTCCTTTTCCTTCACAATTAAATATGCAGTAAGTGCCCGATCGAGGCCACTGTGGGTGCGTCTGACAATTTCCTTGTGTCCTGCCTACGTTGAGTCTGTGAGATCGACCCATCTCAGCCCTGACAAATGTACCTTCGTTTGTCCATTTTCCAATCATATTTTATAAAACAAGGGTAAAATGCTACAACATAATGAAATATTTGCACAAACAGAGCAGGCCTGAGGCTGCTATTTCTAGAAGGGCTTGCTGGCAAGCTTGACCCCGGTCTGGCAGGTGCCTGGGAATGTGGCTCTCGGCACGTTCCTAATTACTAGTCACTGGTAAGGGTGACTCCCTGTGCCTCAACTGTGTGGAACAGCTACTTTCCTTCTGGGAGCTTGGAGTTTTGCCAGGCAGAGGGTGTCTACATGATCAGACCCGAGACAAAACCCCAGGGTGCCAAGCCTCCAACGGCGTCCCTGGAAAGAAACTTCACCTGCACGCTCCATCATTCTCACTGCTGTGTGACGCTCAGAGGAAGGAAAGTGCACGAGGAAGCCTGCCGGTGGATACCCAGACCCGCCTGGGCACCCTTACTGCGTCACAGCGCAACTCGCAGCCACGAGCACAACCATATCCTGTCCTGTGAGTCCTTCTATAGGAATGTCTTACATGGGGTGGTCTTGGGGACCCTGACCCATATCTACCAATTATTGTAAGGTTATCGAAAGTTGAAGTTAGGAAAATCAACCACTGCCCATGTAATGGCAAACAGAGTGAAGTAGTAAGTCACCTGCAGCAGGGAGGGACTACTCTGTGGAAAACAGTGAGGGGGGTCTGCAAGGAGACTGAGTGTGGCACTGGGCCAAGTGGGGACTCAGCTTAGAGCACAGGCTGGACAGGCTGGCTGGGGTCACCAGTGTGGGCCAGGCTTAGGAGGAATAACAGAGAGCTGCTGGGATTTTCTGGGCAAGTAACAAAAAGAATATAGCAGGGTGGGCTGCTATATTTGAATTTTAAAAATCAGCTTGAGAAAATAAAAAGAAGCAATTACTAGCAGAGCAAAGTACGAAAAAAACTTTCTCATTTTTAAAGCTCCAGATTGCTACATTTTCGAAAATGCAGAAAGCATTTCTCAAATTAAGATCAAGAATGCCCTAAAACATGCACAGAAACATAAATGAGAAAACTGTAAAAACGGACAATGAGAAAAAAACAAAGTGAAATTCCTAAGTTAGGAAAATGAAGCCTTACTCTCTCTTTGGATCCAGATGTTTTCACACTGATGACAGGCACACCTTTAGACTTATCCATGACTACAGTCCGCTCGGTTCCACGACTTCCTACAGGAAGAAGAGTCCGTCTAAAGTAAGACGTGATAAACACTCAAGGGGAGGAGGGAGGGATACTGTATAGAAAATTAAGTCTAGTCTGTTTTGCCAACTGATCACGGCCCTTCAACAAAGCACACGGGCTAGGAAGAGATGCGAACCGAGGCCCCATGTGCCCATCAGTTGGTTGGCTACCTGACTTTGTGGTTCGAGATCGCTCTGAGGGGCCGGATTTCTGACCATCTGGATCTTTACCCTTTTCTCCACTTCCGTCTTCACCCTTTTTGGCATCATCTTTCCTGTCGGCTTTATCGTCCCTCTTAAGGTGTGCAGATCTGCAAAGAACACCAGGACACAGACGTCTGTCAGATAAGGTGCTAAGGGAACAAGCTAGCCACAACTGGACTCTGGAAATGAGTACTAAGTGACAAGGCAGCAGTCTCGCTGGCATCAGCAGGGGCGAGGAAGCACCAGGATGGCCCGGCCTGAATGCATGAGTGGCCCTAGGAGAGGGACCGCAGGAAGGAAGCCCTCTCCAACACCGGGTGGTCAAGGCCTCCAACAAAAGGTGCAAGAGTGTTGGCCTGCACTTGCCTTCCCCATCTATGGACAACCTGACTGGAGTCAGTGTCGAAAGAAAAGGATGACCTTGGCCCCAAGCCCCCGCCCTTGAGCTCCACCAGGAAGAGCAGTACCTGTCACTGTTGCTCGACTTGTCCTTTTTCCCCTCGCTCTCTCTCTTGTCAGAGGTTTTCTTTCCAGCAGGCTCATTTTTTGCCTGAAATTACATTGATGGGGGAACAAGAGAATCAGAGGGTAAAGTATTAGCTGGTTTTCTAAAGCTGGCAATACCCCAGGAAGAAAACGGCCACCTACTTTTTCTACTGAGATCATCCTCCCGTGGAGCTCAGTTTTGTGCAGGTGGTTGATGCATTTTGTGGCCTCTTCTGCCGTGGACATGGTGACAAAACCGTAACAGCGAGCTCCAGGGCTCCGGGCATTTGTCACAACCTTGGCACCCACCACCTCAAAGAAAGCAAACCAGCGTGGCTCAGACACCAAGCCGACATAGCCCCTGAAACCCAAAACTTAACACGCAGGGCACTGAGGTGGACGGTGCTGCGTCCTCCCCAGGATGAGGGCTGGCAGGGAAATCCCACCACCGGGTGCCGACAAGGGGCAGATACAGACTGGAGAGAGAACGCCACTGCCTTACTGCTACTACCCTTTGGGGCTTCACAGCTCTCCTTCCACTGTCTGGTAACCATGCACGACTCTGGGTTACTCTAAGGGGCCAGGACAGCGGTGGGGAGTAGTGGAGAGGAACGCAGAATGAAAGGCGAAGTTCTATCAGCATTTAAAAACAAAAAACCCGTAAAGAAGTGATAGAAAATAAACAGCTAGCCACGAAATGTGAATGGTAACTACCAAGACACATCTCCAGATAGAGGTGGATTATCAGGACAGGTCTGTAAACAGTTCCCTGGAGGAAAGAATCCACTGGCCTATTAATAACAAAATTCAATGAGATACTCAAGTATGACAGGTGCTTACTTCTCATGCTGCTTAATTTAATTCGCCCACCAAGTCCAGTAAGTAGAAAGTAGGACCTGCCTTTCCTGGGTAGAGGCCCCGCAGCTCAGGAGAGGGCCTCTGGGAGCAGTGATGGAGCCAGTGCAGTACTCACTATGCTGAACTGAGGCTTAGACCCAAAGAAGGGTCTTGGAGTGGTCTGCCCGTCACATAACCCTTGTGAAGCTTGCACTCTACCCCAAGGCCCTCCATGTCCCTGAGAACTGGCTTTGGCAGTGAAGCCCTCCGTGGAATCGGGAAGGGGCTCTGGCTGTAGACAGTGTGAGGGTGCTCCCAGCCACCGCCTTGTTTTAGGAGAAGCCCAGGCAGGTGGTCAGTCATTTCTACAATCATATTGAGTCTTCTCTTGGTGGCTCTCAAACATCAACACTGTGGTAAAGACTGCTGGTTTTCTCTATTATGATTTGCTGAGCCTGTGCTATGAGCAAGGGCCTGTGTTAACCGCTCTTACTTCAGTACTTCCCAAAAGTGGACTCTGAGACAAGGAGCCCTGGATCTAGAAATTTATTTGGGAAGAAATCCCAGTGAGCGCAAGGGAAGGCAAAAAGGAAGGAAGAGACAGGAGGAAAACCAATCCAGGTGCCTTTAGAGCAGACAACTGCTGCAGGCCCCTGGGATGGCGAGGCTGGGGCATTGTCCACACCTACTACCCCTCACTGGCTGGGGAGGCAAGAGAGGCAGGTGGTCAAGAGGGGAAGAACAGAACTGCCCCAGCTGTGGGAGAAGGCAGGTGGGCTGAGGGGCTATGGGGCTCAAGAGCTCTGCTATAGCTACCCACGTGATCTTTATGGATCCCCACTACCTCCAGGCAGCAACCTTGAGAAAGCCCAGCTTTAGAGAGGAGGTTTAGATAGACATGAGTGCCAGGAGGGAGTGGCTGAGCTGGCGTCTGTAGCTGCCCAGAGCGTCTGAGCCTGGCCTGTTCTCAGCTGCTAGCTGCAGTGCCACTCAGGCTCTTCAGTCTGTAATCAGCATGGCTCCCAACCGTGCTGACCAGCACCTGCTGCTCTCCTGCCACCCTCCCTGGGTGCTAAGTCCTAGACACCCAGAAACATCCAGAAGCCTTCGACAGTAAGTGGTGGCTTGGGGGCTGGGCAGGCATGTAGCAAGGGGAGAAATGCAAAGCAGCCCCCACTCTGGAGCTTACACGCACACCTCTCACCTCCACCTGTGGAGGGGCAGGCCCTCCTCAGGCCCTCAACGAACACGTGCTTGAAGAAGGGCCTGGTGTCATTCAAAGCACTCATTCCAGAAGGGGACAACCATCTGCATGTAAACAGTATATGTGATATTGGCTTAACAATATCTTCTTCTCCAGAAAAGCCCTGGCTGTCTTACCTTTCCGTATTTGCTGAAAAGATTCTTCAAATCTGTAGCTCTGGTGGTAGAAGAAAGTCCACTAACCCAGAAATTTCTACCACAACTGCTACGACCTAATGCGAGAGAAACTTTTGGTCAACAACACAGCAGCTGAGAGATCCTGAGCCTCTAAGAAGGTCCATTCCCCACCAGACACACTGCCCACTTGTCCCCAGATGCCAGCAGCACTTGAAGCTAAGTGGGCCTGAGGCAGGACTACTGCCCTCACACGACCTCTGCAGGTGCACCCCAGGCCCAACGGGACCGCCAGAAATGCCAGTTACAATGGTAAGTCAAGGGCTTTAGGACCATCTGAGGTGTCCTCAGAAAGCCACCCAAAAGGCATCACATTCCCATGTGCCAGGCTGCTGTTTCAAAGCAAACAGATGCCTGCCTTCTCCTTCTGTGGCATGCGCCTCTGCCCCACATTTTTATTCCTTTTAGAACCCTGATTAAAAAGGAATTTTGACCACAAAAACTACCTTCATTAGTGACTTTAATCAAAAGGTAAGGTGTCAATAAATTCCATATACCAGATAACCCCGAAACATCTGAAACCAGAAGCATTTTGCTATCTAATGCCATTGTCATTTAGGCTGAGAAATTCGCAAATAAGAGGGTCACTGAGCATGGAGGAACTCAAAGCCCTCCACAAAAAGCAAGTTTCCGAATCCAGTCTATACGTTAATTCTCAGGGACTGGCTTGCTCCTACGATACGGAACCTGCAGAGTTAACCACAGACAGAGCAAGGAAGACTTCATGAAAGATCCACGGGGAACATCTGGGTAAGAAATGCTGTTGGCCATGAGCAGGAATCAAACAGCCTACTGCATCCAAGGGCAAACATGCTTTGAGGGACTGGGGACTTCATAGGACTTACCCTTTTCCTCTTTAGAAAGCCGTTTTGTATCCGAGTCATCTTCGCCAGAACTAGAGACAAAACATAATGTCACTCCAAAAAGAAGACGTGTAGGGAAAACCAAACTCAGAATTACAAAGTATGTGCTAAGGTTGCAAAAAACCAAAAACCAAACCCATTGTCACTAAGTCAAATTCTGACTCAGCAACCCTACAGAACAGAGTAGAACTGCCCCACAGGGTTTCCAAAGCTGTAAATCTTTACGGAAGCAGACTGCCACATCTTTCTCCCGCGGAGCAGCTGGCAGGTTTGAACCACCCACCTTTTGGTTAGCAGGTGACCGCTTAACCACTGTGCCACCAGGGCTCCTTTGAAGTTGCATACCTACCGAAATTTAGTTCTGAAAAAAAATGATACCCAGACAAACTTGTATTGGAAATCTGACCTAGCCATAAGATTTCAGACCCATAGGAGTTAAATTAATTCTGCTGGGCTAAAGATAATTAGGAAGAATTAAAGAAAACAACCATGACAGGTTGAGAAAAGAAAAAAAAGATTATGTAATCAGCTTAAAACACACAAAGAGAAATAAAACATTCTTTAGAAGTTAACTACAGCAGCATCAGTCTGGCTGGCCAATTGCAGAAAAACAGCTTATGTGTGTCATTAAATGATCAATGAAAAGGAGATAGCGTCTGGTCTAAAACTGAGAAAAAACAAACCTCATTTTCTGATCAGCGCCCTCACTGGTTGAGGACTCTTTAGGAGCCGCAGGGACTTCATTACAAGCTTCAAAATCAAACTTCTTCACGTCTTCTTTGCTATCTCTGGGCTCAGGGCTTGAGGCTTCCCGGGGCGCTTCTGCCACCTCCTCGCCAGAGGCGTCCGCGTCCTCTGCGGCTTGACTACTCTGCTCAACTGGCTTCTCTAGCCCTACAGGCTCACAGTCCGTCCTCTCGCCATCGCCTGTCTGCTCCACCGGCTCCCTTTTCACTACCGCTAACAGGCTGTCTGCCTTGCTCCACTGAGCGTGTGTTGACTCGCTGGCCAAATCTAAATCACCCTCCTCCTGCTCCTCCTCCGGATGAGCGCTGTCAAAAAGGTCCTCTTCCTCCGCGAGCTTTCTGTCTGGCCCCACGCTACTTGTTTCCTGTGCAAATGGCTGCTCCAGCTCGGAACCTTCTTCTTTTCCTGGCTCAGATTTACAAGTTTCCCCCAAAATGTCGAGTATTTTCTCATTTTCTACGGATTTAACAGGAATAGAATGGCACAAGGTTTAATGACCAGGGAAATAAAGCAATCACAAATGCGGAACTGGCACGGCTGCCACACTAACATGAAGAGAAGGGCTAACTACACAGAGATTGGAAAACCCGAGGGTACAAAAAGTTACCTGCTCCGACTACCTGCACGCCAACCGACTACTGCATTAAGCCTCTACGCTACAGGGAAGAGACAAGCATCCCAGAGATTTAACCCCCAAAACCTTCTGGCTGATTCTTGACAGTCTTCATTCTGTCGTCGTTTCTATATGACTCTTCCAAATTTAGCTTCCAAAGTCCAAGTTGCTTAACCGAATGAATCACCATTCACTGAACAGCTCAATTTCCAAATTTCTTTCAATTTCTTTTAACAGAACAGTCCAATAGCAAAACCAGAATATCTTCCAGCGGAGCTCTGAGATATTTGTAGTCCAGAAAGTGAACAGTATTTGTTTGGAATTCTCATGAAGAAACTCTTTCCTCTTCGGGAATCCAGTTATGTCTCAATGTTTTAAAATGGATCTCCCTACAACTACCTGCACTGCCTGAATGAAAAACCATAAAATTTAAGCTACTGCCCAATATCACAAGATCTGTTTTGTGGGATGCAGAGGTATTAGCTCTTGAGAGGCATGCAAAGTTTTTCTATGAACATTTAAATGCTGCTTATGTTCAAAAAGTTATGAGAAGTTTCATCTCACTGATATATTTTGCAAAATGAGCAGTCAGCCACTTTGACAGATCTGGTGATATGGCTGGGTTTCCAATCTCTATGACCCTGGTATGTTCTGGGTTGTAAACCTTTAGAACAACGTATACTACCGTAAGGCAACTTTTTAAAATTAAAGAATTCAAATCAGAGAAGGTGGAATACTAGAATGGTTCCGAACCCCCGATGGTAAGTTTTTCATTTAACAGTACCTGGCTCCAGGGATGGCTCTTCAATTTCCTGCAACAAAAAATACAAGTGAGACTGTGCAGGATGGAGGAAACCTACCATTTATTAACACTGGAAGCTACGATAACTAAGAAGACAGTTTTTAAAAGGCAGACTAGGTAACTCACAATACAGCAGGTGGAAAATCGGCTCGTTCATGGCAAGCACCCCACCGCACTATAGTCCACCTCGCTCCATCTTGGCCCCCAGCCCCACACTTACAGGGCCTGCAACCTGGCCTTTTCTGCAGTGTTTCCACAGGGCCTTAGAGCACATTGTATGGGGACTGACAGATCACACATTCCTCTAACTTGAGCTGGTTCAAGGAGAGCAGGCAGTGTTTTCCTCCTTCTGCTTTTATTGTCTAAACAAGCACCTGACACTTATCAGATATTTGTTCACTTATCAGTCTAGAGTTAGTTCCTGAAAATTCAAGACTGATGGACTTGGGATACAGTGTAGTTGGTCTGACTCCTGCTCTCCGTTTGTGTGGAGTGCGCCCGCCCTCTGGTCACTTGGCACTATCCAGGATCACTCACTACCCACCCCGCCCATCTCCTCTTCCAACCAGTGTCCTCACCAGGCCAGTTCTAATCCCTACATAGCACTCAAACTCTCCCCAATAAGCCCCGTCAATTCAGGCTACAGAGATTCCTCATTTACAGTGGCATCTGGTTCTAATACCCATGTCCACATTGGCTATCAATCCGTGGCCATCAACAATGGCTCTCGATGCCACCTCCCTCCCCGAGACCCCTTGCCCCTGGCAAGTCCTACACATTCCTTAAGATTCATCAGCTCAGTGACATCTCCTCTAGAAAGGCTTCCCTCACAGCTCGCTCTCTAACCCAATGCCAACTGGTTCCCAGGCTCCTACATTCCCTACACAAACAAGGGAGAGGTATTACTCTGGAGTAAGAGTTAACACTGAGAAACAAGACTAGGTTCCAGGCACAAATTTAAGCATTTTATATTTACATACATTAACTCATCATCAGATAACCCTAGGAGGTTGATACATTAGTATCCTCCTCTTTTTTAAAAACCAGATTAGGAAACTGTGGCACCTGGTGATGGAGTAACCTGCCTGAGGACACGCCCAAGTGGGAAGCTGTATCCCTGGTAGCTACTAGCACCACGCCCCACACAGTACCTATCACACGCCTGTTAAACGGATGTCAAGGATGTACTCCTGCCACCAGGAAATGACCTGGCACTCTGGGAAGCCCTAATAGTTTCATGGCTTTTTTTTCTTTCTCTTCTCCCATGGAACCTACCCCATGCTGCAAACTAAGAGTCTCAAGACTGAAGCCAAGGGTCAGTCTCAGCAGAGTGGCTCTCCAGAGAGAAACTACATTCACCTCTGTCTCTGGGTGGGGTTACGTATTTTCCGTTTGAACCCAGGCATCTGCGACATCTGAGAAAATGACATGGCCTGGCCCCTCCGTTCTCCTTTCTGAGCCAGGAATGGATTGTGCCACTTTGCCATCGGAGAGATTATCAACCCTACAGGTGCGCTGGGGCTCGGCATATTTTCTGGAGGTTTGCACCCTCCTTGAGGCAGGGGTTCTGGCTCTCTAATGCTCCCCTTGCCCCTGCCTCACAGCAGCAAACAGAGATCTTATCTCAACAGTGATTCTAATTAAGCAGCAGAGACTGGCAAATGCTGACTGTATTTGATTTTCTCACAAAACTTTGTATTGAAAACCAGATAGCTACCCAGACAGATTTATTCCAACAGTTTACATCTAGGTAGGCCAGCAGGAAAATTAGAAGGAAATCCAAGACCCACATTTATGCAAATCATACCTGGAAGTGAGTCCATATCTTGTTTGTTTTCATCTAAAAATTAATATTTACACAGATGGTAGTGAAACAGCCAAGATGAGACAATCAGCAGAGAAATCTGTGCACTCTCTGTGAGAGAAACGTCCCAAAGGCAGGACCAGGCGCCCCTGGAGCTGCCTTTCCTAGCCATGATGTCAGCGCTCCGCCCACCCAGCTCTCTCATCTTCACCTGGGCTCCAAGAACCGGAGGGCAGGGGAGGCCCTGGCTGCTTCACCTAACATCTTTCTGCAGGGGACGCCATCCAAATCAGATAGGATGCCTTTCCCCAGGAAATGAACAAGAACTTCTCGAGACAGGCCCTTCCACGAGCTGAGGGGCAACCACAGTACTTGGAGGTAAGAACAAGGCAAGGAGAGAAGTCCTTCGCAAGAAGCATACTCTATTTGGGGGAAAGAGGAAAGCAAACCCCACTCTAAAGATGTTGACTAAGTAAACAAACCTTGCAAGAAGGTTTTTAGTTGGGTTGCCATACAAGGTCTGAAATGGTTTCCAGAAACTGTAGACCTAAAATCATTGAGACGTACAACAATTTACCTGTAATATAGTGAAATCAGATGACGAAGTATCTAAATTGTTTATAGTGTCTTTGTCCTCTATCTGTAAGATAAACGGAGAACACAGTTTACCGTATTAACAATAAGCTAACAGGATGTACACCTGCAAAATGAAAAATCGTTGTTAGCTGTGGTTGAGTTGGCTCCAACTTATGGGTAACAGAGTGACACACTGCCAGGCCCTGCACCATCTTCACGACTGTTGGTATGTTGGAGTTCACTGTAGTGTCTATCATGTCAATCCATCTCATGGAGGGTTCCCTTGCTTTTGCTGACCTCTACCAACCATGATGTCCTTTCGTATTTCTTACTATACGCTAGGCACTGCTCTAAGCCAGGGATCAGTAAAGTTTTCTGTAAAGGGCCAGAGTAAATATTTTAGGCTCTGTGTTTTAGGTCAATGGCCTCTGTCAATGCTGCCATCATAGTGGGAAAACAGCCAGATAATCAAAACAAATGAGTGTGGCTGTGTTCCAATCAAACTTTATTTACAAAAATAGGTGGCTGGTCAGACCACTGTTTGATGACTCTTGCTCTAAGGATGAGATAAACAATCATCCGTTGAATCTTCCCCAAACATTATTTTTGCAGATGAGGCCCAGAGAGGTAAAGTAACTTAACCCAAGGTCACGCAGCAATTAAGTGGCAGACAGACCTCCAGAGTCTATGCTCTTAATTCCTCAACTATACTACTTCTCACCAAATCACAGCTATTGAACCACCACTGATAGACATTTAGGATGTGTCCACACTTTCGTTGCAGAATGTATTATTTTCTAAACGGGTGAAAAACAGCTCTAAAAAAAACACAGCCAGTTAGGAAAGGGTGTTCTTCCTACTATGGAGCAAATCAAAATGACTTGCAGCCATTTCAAATCCACCATTCAAAGAAGACAACTTTCCAACTCTAAGGAGATCAGATTAGTTCCAAAAGAAGAAATACAAAAAGATTCTGAGAAATGGCTGCGCTGGATCCACAAGCCAAGAGCAGGCTTGTTTCCCACACTGTCACTGGGAGACACTCTGTGTTGACACACTCTCCATGACCTGTCATATAAAAGGTTCCTTACAGACACCCGCTTCTAAATTTTCATTGCCTTTTCTGTTTACCTGACAAATACCAATCCTCATACGAGCAGAATAATGGCAAACTAAGAGCATAACGATAAGGTGGTGTGTGCATTAAACATATGGAGAAACCAGTTAACTACGCCTCTTGTCATTGTTAAAAGGATTAAAGGACAATGCCCACTGCCTGGAAAATAACTAATACCTATTATAATTTTATAATACATGTGATTTGCTTCTAACATGAAAAAAGATAAGGCCTTAAAAACATTGTCAAAGCTCAATACTAAACATTGACTGCCAGGAGGGTCCAAATAGGTTCTTAATAGGAAAAAACCAACTTTCAACTTCTTCCCATTTCAGTATTGTCACATCATCCAAGCCACAACATCACAGACCAACTTCCTATCACAGGGAGGGCCTGAATCGAGGTGGTCATTGAAATGTTTAATGCTGCACCATGCAAATAGATAGCATGTCCTCCTGGACTTCAGAGACGTCACTTCCCACCAAAGCAAAGTGCTGTGTTTTCAAAACTGTCTGAATTTTCCACATAAACAGCTTAACCATCACTCTGCTGAACTGGCATTAAAAACAGAACTCAGTGCCCCATGTCTCATCTATCATGGTACTTGCGGAGCTGACGCACTCAGGGTCCATTCTAGAGGCCCTGCTTTTACCTCAGCATGCTCGGGGAGCTGCTCAGGAAGTTCCTTCATCTCCCCCTCAACCAGCTCTCTACTGTCAGACAAGGACTCCGGGAGGTTGTCAGCATCATCGTCCTCAACACAATCTGCAACGCTCCCATTATCTATTTCTGCCTCATCCAGCACACTGATATCCATCATGTCAATGTCCTGCAAGTTCTCCAGACTGGTTTCAACATCCTCCTGTGACAAAACAAAATACAACAATCACATGACTGCCATGTGGTCCAACACCCGAGCAGCTATCCAGCCTCCAGGACGACACTGCACATACCTGTCCATCTCCAGAGTTTTCCTCCAGCCCGTTGTCTTCCACACCTTCTTCTTCTGGTTTACGCCCTGAAGAGAAATTATTCACAGCATGAAATCAATGACAGACATTTCCAAAAAGCATTAAAACTTCATTTGTATAGGTTCTAAGCTACTGTTTCCAAGCACTACCTAAATAAAAGCACATTAAAAAAAAGAAAAAAGTTGCTGTGGAGTTGACTCTGACTCATGGCGACCCCTTGTGTATAGAGTAGAACCACACTTCATAGAGTTCTCAACGGCTGATTTTCCAGAAGTGGATCGTCAGGCCTTTCTTCTCTGGGTGGATTTAAACCTCCAACCGTTCAGTTAGCAGCCCACTGTGTTAACTACCTGCACCACTCAGGGACTCCTAAAAAAAAAAAAAAAACCTGTGGAACTTCCCAAGTTTGGAACACTCTCTAATACATGAATGGTAAGGCCACTGAGGGCAAGGCATCCGTCACCACACCCCAAGAGGGAAGAGGTTCTGTTCTTGTCCAGTGACTGTGGAAATATAAGGAGCTGGAAAGGAATTCTCAGTAAGGACAAGGCAGGCCAGACATATCTTAAGGCCGGCCCTTCTGGTTGACTGCTTTCACTGCGGGGAGAGGAGCAGTTGATGCCAACGTGCTACTTTTCAGTGATGTAAACATGGGAGCCTGTTTCCCCACAGAAACAAGAAAAAAATATATACATAAATATGAAAAAAATAAATATCCTCCCATATAATCCTATGTACACATATGTATTTTGCTTACAAAATGGCACTGTACTGCTGTTCTATTACCTTTTCACTAACATATTATGAACACCTTTCCATATTTTTATTTTAATGAGGATTGAGCAATTTATTTATGAAATTTTTTTTTAAACTATGCTTTAGGTGAAGGTTTCCAGAGGAAATTAGTTTCCCATTCGATAGTTTATACACAAATTGTTCTGTGTCATTGGTTGCGATCCTGCAATGTGTCAGCACTCTCCCCATTACCACCCTGAGTTCCTCATTTCCATTCATCTGGTTTTCCTGTCCCTTCCTGCCTTCTCATCTTTGCTTTCGGCATTTTACCCTTTTGGTCTCAAACAGATGATTGTTCTTCTAAGGAGTAATTTCCTCAGGGGTGTTATTATTTTATAGGCCTGGCTATTATTTGGTTGAAAGGTGATCTCTGGCTTCAGTTCCAACTTAGAAGGGTGTTTAAGAGCCATAGTCTTGGGGGTTCCTCCAGTCTCTCTCAGACCAGTAAATCTAGTCTTCTTTATCAATTTGCATTTTGTTCTAAATTTTCCCCCATATTCTTTAATAGTATTATAGGGAGATAACTATCATTGGTCTAGTACCTATGGCTGGAAATTTAAGAAAAGGCTTCAATATGAATATCCAGATAACTCTGCTTCTCTGTTCATAGGTAATTATCATCTTACGGAAGATTTAAATACATGGCAGTCCCAGGACAAAGACTATGCACATTTTTAAGGCTCAAAAAGAAAAAACAAAATCCCATATATTTGTCAAAATACCCCAGAGGAAGACTGTTCCAACTTACACAGTTCCAACAATAATGACTAAAAGTGCTGATCTTTGTTAAAATTGTCTATTTTTTTTTATCTTTGCCAATGTACTAGGCAAAAAAGGGATCCTTGTTTTAATTAAAATCTTTTTCACAACAGCTTAGCTTGAAATTTTTGTACTTTTGTATAATTTTCTCATTTATATCTTTTCCCTATTTGAAAACGTCTGTTCCACTGCCTCTCATTTTAAAGAGCTTTTTACATGTGTTATTTTGTATGTCATATAAACAGCGCATACTTTCTCCCAGTTTTCCACTGATCTTTAAATTCTGTTTATGGCTTTCAGGTAAATTTAACTTCCATGGAGCCAAAACCATTAATCAGTTTCTAACTTCATGTTTAGAAGCCCTTCTCCACACCAAGACTAAATAAATACTCACTTGTTATTTTATCTTAGCTCTTTCTGGGTTTTGTTTTTAACATTTGACTCTTTAATTCACTTCTGTGTTGAGTAAGACCATTTTCCAAACGGTAGTCCTATTTGGAAACCGATTTCCCAGTACCATTTACAAAATTATCTTTTCTCAATGACTTGAAATGTTGGCCTTACTCAATTATTATATTCCAATCTACACCTGGGACTATTTAATGTTTCTATTCTCGTCACTGATTTGTTATTCTTGTTCCAGTTAGAATTATGTGGCATTATATAATTACGTACATTCCTAGTCAACGCACCTCATGGGCAGCCACCACCCATCCATCAGTGGAGGCTTGCATGTTGTATGATGCTGAACAGGTTTCAGCAGAGCTTCCAGACTAACAGGGACTAGGAAGAAAGGCCTGGTGATCGCCTTCCAAGAAAAAAAAGCCAAATGAACATCTTATGGATCACAACGGTTTGATCTGCAGCCAATCTTGGGGGATGACGCAGGACTAGGCAGCATTTCATTCCGTTGTGCACAGGGTTGCCAGGAGTCAAGGGCCAACTTGACAGCAGTTAACAACAACAAAATATTTTTTCTAAATACAAAGTACTGAGATTAACTAGGAAAAAAGGGAACTAAAGCAAATTGAAAGGAATGGCTTAACTTCAGGTGTTTCTTCAAGAGGTTAGTAATCTGAAGTTAAGAAAAAAATTTTAAAAAGCAGTAAGAGGTTGAACACTTAGACCTGCATTTCACTTTTTACACAACACATTTTCCCTAACTCCACTTTCCCATCTCTTAACTTTTCTTACTAACATAATTTTTTACTTTCAAGTTAAAAACATTTACCCTTCATCATACAGTCAACAGTTCAGTGGGCAGGCATGTGAGAACTTTCACTCAAACAGTAGTACTGATGTGATAATCTGCTAAATCTATTACACTTACTTTTACTTTTTACACAAATAAGTGGAAAATTTAAAAATACAAATGATACTAGGAATAAGAGAACCGAAGCAAAAACAGCATAGCAAAAATTCATGGCAAAAATGAAATTTTGGCCTTAAGGGTAGGCTTGCCAAAATTAAACTGACTATTTTCAATTTGAAGAATTAAATCACATGCATAAAATACACGTGGAACCCCATGTCTCAAAAAGCAAGTTGTAGCGTTGTAAAGCTGTGAGTTTCCAAGCCACTGCAGAGCAGTCTCCTATAGCTCCTCTGCAGGAAGGCGGAGCTCAGCCTGAATGACGTTGGAAGGGAGGTTGAGCAATCAGCTTTAAGTCAGCCACAAGACAGCAATACAACCTCAGGAAACTCCCTTTCTGCAAGGCGTTTTTCCCAATGTGAAGATCAGTTCTTCAAGGTCACTTAGTGTTGCGTGAAGTAAGATAAGGAAACTAGAAATTAATTTGTCTATGTTTAATGATTAATCTACTTCCAGTAATTAAAATAATCTTTTAAGTGTATAAAATGTGTAACACTTGAGGCAAAACAAATAAATAAATAAAAGACAAAAATCCCAAATCTAATTATTTATATCATAATTGAGTCTTTTTTAAAAACTTCTTTTAGGAATAAGAATTTCCTTATGTCATGTGAGTGTATATTGCCTGATTTTTCCATATTCTAATTTCCTTCATGCTTTCAGGAATATCTAATTTAACATAAGGGGCTGTCTAATGCTAAAATTCAATACTTCGTGTGCCAGGCATTGGTGGACTGGCTGGGATCCTGACTCCATTTTATATTATTTCTATGGGAGAACATGCTTTTAGCTTCAAAAAATGTTCAGAAACCAGCCCACTGACCTTTGTACACACTGGCAACATTCCCACAGAATGATTATATACTTGATAAAACTGGTATAATTCTAGAATGTGTACACTGGTTTCTGCAGAAGTCTCTTCTAGCTACGAGGCAAAAATCTAAGTAGGTTACCATAAACTGGCTGCTGTTTTTACTGCATTTCTCCCCTTCATGAGAAAGGCAGCAGATTTTCACCCAGCAGAATCAGGGCTCATGACTTACTTCTACAACCAGCTTTTCTCCTAAGGTAGAAGCACTTCACCATCTGCATCACCGAGGGCCTCCTCTAATTTAAGAGGAGTATACATACACTTTAATGTCCACTTTACTTACTTAAGTCTTTTATTTGCAGAAAATACAACTGCCACCTCAAAACTCCAAGAGAAATGACTAATAAACTATTATAATTTCACATTTCTAAGTGCCTTTGGCTTAATTCTGACTGCTTTAATGGTATTTAAATCGCGAGTCACACCCAGCCCAATAGACTTCACACACCCAGCACTGGTCTAGAAAGCAAAGAGCACATCAGAGTGTCCAGATCTTGGTTTCTAACACTACTCTCCAAAAAAAGGGAACCAGGGTTCCTTGAAGTAATGGATGATTGCAGGGACAGAACAGGAAAAGTACAGGATGGGCCTGGAGCAGTCTCCTGGGCCAGAAAGCAAAGACGGTCTCCAAGAATGATGTGGACATGTCAAAAGACATAGAACCAGCCCGAAGGGGATCTCACTGGAACAATTTGAGCATCAAAATAAATGACAGCAAAGGCTTATAACCTATCAAATAAAATAAGAATCTCTGAATTCACACTGATATAAATAAATTGGGAAGAAGGGTATGCTATTGCTTATAGTAGAACGCAACTAATAAGTGTAGAAGGAACAATGAAATTAGAAAATCACCATTTGGATGGGGCAGTTCTAATCTGTCTTATGAGTCGGGAATCAATGGCAAACACCACCACCACCTTTATGGGAGCAGATCACCCCTTTATGGGAATCCTTCTCCTGCAAAGTGGCTGGTGGGTTCGAATCTCCAACCTTTAGGTTAGCACAGCAGCCAAGCACTTAACCACTGCACCACCAGTGCTCCTTCTATAATCATAAATTGTAATTTAATTACTTAGTTATTCAAAAAAATCATTTGATAATCATCATAATTACTGATTCAAACATCAATCAGTAGATGCTGAAACTTGTGGAAAATACACATGCAATAGCTCAAAGTATTTTCCCCACAGATAAAATTACAAAAGGTAAATAGTAACTTTCCAATGGAGAAAACTGGCCAACACCACTTTAATAAACGGTCAGTTCACACCACTAGTAATGGTTGAAACTGATAGCTTATGCCTTCTGATGTGATATACTGAGTAGAACTTAACACTTTTGGTAGTATTTCTGGTAAGTGTATAACCTGAATCTAATCGTGGGGGAAAAAACACACACACACAAACCCAAAACCAACAGTAAGAAAATAAACCAAACAAAAAAATCTGTTGCCTTCCAACTGATTCTAACTCGTGGCAACCCCATGTGTTACAGAGTAGAACTGCTCCATTGGGTTGTCTGGCTATAATTTTTACGGAAGCAGTCAGTCAGGCCTTCCTTCTGTAGTGCCACCGGGTGGATTCGAACCACCAACCTTTAGGTCCGCAGTCACGTGCCAACTGTTTGCACCACTCAGAGACCTTAACGCCCAAGAAACTGCGACTGAAAAACAATTTAAAAACAGGCTATAAGTAGTCCCTACCATTAAAAAATGGCAATGTCATGAATACAAAAGTCTTAGGAACTGTCCAGGTTAAAGGAATAGAGACATGCCAACTAAGTGCAATGCACAGTCCTAGATGGCTTTTTTTTTTTTTTTTTGGCTATAAAGAACATCATTGGAACAAGCAACTAAATCTCAATGGGCCTATGATTAGATAATAGTATTATATATCAACACTAATTTCTAAATTTTTAACTATGGTTATGTAATATCCTTGAGTTTAGGAAGTTCTACATTGTGTAGAGCAAAGTGGCACACATCTGCAACTTACTCTCGAACAGTTGGGGGAAATATGTGTGTGTGTGTATGTATGTATATATATATATACACACATATATATATACGTACATATGTACATATACACATACATAGAAAAGAAGAGAACGAGAGGGAGAGAGACACCAAGAAAGGCAGGGGGTAGGGGTGGAGGGTGGGAATCTAGGTGACAAATAGATGGGCATTCTTTGTATTATTCTTGCAACTTTTTTTAAGTCTGAAATTATGTCAAAACAAAAACACAAAGCAACCCAATAGAGTCAGGTAATAGCTTAAAAAGCAAACATGTGACTGCTTTTTCAGCTATATAATATTCTCACATCATGAGCCATTCTATTAATTTGGACTTTCTCATAATGCCAATGCAAGGAAATTTACTTTGCTGATAATTGAGAGAAAGGTTCTGCTAAGCAAATCACTGATAGAAAACTATTTTGGAAGAATGCTGAAATTATTTGTTCTTTAACCCTTTCATGGACCATATATGCCCATCTTACATTTTCCACCCCTGGAGGCTTACTGGCAGGGATTTGAGCCACTTCAGTACGTTCTAGCGTCATGGTAGATGGTGGGGCAACTGCCTAAAAAAACAAGGAAGTTGGTCTGTGCCATATTTGAGTGTTCAGAGCCATTCGTATGAGGGGATGCTTCCCAGAGGAGTGACTGTGTGAAACTTTTCTGTCTTCTGGCTTCTGTACAGTGAGATGAGGCTTGCAAGTATGTTTACTATTTCCTTTTTGTTACTGGGAAGGTAGTTACTGGCATCTGGAAATGTTCAAGCAGATGAGTTTTTCTGAAGTGAAAATAGTCTGTCATGCACTTCCTGGGCCATGGGACCAGTATGTCCCCCACGAGTGGTATGCTTCATGGAACATGGTACCGATATGACCCAGTCTAAATCAAACTGGTAACAATTATGTGCAGCAAATGCAATGTTCATTTAGTATTTCAAGTGTATTTTTAGAGAGTTTAGTAAGATATTTTATGGCTCAAGTGTAACCAGGGAAGGTGATGTGCCATGGGACGAAAATGCCTGTGTGTGATGTGCTTCATGGAACATGAGACTGACATGCCCCACTGGCAACTGGTGTCCCGTTTTTTCAAATAATAAAAAACTACGAACAGTGATTCAGTATCCATCCCATTAGTGTAAAATTGTGGCATCACCAAACAATCTAAAAACCATAAGTATATACATCCATGAAAGGGTTAAAACAGGTCAAAATAAAATTTTATTACCAGTTAAAATATTAATAAAATCTAATGATACAGCACTTGAAATTATTTAATAGAATTTATAGACCTGCTCCACTAAATATCAAGATACCTTAAACTTCAGAAATGAACTTATGATGCTGAGCAAAAGAAGCCAGACAAAAAAGTCTGTACTGTATGAAGTTCTAGAAAAGTCAAAACTAACCTACGGTTATCACAACAGTGGTTGGAGGATAACTGGGAAGGGGTACAACGGATCTTTTTGGGGTGATGGAAATGTTCTGTATTTTGAACCCTACCTACCTAATACCACATGCAAAAACAAATTCCAAATGAATTAAAAATCCAAATGTGGTAAAAATAATACCATAAACATTATTTCACAATACAGAATTTTTTAAAACAAAGCAAAGGCAGACCTCTTTAAACACAACATAAAATCCAGAAGTCATACAGAACAGGTAAACAGCTCAGTCTACATAAAAAATTAAAACTTAAATGCCCAAACCACCACAAACAAGTTAAATAACAGACCAGGAAAAAAAAATGACAACGCTTTATAGAGAGAGAGCCCTTATAACTCAGTGTGACAAACAATCCAGTAGAAAAATGGGCAAAGGGCATGAAAAGGCAATTCAGAAAATACAAACGGCCAATTATGAGAAGTCGGTTAATCTGTGAGGAAATGCCAAAAAAACTTTTACCTGCGGAGAAATGCAGGTTACTACAATAAAATACATTTCTTCTATACAATAGGCAATTTTAGAAAAACAAATAATATGCAGTATTAAGTGAGTTTTTCAAGAAATAGGCACTCTTCTGTTGGTAGCAGTTATTAACCAGTTGTATTAACTGGTATTTTAACAGCCTGTTGGAGAGCAATTTGTCTATAGCTATATTGGAAAACTGGAAATCACCTCAGCAGGTGACTGATGAGCTAAGTTGTGGTATATTCACACAGAGGATTACCATTAAGCTGTCAAAATAGAATGAGATCTCTTTGCTTTATTTGTAGCATCATGAAAAGATGTTGACACGCTGAGTGGAAACAGAAAATCACAGAACATTTTGTGCAGTTGTTGGTTGTCAGGTACTGTCATGGTTTGAATTGAATCCCCCAAAAATGTATGTATCAATTTGTCTGGGCCGTGATTCCTGGTATTGTGTGATTTTCCCGTGGGTGATAAATCCTGCCTCCATGATGTTAATATAAGTGAGGCAGGACTCAATCTACAAGATTGGACTGTATCCTGAGGCAATCTCTTGAGCTATAAAAGACAGGAGTGAGCAGTGAGACGGGGACCTCATATCATCAAGAAAGCAGTGCCGGCATCTAAGATACTCCACTGGTCTCATCCCTTCAGGAGCAAGGGAGAATGAAGAGAACAGGATACAAGGAAAAGATTAGTCCGAAGGACTAATGGTCCACAGCTACCAAGGCCTCCACCGGACTGAGTCCAGTACAGCTAGATGGTGCCCGGCTACCACTGACTGCTCTGACCAGGATCACAACAGAGGGTTCTGGACAGAGCTGGAGAAGGATGTAGAGCATAATTCTAACTCACAAAAAAAAAAAAAAAAAAAAAAAAAAGACCAGATTTACTGGCCTAAAGGAGACTGGAGAAACCCCGAGAGTATGGCCCCCAGACACCCTTTTAGCTCAGTGGTGAAGTTATCTCCGAGGTTCACCGTTCAGCCTGGGAGTGGACAGCCCCGTAAAACCAAATGAGACTAACGAGGTACAGTAGTCCAGTGACAAGGGCCAGAAGGCATAAGGGGACAAGGGAGCTGGTAATAGGGAACTCAAGGCTGAGTAAGGATATTGTTGATGTGTTGTGAGACTGTTAACCATTGTCATAGGGTCAACATTTGTAGTAACTGTTAAATCAGAAACTGTTTCGTTCTGTAAGCCTTCACCTTAAGTGAGAATAACAGCACAATTGGAAGAGCGTAATCAATGTCACTGAACTGTGCATAAAGCAATTTCTGAAATTGTGTTATCTTTGGCTATTTTCACCAAAAAAAAAAAAGGTTGAGAAGTTAGAGGGTTGACATGTGGGGTTGTTAACCAATCAATATGTGTACTACTGTTTCATGAGAAACTATTTGCTCCGTAAGTCTTCACCCTAAGTACAATAAAAAAAAGAAAGCAGTGCCGGGAGCAAAGCACAAAAGGACCGGGGTCCCTGCGCAGAGAAGCTCCTACTCTGGGGGAACACTGAAGAGAAGGCCAACAGAGAGAAAAAGCCTTCCCCTGGAGCTGACACCCTGAATTTGGGCTTTTAGCCTACTTTAACTGCGAGGAAATAAATTTCTCTTTGTTAAAGCCATCCACTTCTGGTATTACTGTTGTAGCAGCACTGGATGACTAAGACAGGTACCATAAAGCCGTTTCGACTTAAAGAAAATCCAAGTGACAGAGTAGAACTGCCCCGTAGGGTCTTCTATAGTAGAACCTCATTTTTTAAAGAGGAAAAAAAACCCCAGCTTATATATCAGATAACTGGTCATTTCTATACATTAATTTTACATGACTACACTCCCACAGAAAAGTCTGGCCAAACTTTTAATGGTGAATTGCCTCTTGACTGCAAAACAATTATACTTTTTATTCAATGCATGGTTATTTATAAAAAACAAACAAACAAAACTTTCATGCAAGTGTTTATTAAAGGAAGGAAAAAAAGGGGGAGGGAGAAGGAAAGCAAAAAGGAGATGTACTGGCTGTTGTCCTCACTGCGATGGTCTTTCCCTGAACTAATCGATTTTACCTTGTGTGTCGATTTTCCAGTACTCTTTGCCTTGGCACAGACATTTACTTAGGCAAAGCCAAAAATGCATAATGTACTGTGGACCACAGAAGCGATTTCATTCCAGAGTGAGTTCACTGACTGCTGTTATCCCAGAGCTTACATCAAACCATCTAGCTGACATTGGTACCTGCCTCTGAGACATTTCAAACCCAGTTCTTCATCAATGGCCAAGTGCAAAGTAACATGAAGGTTTCATTTTGTTTGGGGGCCTGAGCAGTAAGACCTTAAATCACAAGAGAACTTTCAAGACAATCCAAGGACTCAGTTTTAGCTGGCTCTTCCTTAAAACAGTAGTTGAATGTTACTAAGTTAAACTACTCAGTAAATACTGAGGGGGAAGGGAAGATAAGGTCTCTGTCCTCCACAATCTGGCTATGGCAAGGCAGGATGACATACGTGTAAAATCAAGGGGTAAGGAACTAGACTATAGGACTGCAGAGGACCTATGGAGGCACAAATTATTAATGTGAGATCAGAAGTTGTCTCTTCCAGAACTAGGTGGTGCCTGGCTACCACGACGACTGCCCTGACAGAGAACACAACAGACAGTCCCTGAGGGAGCAGGAGAAAAGTGGGGTGCACAACTCAAATTCTAGTAAAAAGATCGGACTTAAGGGTTTAATTGATCAGATTTAAGGGTTTAATTGATACCCTCGAAGACGTGGCCCCCGGGCTCTTTGTTAGCTCAAAACTAAAACCATTCCCGAGGCTAACTCTTCAAAGATTAGGCTGGACTACAGGACGTAAAATGATACTCGTGAAGAGTGTGCTTCTTAGCTCAAGTAGATACATGAGATTAAATGAACTGCTCTTGTCCAGAGATGAGATGAGAAGGCAGAGAGGGTCAGGAGCTGGTTGAATGGACAGGGGAAATCCAGGGTGGAAAGGAAGAGTGTGCTGTCACAGTATAGGAAGAGCAAGTAAAGTCACAAAACAACGTATGTATAAATTTTTGTATGAGAGACTAACTTGAATTGTAAAGTTTCACTTCAAGCACAACAATTAAAAGAAAAAAGGTTGTCTCTTGATGAACTAGGCCCCAGACACAGACAGATAAGGAAGAGGACTGGGCAAAGCACATAAGCTCAGGTGCAGAGGACCAAAAGAGTGAACCATGCGTTTGGGGCCTGACTAAAGTCCAAGGTGTATTAGGAGGAGGTAGCAGAGGAAGAAGCAGGAAAGGGAGAGACAAGGAGGGTCATTAATGACATGTGGAATGTGCTTTTATTCTGTAGGCAGTTTTTGAAACAAATATCTGTAAAAGTAACACTTCCGTTTCCATCAGCTGGTATTTAAAGGAGAGGTTATTTTCTGCAAGTCAGAGCAAGAGGAACTCAATCTTAAATACTCTGAATTTAAAGAATTTTAAGGTTCTGGACAAGTAAGGGCAGTTGACAACCCTACACAGTGGTAGGATCTCAAGAGAATGTAAAGCCTTGTTCACAGGACTGCTTGTGTGTCCAAGTAAACAAAGAGAATTAGCAAAGCAAGTCGTTTTAAAGAAAGCTCTTAACATCAGGAATGTTTATAAAATCCTTGATACCTTTGCTGGATCTCTTTGATGTTTTCTTGCTTCCTTCAGAGGTAATTTCAATTTCATCAGGATTACCCCCTTCATCTTCAATTGCCTAAAGGGCAAGTAAAAGAAAAGTTGACCAAAAAAGCACACAGACTGACTTTCAGAACAAACCTTCAGGTGACAAGGGGACTTAAAGACCTGATGAGCTGGAAATGCACCCCCTTGCCCCATTATCTATCCCACCATCTCTTACTCTACATTCGAGTAAGGGCTGTGGAGTCAGACAGACTGACTACGTTGTGAGCTGTGTGGTCTTAGGCAAGTTTATTTAATTGCTCAGTTTGCTTTTCCTCTGGGACATGAGGCTAGTAATAGTACTTACCCTGGAAGACTCCTGCAAGGACTCTATAATCCGTGTAAAGCGAGCACTCAACAAACATTAGGTTTATTTTAAATACTATTACCACCACAATCTGTTCCATCCTATTCTTGGACCCAAAGGAACTACATTAACTCAAATGGAAAAGCACACTTTCTGATCTTCTGACTTTAGCCAGCAATGCGTTAACTTCCCTTCTCATGCCATGCCTGCATTGGGTACTGTCTACACAGAACGCTAACACTCACTGGCCTCCCCGAGTTTCTAATGCGTGTTTGGCATAGCACTAGACTCAACACATATCACCTTGTCCAATCACAATTGCATCCGTGACTGACTCCAAAGATCCTACTCTCAACCACTAGGTACCCTGCCTCATGTGATACTGAATTAGAAGGTCTCTTAGCAAGCCTGCCTCCCACACCAAGAGCTCCGATCCTTCACTCGAACAGCCCCCACATTCACCACGCTGCCTGACACCAAGTAGGCACTCAGCAAATCAGTGATGAACATACCAGTGATGGCATCCCTAGAAACTGGGCTTCAAGTTTCGGTTTTACTGATAACCCTTTCTCTTTTTACTATAGTACCCTATCAGCACACGTCTACCTTAAATTCACGTAAACCTTGTGTTTTATTGATGTGCGGTTTTAAAAGTAAATGCTCAGCTACTAACCGAAAGGCCTGTGGTTCAAACCCACCAGCTGTTTCGTGGGAGAAAGATCTGGCAGTCTGCTTCTATAGAGATTTACAGCATGGAAACCCCGAGACAGTTCTACTCTGTCTTACAGGGTTGCTATGAGTCGAAACAGACTCAATGGTAACGGGCTTGGTTTTTTTTTGGGGGGGGTCGAAAGTCTCAAAGATTATCAGAGTTTCCCAGAACAGTGTTTAGGGGCTCCACAGATAACTTGGTACCAGGCGCAAAGGAAGTCTCTCCTCTCACAGGAACCAGAAGTAGGAATTCCAGCTCTGTCCTGGGGTCAAGAAAAGCAAACCAGAAAGTCCCCCCTCTTCAGGAAAGTCAATTATGCAACACCCTGAGCTGTCAGCAGCAGCAGGAGCAGAAGGGAAGAACTGCCCCAGGTGGGAGGTGTCCCATTCCATCCCTCAGTGTGTCTCCCCTGGATGCAGTGTTTACAGGGTTATCCTGAGGAAGACAGGGTGCTGAGTCATTCTTACATTGTCATTGCTTTTAGCTGCTGTCCAGTTAATTCCGACTCATGGGTTACCTCTTTCCCCCCCAAAAAAAACCCACTCTGTGTAGTCAATTTCGACTCACCAGGACTCTGTTGGACAAAGTAGAACTCATGGACAGGCCTTGGTAAATTACTGTTCCCTCCGACCTCTTGCTCTTTTGCCCTTCTTGGAGAAATAAACCAAGAAAATGATACTAATTGGATGACAGAAGTGGGACAGAAAAAGATAAGTGTCCTTCTTGGGCGGCAATACAGGCTGATGGTATTTAACCAAGAGAGAGGAGGAGGGATGGATTTGTCTCCTCAGAGATGACAGCGATGAGGGAATCCTGAAGCCACAGCCACTCTCAGCCACCAAACTGACAGGAAGATTCAATGCCATCATATCAGCTTTGTAAAGTATATGTGCTTATATGCTGCCTGGG
The DNA here is from genome assembly GCF_000243295.1 of Trichechus manatus latirostris. Taxonomy (NCBI): domain Eukaryota; kingdom Metazoa; phylum Chordata; class Mammalia; order Sirenia; family Trichechidae; genus Trichechus; species Trichechus manatus. The sequence goes on from NW_004443993.1 coordinate 9,443,503, forward strand.
GAGGAGAGGGTAAAACCCCTCAATTTGGCTTTGCTGATGGGAGGCCCTAGTTTACAGTAAGAACATGGACGATGTCTCCCCACCCTTTTGGTCACATCTTGGTCAGAGAACTTCCTGCCCTGCATAAAGGAACACAGTATTCACAGTAAAAGAACACAGGCTTCAGTTACAAAGGCCCAAGTAACCCTGGACAAGTCAAATAAGCACTCCTGAGCTTCATTTTCCTCATCGGAAAAATAGGAAACATCAACCCTGCTTCCTCTTAATAGTAACAGATAATACAATCCTGATCTTCAGTTGTTTGGGAGACAGAAGGGGGAAATGAGTCACCAGCCCCACTGTCTGCAGGACAGGGTTGGGGGGTAGATGGCAAGGCTGAGAGATTACCTAGGAGAGGTACCAAGGCCTGGGTAGGAAAAGGAAGTCGAAAGGAATGAGGAAAATGCAAGAAGTAGACGGGCACTGTTGTCGTTAGTTGAGGTCGAGAGTATTCGGACTCATTAGCAACCCGACGTGACAGAGTAGAACTGCCCAAAACGATCTTCTTGGCGGAACAACTGGGTGGGTTTGAACCTCTGATCTTTAGGTTAGGAGCCAAGTGCTTTACCTTTGTACCACTAGACTCCTTAGAAGGGCACTAATGTACTTAACTGAGCATTTCATACCGATCCCTCAGAATGAATCACTCAAGACAGGGGTTCTGAGGTGCCCTCAAGTCAGTTCTAACTCAGCAACCCTGTCCACAACTGAACAAAACACTGTCTGGGCCCAGGCAGGGTTAGAGCCCCTGCTTTGCAAAATGGTGGCAACAGGAGTGAATTACAACAGCAATCACTTACTGTTCAAATGCGCCAGGCAATATGCCCAGCCCGTTTCATGCTCTCTTAAACTTAACCCTAAAATGAAAACACCATTATTTTCTTCTTTGCACAGAAGAAACAGGCTCAGAAGTGGTTAAATGCCTTCCTTGATCACGATCAGGCCACTATGACCTGGCCGAGCCCTCAATCCCTACCTGTTGTCTCCGAGTAAAGTTCTGAAGCTTTCCTTTACTCTTCCCTAAACCTTACTATATTGTATATTTCATTGCTACTGTAAATACTAAAGAACTTTGGATACACAATGGTCAAGAGCTCAGGCTGCTAACCAAGAAAGTTGGCAGTTCAAATCCACCAGCCGCTCCTTAGAAAAACCCTTTGGGGCAGTTCTACCGTCCTGCAAGACCGCTGTGAGTCGGCATCGACTCCATGGCAATGGGTCTAGGTAAATACCAAGGAGCCCTGGTGGCACACCGGTTAAGCGAGATCCACGGCTAACTGAAAGGCTGGCGGTTAGAACCCACCCAGCTACTCTGTGGAAGAAAGGCCTGGCGATCTGCTCCCATAGAGACTACAGCCAAGAAAACCCCAGGCGGCAATTCCACTTTGAAACACATGGGGCAGCTACAACAATAACAATTGTAAATACTATTATTCTCTCAATTCCTCCCAACTAGTTCCGGTAAATCGTTAAACTCTTTCCTCTTTGTATGTTTTATTTTGTAACCGAACCCCATATTCCGGGCTTGAGGGCCCTAACAGTCAAGGGGAATCGTCCGAAAAGAAAACGCGCTCAGGAGCCAGCCAGCCTGGGTTCAAATCCCGACGCCACCACTTCCCGGCCGTGTGACCTTGGCCGAGTCCCTTAAGGTGAGGATTTCAGGTTCCCTCGTCCGGTTACAGGCGGTGAAACGAGACAATGGGAGGGGAGCCCTCGGCGCAGTGGCTGATGCAGAAAACACAAGCCCTCGGCCCGTATCACCCATTGCCACGAGCTACGGACCGAGACCTTTTCTCTTGTCCGCGTCGTTTTTTTTTTTTCCTCTCTCTTTTCCCCGCCCCAATGCGGCGCTGGGATTTGAACCCTGGCCTGGCTGGCCTCAGCGATCACACGCGGCCTCTAAACACCCGCCGGGGCCCGGGAGCAGCCGAGAGCGGCCGCGACGCGCGGCGAGTCGGGGCAGGCCCGGCAGGCCACAAACGGGGCCAGGGGCGGACCTGGGGGCGAGGAAACAACTGTCGCGGCTGCGGGGTCCCCCAATCCTCCTTTTGTCCTCCCCCAGCTCTACCTTTTTCAGGCGCTCCATCAAAACGCTCTTGTTGCCGCTGGAGTCCAGATTCCGTTTCTTCAGCTCCGCCCGCAAGTCGATCACCCGCAGGTCGCTGAGGCGCCGCGTCCCGGTCTCCGACGAGGCGGAGCTCAGAGCAGCTGCGCCCACCGCACCCGAATCGCCTAGGCCTGACAGAGTCTCCGCCATTCCAGGGGCCCTGGCTCCGCCGCCCACTTCACACAGAACCGGGCCGGTTGAATCTCGGCTCCTAGCACAAAATGGCGCCGCCTCAGAAGGAACCGCTCCAGCCGCCCCGGCGCGCCTCGCTTTTGCGCAGACGCACTCGGCCCGAGGCCGACGCTTTAGGTCACATCTGCACATGCGCAATAAGAAACTTGCGGGGGTTGTGTGCGCAGGCGCCTTGCGCCCCGGCAGCCTCCCGCCGCGAGGGGCCGGGAAACATGCGGCTGCAGTTACGGCGCTTGCGCGTTGTGGCGCGGAGCTTGCGGTTAGTCGGCGCGCGAGCGCGCTGGCGGCTAAGAGTGCTGGTTGGGGTGGCGCGCATGCGCGCCGGAAAGCGGGGCGGGAGGAAGCGAGTGCGTTTTCCTCTTAGGCGGCGCCATTTTGTGTTCAGAGCCGCTACAGCTGCCGGCGGTGTGGGAAGTAGGTGGCGGAGACAGGAAGCCCAGGATGGCGGAGACTCTGGCAGGGCCGGGCGACTCGGGTTCTGACACGGCCGCCGTCGACTCGAACGCCTCAGAGACCGGGACGCGGCGGCTCAGCGATCTGCGGGTTATCGACCTGCGGGCGGAGTTGAAGAAGCGGAACCTGGACACGGGTGGCAACAAGAGCGCCCTGATGGAGCGGCTCAAAAAGGTGACGCTCGGGGCCCCGGGGTGGCGCAGGGGGCCGGGGCACGCCCCCACGCTGGCCTGGCGCCTGGGCCCGGGGCGCCCCCAGCCCACCCTCCTCGTAGCTACCCCGGTCCGAGCTGTCCGGTACTCGGGGGCCTCACTGTGTGACCTTGGCGCGTCACCGCTTCTCACTGTGTCCCGCTCCCTCCTCTCCTTCCAAGCACTCTCAACTGCTCTGAAAGCTGGACTTCTTAGCCACCAGGGTGGCGTTTGGTCTCTTCCTGGGGCTTGGGTTTGAGTCTCAATTCTGTGACCTTGGACAAGTGCCTTCCCCTTTCTCCGTGCGTCTCAGTTTTCTCCCTTGGAGCCTCTGGTCGCCGACCTGACGGGGTCTGAAGAGTCTTTGAGATCTTACGGGAAAAGTTGGTTATTCTTGTTCCTGCCCCAGGGCCTTTGCACTTGCTGTGCCCTCAACTCGAACTGTTCTTCCCCAGATCTCTTGGCGGCATCTTAACGTTTATGGTTTGTGTGACATGTCATCTCCATAACTAGCCTTTTGAAAACGCTGCTCCATTTCCTTGTCCTACACTGTATCATCCTGTGCTTATATCCCGGAGTCACTTAGCACAAACTGATTACGTGGGGATTCTGTCTCCACCACTAGAACAAGCTCCTTGAGGGTAGGGACCTTGTCAGTTCCCCACTGAGTGCCCAGTTCTATGCCAGGCGCACGGAAGGTACTGAAGTACCTGTTGAGTGAAACCACCAACCTTCAATCTACCCTTGCAGTTGGTTCTTTTTTCCCCAGAGGTCAAAGATGGCCTGTTGAACACCACCCAGCCCTTCACCCATGCAGGATCAAGTTTCGCCTGTCTCATTATTTGTTTCGGTGTTAACTAAAAGTTAGCAGTTTGGACATTATCCAGTTTGGAACTGGTCATTAACCCCGTGCTGGAGCTCCAGCTCACATACGCCTGCAGCGTGCCTCTCCTTTGGCTTTGGGCATTGGGCCCAGAGAGAACTCAAGTTGTACTGAGTCCATCCTGTACCTTTTGGGCTTGCAGTCCAGATAGCAGAACCAGAGTTGCATTTCGCAAAGAAAGAGTTGCCTTTGTTTACTGGGAGGTTGTTACTTATAAAGAACAGTGTGTGCCAGGTAACTGCTTGATAATGTTGTAAATTTCCTCTTTTCCTAATAGGCTGTTAAGGAAGAAGGGCAAGATCCTGATGAACTTGATATAGAGTTAGATGTCACCAGCAAGAAGACAACAAAGAAATGTGTTAAAGGTATCCACTTGTACTTAATTTTGCTTGGAGCTTGAGTATTTAGAGAACTCGTGTGCCCTTGAGGAGATTTCAACTCATAGCAACCCCATGTGACAGGGTAGACTGCACTATAGGGTTTTCTAGGGGAAGGAGCCCTGGTGGTGCAATGGTTAAGTGCTTGGCTGCTAACCAAAAGGTCGGCAGTTCAAACCCACCAGTAGCTCTGCGACAGAAAAGACCTGCTGATCTGCTCCCTCTGGGGGCACTTCTGCTCTATCCTGTAGGATCACTATGAGTTGGAATCAACTCGATGGCACCCAACAACAGCAGTCTTTCTCCCACAGAGCTTCTGGGTGGGCTTGAACTGCCAGCTTTTCAGTTAGTAGTCGAGTGCTTAACCATTGCATCGCCAGGGTTCCTTTTAGTGAATTTAGAGAACTGGTTGTTAGCACTCTTCCTGTTCTCTCTACCAGGAGAAGGATCTCTTTGAGCCTCAGTGGTCCTGATCTAAGAAGCAGGCTGGCTCTTCATCACCTAACAAGTAGCTATGTCAGGGGTGCGGGAGGAGCAAAGAGAAGTGCAGGTGCTAAGTAATTGCTCTTATCATTGGGATTAAAAAGAATCAGACAAAGGTATGTTGTTCAAGCTGTCCCAACTGGTCTGACCAACCAGATACCCCTGCTGGGCTTCCTTCCTGGTTCAAAATACAGCTCTCAAACCAAGGAAAATGACACCAACCCAAGACTGAATGTTGTTAGGTGCTGTCCAGTCAACATCAGATTCATAGGGACCCATGTAACAGTAGAACTGTCCTGTAGGGTTTTCTAGGCTGTAATCTTTACAGAAGCAGATTGCCAGGTCTTTTTCCCACAGAGCCACTGGATGAGTTTGAACCACCAACTTTTTGATTCGTATCTGAGCACTTCATCATTGCATCACCAGGGCTCCTTCCAGATCGAATAGGAGCCAGCTTTGCTAGGTCGAGAACGGGTTGTTGGGGCATTTGCACCAAATTGGTATTTTACCCGTGTATTTTTTCTGTAATGGGTTTATAGATAAAATATTTATATTTTACACGTACAGGTGAATGATCTGTTTTTCTTTAAATGAGGTGTAATTCATATACCATAAGATTGACTTAAAGTGTACAAATTAGTGGTTGTTAGTATATTCATGAGGATGTACCACCGTCACCACTATCTAATTTCAGAACATCTTCAGCAGGCCGAAAGAAGTCCTGTACCCATTAAGCAGTCACTGCCCATGTCACCTCCGACAGTCTTAGGCAACCACTGATCTAATTTCTGTCTGTGGATTTGCTTATTATGGACGTTTCATATAAACGGACTTATATAATACATGACCTTTCGTGTCTGGCTTCTTTCACTCAACATGTTTTAAGGTTTGTCTGTGTTGTGTGTATCAGTACTTCATTCCTTTTTATAGCTGATTTCAGTGTTCTTTCAGAAGCATTTAATTTCCTACAAGTTTGAAACCTCCACTTGTGGACTCTCGTCCTCATTGTTAGATTTTCAGTAATATGGAGAATGTAGTGCAAAATTCTTTCATGGTAGGCTTTTTTTGGTTTGAAAGATGCCACACAGAAGAATTCTTACAGCTGTACGTGTTCTGTTCATCTGAAGAAGCACTGAATTTCAGACAATGGAGGACAGCTGCTTAGAAAGTAGAACGATATTAATTTATAACATTGGCAACAATTTCAGTTTATTTTAAGTTTTTCCTAGAAAAACTTTCCTATAATTCATTGAGTTTTTTAAACTTTGAGCCTGTGTTTTAAAGGTTAAGTTTTTTCAGGACGTAGGTTACATAAAGTATATAAGCTTAAATTTAATTTTAAAACATTGATGTAGTTATGCTGTTTGCATAACTGTCCATATTTCAGCTCTAAGCTTGGGCTATCCAAACAGATACAGAATGTGGGAGACTGGTCTACAGTAGGAAACATACGAACACCTCTTGTGGTTAGCTGTTAAATCATCCATGATCTGAAAGTCTGGTTTTGAGTAGTTGTAAACATGACTTAAAAATACAATTTAAAAAAAAATTTTATGTAGCTGGTCATTTAACTCTGAGGTTTAAGACTTAACTAATCAAAATGTTCTTGGCCCCTAACAGGGATCGTCCCATCATAATAAAAGTTCAACTTTAGCTGAGTGCTTCAAATGCTTGGCTAAATGTCTGGATTAAAACTTAGGTCAAATCAAAACTATTTGGAGTTAGCATTTTGTCAGAAAAACTTTAATAAGAGCTACTTATATGGATATAAAAAGAATGTTTGTAGCCTCATTTTTCGTGGGGCTTAGAAGATCTGCTCCTGTCCTCTTTCTTTTTACAGAGAAGTAACCAAGCCTTGGAGGCAGTGGTGATTTTAGTGGTAGAATCCTCACCTTCCATGCAGGGTTTGACTCTTGGCAGTGGTCAGTGAAGACTTGCCTGTTGCTAGGCTGCTGAACAAGTGTCAGCAGAGCTTCCAGACTAAGACGGACTAGGAAGAAGACCCAGCCATCTGTTTCCAAAAACCAGCCAGTGAAAACCTTATAGATCACTATGGTCCAGTCTGCCACCAATCATGGGGATGGCGCAGGACCAGGCAGCATTTTGTTCCGTCGTACGTGGGGTTGACATGAATTGGGGGCAGCTTCACGGCAGGTAACACCCACCACCACCAAGTAGGCCACTGAGAGAGGTGGCCCACAGAGCATAGTCCCTGCAGTTCTACGTCTTCCATGTTGAGCTGGCGGCATTCTTTGAAAGCATCTGGGCATTTGGTTGTGTGGTTGGAAGTAGATCCTCCTAATTTGATGAAAGTGTTGATTAGGATACACTGACCAGGTGTTTTCCGGACACTGCAACCAAGTTCAACTGATTTTTTGGATTCTTGAGTAATTGCCTTCTTTCAAAAAGTTAAGGAATCGCTCGACTTCCTGAGGGAAAACTTCTCAAGATGAGTCAGAAGAGTCCTCTCCCCTAACTCATCTAAACAGGCAAAGCTGTTGAAAACTTGTGGGTGTGTTTTAAAAGATTACATTTTTGAATTAGGTTCTGTGTGGGATGAAAATGTCATTTTCCCAAGTCTGTGTCAACCACCCTGTCAGCTCTTTCCAACTAAGACCTGGCCCTTGGGGTGGTGGTACAGCCTGTCTGTGCACTGCATTTTTGTCACCGCTGCTTCACTTGGGAAGCTTTTTGGTCTGCTGCTCTCCTTTATGCATCCTGTGTGGGCACTGCAGACTGCTATTTAGAGGTCTAGAGATAGGGGATAATTACCAGACATTTTTAGACAGTGTATTTCCAAAGGATATGCTGTGGTTAGATGCAATGGGAAGCAGTACAGCTGAGTTTTGAAAACTCCTAGCTTTAGAGCCGAATCATTTCTCAGTGTCAGGTGCAGATAATAAAACTTTTACTGGTGTTATTGGAAGTATTACGTAATGAAATATAGAGATCACAGTAACCAGTTGCCATCGAGTTGACTCCTACTCCTGGTGACCCAATGTGTGTCAAAGCAGAACTGTACTCCATAGCATTTTCGGTGGCCTTTCAGAAGTAGATTGCCTGGCTTTTCTTCCAGAGTGGTTCTGGGTGGACTCAAACTACCAACTTTTTGGTGAGTAGTGTGCACGTTAACCCTTTGCAGCACACAGTGCCCAACAAGTAATTTGGGAAGTGAGCAAAAATGTATACAGGACTGGCCAGTGTTTTTTTCTGTTGTGCATAGGATCCCTGTGAGTCAGAACTGACTCGATGGCACCTAACAATGACAAAAATATGTCTGATTTTAACCACTGTTGTCAGTGGTCCCATCCACGTCCGTTTTACGAACACATCCCCACGTTTTTAAAATTGCAGGGCATTGCATGGTGAACCCAACAGTTTCTCAACCTTGGCACTGTTGACAGTGTGGGTGGAATAAATAATCATTTGTCATAGGGACGTGTCCTTTGCTTTGTAGGATGTTGAGCAACATCCCTGGCCTCCACCCACTAGATCTCCCCGACTAATGGCGACCCCATGCACAACGGAGCAAAACACTGCCCATACTGTGCCATCTCCATGAACTGTGGTGAATCAGATTGTTGTGATCTGTAAGGTTTTCGTTGGCTGATTTTCAGAAGTAGATGGTCAGGGTTGTTTTCCTAGTCTGTCTTAGGCTAGAAGCTCCAGTATTACAGAAATCCCATGTCCCAGTTGATGGCTTACTGAGAACGCTAATTGAGACAAAATTACACGTGGCAGAAGAAAGGACACTTCTTTAGTTGCACTATAGCGTGTTTTCATCAAGATTGAAGTACATCATGCTGTGTAAACGAATTATGAAACCATAAATTGAGTGTAATCTGATTGAACAATTACTCTGTAATTAGGACAGAAGATAGAGGAGGAAGGCACAGAAGATAATGGCCTGGAGGAAGATTCCAGAGACGGGCAGGTATGTAGAGCTAACAGTGGAGATGACAGAAGTAGCTCTGTATTCTGGCCCACGTGGTCACCTATGCTTTTTATTTTCTTTCACAGGAGGATATGGAAGCAGGTTTGGAGAACTTGCAGAATATTGACATGATGGATATTAGTGTGCTAGATGACACCGAAGTTGATAATGGCAGTGCTCCAGACTTTGGGGAAGATGGCACAGACAGCATTCTCTATTCCCTTTGCGACAGCAAAGACTACGTGGCTGCACAGCTGAGACAACTTCCAACTCAACTCACAGAACATGCTGTAGGTAACTTGGAGACAATGGTGAAATTGTAGCAAGAGCCCCAAGGCACTCCGGTATGATGGCGTGCTGTTTATAGAAGGAGAAACATTAAACATCCAGCTAAATTGCTGTAAATACCTAGTTTGCCATCTAAGCCTTGGTAGTTAACTACATCCATTTAAAACTCTAGTTAGATCAGATGTTAACTGTAACGGATTGTTTTTTTGTAGTGTTGGAGAATACTTTGTAAGCTTGATATAAGCCATAAAGTAAAAGTCTGACACAGTTGATAACAAAAATTTCCTTTTACTAATCAAGCTAAACTGTTGAAAGTATACACAGCAGAACATACACTAATTTACTAGTTTATCCCTGTACAATTCAGTGACATTGATTATATTCTTCAAGTTGTGTAACCACTCTCATCCTCCTTTTTCAAATTGTTCTTCCCCCATTAACAACTCTCTGCACCCTGAGGTTCCTATCTGATCTTTCAAGTTGCTGTTGTCAGTTTAATGTCATATAGTTTGTCAAAGAGCACTATGTTCAAGGCAGACATTCTTTATTAAATAAGCAGATTTTCTGTTTGGTTTAAAGAAAACTTCAGGGAATATTTTTGGTTTAAGACTTAAAGATTATATGAGGGCAATAGTTTTGGGGGTTCATCAAGCCTCCGTGACTCCAGAAGTTCTGGGTCTATGAGAATTTGAAATTCTGTTCTGCATTTTCCCCCTTTTGATCAAAGATTTCTCTAGAACCTTTGTTCAAAACTTCCAGTAATGGTAACAGGGCATCATCCAGTTCTTCTGGTCTCATGGTAAAGGAGGCAGTTGTGCATGGAGGCAATTAGCCATGCATTTTGTTTCCTCCACTTATTCCTGGACTCTCGTATCTTTTTGTCTTTCCTTTTATAAAAGTAGCTTTAAAAACATACAGATAATAACAGAACAAAACAAAAATTGTTCATAAATTCATCATTAGGTAAAACATTATTCTCTATGCCCAAGATCAGACACTTGTACAAAAAGATAAATAATAGTGAAAAAAAGGACCCTGGTGCGCAACAGTTAAGCACTTGGCTGCTAATCAAAAGGTTGGTGGTTTGAACCTACCAGCAGCTCCACAGGAGAAAGAGCCGGTGAGCTGCTCCTGGTCAACTTGATGGGACCTAACAGCTTTAAACCTTGGAAAAAAGTGGCCTTGTAGGACTGAACATTAAACTTCAGGGCCAAAAATCATGTTATGAACTCCAAACGTTACCACACCTTGCCCTAGCGTGGCATTGAGCACCTGATTTGTACTCCTCTTTCAACATGGTACTTTTATGTAGGTGTAACTATTTTCAGAGCATGTATGTGCTTTCTAACTTAAATGGAAGCATCAGGTTATGGGTTCAGGCCTGTTCTTATATGCTGTTGAGTCAATTTTAGACTCACAGCAACCCCACATGACAGAGTAGAACTGCCCCATAGCATTTTGTAGGCTCTAATCTATATGGGAGCAGATTTCCAGGTCTTTCTCCAGAGTAGCTGATTGATGAGTTCGAACCTCCAACCTTTTGGTTAGCAGGTGAGTGCTTAAGCTATTGCACCACCAGGGCTCCCTGCTTTAAACCTAGGAACGAAAATAAGTGCAAACTATTTGGAAGGGTTTTTTTTATTTATTTTAATTGTGCTTGAGGTGAAAGTTTACAGCTCCAGTTAGTTTATTACACAAAAATTTATAGATACAGTCTTCTGTGACCCTAGTTGCACTCTACAGTGTGACAGCACACTCCACACTCCCCCTTTACACTCCAGTTTCAACCAGCTCCTACCCCTTTTTGCCTTCTCATCCCGCCTCCGGACAGTAGCTGCCCATTTAGTCTCGTGTATCTACCTGAACCAAGGAGCACACTCATCACGAGTATTATTTTATGTCTGATAGTCCAGTCCAGTATTTGTCTGAAAAGTTGATTTCGGGAATGGTTATAGTTCTGGGTTAACAGAGAGTCCAAGGACCATGTCTTCTGGGGTTTCTCTGGTCTTAGACTATAAAGTTTGATCTTTTTACTAGAATTTGAGTTCTGCACCCCACTTTTCTCCTCCCTTAGGGACTCTCTGTTGTGTTCCCTGTCAGGGCGGGCATGGGTGGTAGCTGGGCACCATCTAGTTCTTCTGGTCTCAGGCTGATGGAGTCTCTGGTTTATGTGGCCCGTCTGTCTCGGGCTAATATTTTCCTTGTGTCCCTGGTGTTCTTCATTCTCCTTTACTCCAGGTGGGTTGGGACCAATTGATGCATCTTAGATGGCTGCTGGCAAGCTTTTAAGACCCTAGATACTACTCAGCGAAGTGGGATGCAGAACAGTTGACCTAGATGTCCCCTGAAACCATGGTCCTCAGACCCCCACCCCTGCTACTCTATCCCTCAAAGTGTTTGGTTGTGTTCAGGAAACTTCTTAGCTTTTTGTTCGTCCAGTTGTGCTGACTTGCCCCGTATAGTGTGTTGTCTGGAAGGGATATTTTTGTATTTCTCATAAAAGCCTTTCAAGTTTAGTAAACTGAAGATCATAGTTGTTTAGTAATTGAAGACGAGATAGCTAGTTAGATGTCTGTTGTAAATAAAGTGATCTAGAAGGAATTGCCCATTTAGTGTTATGCTGCTAGGTAAAAGTGGAAGAGTGTGAAGTGGATCATTTTCCTTGTAGGTTTCCTCTGAAAATTCCATGATTGGGTGGGGGATGCTGATCACCAGTTTATATAAACTGCCTAGGAAGTGAATGCTTTTGTTCATTCAGCAAATATGGATAGAGCACCTGCCAACTGTGAGCCACTATCAGAGACAGCATCTCTGGTGCCAGTGTCCTCATAGGGCATGCACTTGGGCAGGGAGGCAGGTGACAAATGGAATAATCCTACAGCAGACTTGCCTATGGCAGTAGATGCCCTGAGGGAAATATACCACCAGGTTGCCTGAAAAGGAGTGGGGTGTGTTGGCCTTGACATTGTTGGCTGTGTCTGGTCTCCACTTGGGTTCTTTCAGGTTCGAACCCGGCTGAGAATTTGCATTTCTGCATTTCTAACAAGTTCCCAGGCAATGTTAATGCTGCTGGTTAGGGAGCAATTCTGAGACCCACTAGTGGAGCGGTGGTTCTCTAAATTTATTATACATGAGAGTCACCAGGGGATCTCGTTAAAATGTTGATTATGATTCAGTGTATCTGGGGTGAAAATGCAAATTCTCAGCAGGGGTTCAAACCGGAATGAACTGGTTCGAAGCCCTGGTCTCCACAAAGTCATCTTCCACCTCGTTTTGCAGGTGGATGGGGAAGGCTTCGGGGACACTTTGGATGCTTCGTCACTGGACTTCAAAGTAACTCCGGTGAGTTGACACCTGATTCTGTGTCATGGGAACCTTTAGACGAGTGGTTAGCTGACAGGACGTATGTTTGTATGTGAAAATGACTCACTGGGCATTGACACTGAGCCCTGGTGATGCAGTGGTTAAACGCTCAGCTGCTGACCCAAAGGTTAGCGGTTTGAACCCGTCCAGCAGCTCCACGGGAGAAAGACCTGGTGATCTGCTCCCATAAGGATTACAGCCTAGAAAACCCTATGGGACAAATCTACTTTGTCACATGGGGTCACCATAAGTTGCAATCAACTCGATGGCACCCAACAACAATAACTGAGCAAAGTGCTGGGGATCAGAGGTTGAGTAAAACAGAGTCTCAGAGTTGACAGTCAAGCGAGGGAGGCACATTCATCAAGGAAACAAAATGCACTGAGAGAGGTCGGGTGACCAGGCTGTGTGAGAGCCGGGTGAGGAGGAAGAGGAGAATTGGGGGCAGAAGGGCGGACCATGGCCCTGAGACAGATAGGAACGTGCAGCTGCTGAGGCCTCTGAGTCTGGGGGTGGGGCTGGGGCTGGGGCTGGGGGCAGAGTGAGCAGACCCTGACGGGAGAATTGGTCAGGCTAAGCATTACTGCTGCCTGTCTCCTCATGCCAGAGAGAAACTAGCAAAATGGGCTTGTCTTCACTGACTTATTTTAGAGTTGAAGACTTTGAGTGCCGTCATTTTTTCGAAAGAGGGATTTATTTATTCACTGATGATTGACAGCCATATTAGCTAGGGAAGAGGAGCCCTGGTGGCACAGTGGGTAAGTGCTCGGCTGCTAACCCAGAGGTTGCCGGCTCAAACTCACTAGCTGCTCCACGGGAGAAAGATGTGGCAGTCTGCTTCCGTAAAGATTTACAGCCTTGGAAACCCTGTGGGGGCAGTTTTACTTTGTTCCATCAGGTCACTATGGGTTGGAATCGGCTCAACAGCAGTGGGTATTAGCCAGAGAAATGTATCTGCCTTGTTTTTAAAGTGCTGTGTGGATTCCCTTTCGTTTTTCTTTTCTTTTTAAAACAGGATATTGAAGAACCTCTATTGGAGCCAGGTACTGATAAGAGAAACACAACAGTTACGGTTTGCGAGTTTTCTTTCACACTACTATTTTTTTTAAGCTGTGTATGTATTAAATTGTGTTACGGTCTTGTATATGGTTTTAGTGGTGGACAATCCAGATCATTCAAGGATCAGAGATTGGAAACCCATTCGTATCACCAGATCTGTGCAAGTGGTGTTCTGGTTTCTTGAGGTCAAATATATTTGGTGAGATGCAGTGATAATTTATTTTCATCTCTCTGACCATATAGAGTGGCCTTAAGTAATTTCCCCCCTGTGATGCTTACATGTGTTTCTACACATGAAACAGATCTTGTGATATTTTGCTGCTGCCATTTTGATTAATGCAGTTAAGACAGGCTAACACAGTGGTCAGGGCAGTTCTAACCTGAGAAGTGACTGGATTCCAGAAGACAAAACAGAGTTTCTTCAGGAAAGTTTCCAACATGTTATTCCCCTTCTGGACTGCGTTTCTCTCCTGCCGCTGGACGAGTTTCTGGTTTTCTTATTGGACTGTTCTGTTAAGAGAAATACAAAGAAATTTGGAAATTGAGCTGTTCAGTGAATGGTGATTGCGTTCGGTTCAGCACCTTGGACTTTGGAAAATAAGTCGGAAGACCCAGACTTGAACCATCACACGAAGAAGACGGCCGAGAAACAGCCCAGTGGTTGTAGGTGCTTAAATCTTTGGGGGCCTTGTCTCTTCCCTGTAGCGTAGAGGCTTAATGCAGTAGTCGGTTGGCGTGCAGGTAGTCGGAGCAGGTAACTTTTTGTACCCTCGGGTTTTCCAATCTCTGTGTAGTTAGCCCTTCTCTTCATGTTAGTGTGGCAGCCGTGCCAGTTCCGCATTTGTGATTGCTTTATTTCCCTGGTCATTAAACCTTGTGCCATTCTATTCCTGTTAAATCCGTAGAAAATGAGAAAATACTCGACATTTTGGGGGAAACTTGTAAATCTGAGCCAGGAAAAGAAGAAGGTTCCGAGCTGGAGCAGCCATTTGCACAGGAAACAAGTAGCGTGGGGCCAGACAGAAAGCTCGCGGAGGAAGAGGACCTTTTTGACAGCGCTCATCCGGAGGAGGAGCAGGAGGAGGGTGATTTAGATTTGGCCAGCGAGTCAACACACGCTCAGTGGAGCAAGGCAGACAGCCTGTTAGCGGTAGTGAAAAGGGAGCCGGAGGAGCAGACAGGCGATGGCGAGAGGACGGACTGTGAGCCTGTAGGGCTAGAGAAGCCAGTTGAGCAGAGTAGTCAAGCCGCAGAGGACGCGGACGCCTCTGGCGAGGAGGTGGCAGAAGCGCCCCGGGAAGCCTCAAGCCCTGAGCCCAGAGATAGCAAAGAAGACGTGAAGAAGTTTGATTTTGAAGCTTGTAATGAAGTCCCTGCGGCTCCTAAAGAGTCCTCAACCAGTGAGGGCGCTGATCAGAAAATGAGGTTTGTTTTTTCTCAGTTTTAGACCAGACGCTATCTCCTTTTCATTGATCATTTAATGACACACATAAGCTGTTTTTCTGCAATTGGCCAGCCAGACTGATGCTGCTGTAGTTAACTTCTAAAGAATGTTTTATTTTCCTTTGTGTATCTTTTAGTGGGTGATTTGATCCCTTTCTTTTTCTCAACCTGTCATGGTTGTATTCTTAAATTGTTAATTTGTTATTTTCAGCTAAATTGAATTGACTTTTAAGAGTCTGACATTGTATTTTTTGGGGGAGTCAGATTTCCAATATAAGTTTGCAAAGGTGTCAATTTTATTTCAGACTAATTTTCTGGTAGGTATTCAGTTTTAGCACATGTCATGCTTTTAATTTAGTTCTCCTTCATTTTTGCCCTGTGTGAGTAACACTAACTTTTGTCTCTAGCTCTTTTAAGGAAGAAAAAGATATAAAGCCAATCATTAAAGACGAAAAAGGTATGATTTAACTTATGCGGATGGGAGCCTCCTATGGGCCCCTTACTTTGGGAGGGAGGTGCTTGCCAGGCTCACATTTTAGATCCGGTGGTTTATTTCTAGTTGTTTTGCTGTGGGGTATTGGAATTAAACACGTAACGTTATCTTAAAAGACTAGTTTTCATTATTGGTGAGGTTCTGTGCTTGTCATTTATGGGATCGTGAAAATTACAGGACAGGAGTCTTTCTCCCTGCTGAATGGTAATGTAACAAGAATTTTAGAAACTGCTATCTTGCTTGATCATTGATCATCAAAGACATTTCAGTGTAATGCTGAAATGGTCAGGATTGTTCCTGAGTAAGGAAACTGAAATATATTTCTGACATCCAGATTTTTCGTCTTCCATCCTGTATGTTGGCAGTAATTACATTCTTGTGTGAGGAAAGTCAAAATTGGATGTTGTTAGGATTTTAAAAGAGCGCTACTGCCTTAAGAATGGTTGTGCTCTGAGGTACAGTGTGATTGTCTCCCTCTCGCACCAGGTCGTGTCAGCAGCAGTTCTGGTAGGAACCTGTGGGTTAGTGGACTGTCTTCAACCACACGAGCGACTGATCTGAAGAACCTTTTCAGCAAATACGGAAAGGTATGCTGTCTGACGTCTTGCCGTCCGTGTTCCTGTCCTGTGGCTCCTGTGACAGAGCACCACAACGTGGGGGGCTTAAAATATCAGGGATTGATTGTCTCACCGTTCTGGAGGTGAGGAGTCCAGACTCAGGGTGTCAGCAGGTCCATGCTCACTCTGAAGGCTCCTGAGGAGGTTGACTTCTGGTGGTTGCTGACAGTCTTCGGCGTTCTTGACATGTAGACGCATGGTTCCCATCTCTGCCATCACGCCAGTCTCTGTCTTCCCGTGACCGGCTTCCTTCTGTGTCTGTCTGTCTTCCTTTCTTCTTATAAAGACACCACTCACAGAGGGTTAGAAACTAGCCTACTCCCGTACGACCTCACATAAGCTTAACTAATAACATCTTCAAGGACCCTGTTTCCAAGCAGGGTCGCGTTCACAGGTACTGGGGGTTAGAACTTGGACATATCTTTATGAGGGACACGATTCATTTCCTACCATCATCCAGCCTTGCTTTGGGCTTAAAAACTTAGAGGTTAGAAACTTATTTCCTGCAATAGGTAATTTTATTGATTCTCTTTTCTGTTAAAAAGAAATCTCAAGGGGGGAGAGAATGCCCCGGTTTTGCATAGTGCACCTTATTGTTTCCTGGTTCAGAGTGGATGCAGAGTGAGGCAGATGGTTCATTGCCTCATTAAGGCACTGCTCAGAAAATCTGTTGTATAAATAGCTAAGATCTAAATGTTCTGGTGGTGGTTTTTGACTTTCTTAAACCATTACCTTTTGGCCTATACAAAACTTTCTGTTAAAGCTGGTGTTCCGATACTTTTTCCTTAGTAAGTGAATAGATTTGTTGAAAGGGACATTTGAAAAACTAAGTGAATAGTTGATTTTTATATTTTCTAGCATTTTAGGTATGTAGTTTGATCAGTAGATCATGATGGTGGTTTAAAAGTCACTGATATGCTCCTCTCAGGGGCAGGAGGAAAGTAATACAGTTCAGAAGCCTTCCTAGGACCTTGAAGGACATTTTTAAATGACTCCATTGTCCTGGAATTAGGTAATGAAACAGTTTTATTGTAAGCCTTTGGGACTGCACCCATCTCCTTGATCACTGGGAGGGAAGTGGCCCTCTAAGAGGGAGGTAAGCAGGGATTCCAGGCAAAGGCTCTGGAGGCGTCTGATGCATCTGCATCTGACTGCCCAACCTGTTCCTTTGTCTAGGTCTTTTCAGCTAGTCAAGTGTTAGTTAATACTTTAGTGACCTAAGCAGATAGGACCCAGAGAAAGCATTTATTATATTGAATTATTCTTAGTAGTAAATATTTTTAATTAGGGGTTCAAAAACTATTAGTACCATAACTTGCTCGTCCATTCAGTTGTTTTGTTGAGTTCCTGGTTGACCCAGGCCGTGGTGATGAAGTGGGAGCAAACATATCCTCACCGTCCTCAGAGATCTTACAGCCTAGTGGGAGGACCTCATTCAAGAAATAAGCACACACTTTGTTACGGACATGTTAAGGAAAATGCACGCTACGAGTGAGGTTAGATTCGGGAGGTGGCTTCAGCAAGCCTTTCTGCAGATGTGATATTTCAGCTGAGAGCTGAGTGATTATTATAGAGTTGGCCTGGCCAATGGAGCTCAGCCCAGGGCAGGACAAGGCCTGATACTTGGGATGAACTAATCAAAGGCTGTTGTGACCAGCTCGAGGGCAGAAGACACGGGGCCGGGGGAGGCAGCAGCACTAGAGTGTGTCATTTGGATTTTCTGTCTTCAGAAGTGATGGCCTTGTGAGTGTAATTAATTTGCTAGAAAGGTCAGTGAGCCCGATTGGCCCGGCTCCGTGAACCTTTTGGAGAGGAAAGGATGGGCTCCTGAGTCTAGGACTCTTTCCACCTCCCAAAGCTGCTAGCTCCTTTGAAACTCCGGAAGGCACATCTACATTTCATGTAGGCATTGTTATGGTTGTCCTAAACCCACCATCTTGCTCTTTGTTTTCTATTTGTCCCATTTGTTATTTGTACCCTTTTCTCTTTCTCCGTCTGCTTTCAAACGATTATTTTCTATGATTCTGTTCATTCTCCTTTGTTGACTTAGTAGTTAGATCACTTTTTTTTTTTTTTAAGTCGTTTTAGGAATTATAATACATCGTAACTTACCGTAGTCTGTTTTCAAGGGACATTATAACGGTTTGTGTATAACGTAAGGACCTTAGAGCAGTATACTTCATTTCTCCCCTCCCAGCCTTGGTGTTATTGTTGTCATCCATTCTGTGTCATAGACCACGAAGTATGTTCTTGTTTTTGCTTTAAACGATGATCTTTTAAAGAGGTCTGTAAATAAGCAAAAAGTCTTCATGTCAATCCACGTGTTTATTACTCCCGGTGCTCTTCATCCCTTTGTGTAGATCCAGGTTTCCACTTGGTATCATTTCCCTTCCTCCTCGAGGACTTCCTGGAACATTCCTTGTAGAGCAGGCTTTCTGATAATGAATTCTTGCAGCTTTTTTAAGTCTGGAAAAGTCTTTATTTTGCCTTCATTTGGGGAGATAGTTTCACTGGGTATAGAATTCTAGGTTGGCTTTTTTTCTTTCTGACTTTAAAGACCTTTGTTCCTCAGTGCTGTTGCAGTTGCTTTTAAGATTTTTCTCTTTATCACTGGTTCTGAGCAATTTGATTTTGATGTGCTTTGGGGTACTTTGTTAATTTTTTTTTGCCCCTTCCCCTTTGGGGACTCCAAGTTGTCCCACAACTCTCTGATGCTCTTTTTTTCCCCCCAGTCTTTTTTCTGCTTCATTTTTTAATAATTTTCTTTATTAGTATGTCTTCAAGTTGCCTAATCTTTTATTTTACAGTGTTTGTTTTTAATCCCATCCAGTGTATTTTTCATTTCTAGAAGTTTGATTTAGGTATTTTGAATATTTTCTATGTGTTTACTTAACATAATTATTTCTGTACCTTCTTGAACATGTAGAATAGAGCCGAATAACTGTTTTTAATATCCTTGTCTGCTAATTCTATCAGCTGTGTCATTTCTGAGTCTGTTTTCTATCAATTTTTTTTTCCCCTTCATCATGGGTCTTACTTCCTGGAGGCTTTGCATGCCTAGTGATTTTTTGACTGGGTACCAGCCATTATGAACTTTACCTTGCTGGTTATTCTTGTGTTTCTGTAACTGTTATTGAGCCCTTTGATTCTTGATTTGATGCTTTCTTGTTAGTACTGGAGCCTTCTTTAGTTTAGGGCTAATTTTGTCCCAGTGCTGAGGAAATACCCTTCTGAGTGTTCTGCTTGATGTCCTGTGAATTACAAGCTTTTCTACTCTGGCTGTTGGGAAAAGTGAACTGCTTGCGGCCCTGAATACATCCAAGGGTTGCTCCCTCTGCTCCTTGGGGGTGGTTCTCTCCCAACCCCTGGTGGTTTTCTCCACGTGCACGCGGCTCAGTGCTCAGCCCCAACTCAAGGGGGAGCCCTCTGCAGCTCTCTGGAGCTCTCTGTGTGCAGCCCCCTCCTCTCTGGTACTCTGGTCTGTGCGGTCTAGCTGCCTTGATCTCCTTAGACTCTCAGCTCCGTCTCCTCACCTCAGGGATGGCACCCCCTCAGCTCCTGCCCCCTGCCCATGGCCTGGAGACTCCAGGCTAAAAGCTGGGGCCACCATTGGGCCCACCTCATACTTTCCCTCTCTTGGGTCATTGTCCCGAGTGGCTTGATGTAGATGTCTGAAAACCGTAGTTGCTTCCGTTTCGTCCATTTTTGAGTTGCTTCAGGCAGGAGGGTGAAAGCTTGTTAGTCCATCACGGCCAGAGTGGAAGACCTCTCCTTGTGAGGGCATACTTGATAGGCCACGTCTGTGTGACAGCTGTTCTCAGACTTACTCTGCATGGGTCAGGGTGTGTTTCCAAGTGGATATCCCCTCAGCTATCCATGGCTACAGTGGAATTGGACAAAATGATCAGAATGGAAAGATTTTCATTGGAAATGTTTTTTAATTATGGAATTAATATGTATAACAAAACGTTTACCAGTTCAACAATTTTTACATATATAATTCAGTAATACTGATGATATCCGTCATGTTATGCAACCATTAATCACCATCCTTTTCCAGATCATTCCACCACCACTAACAGAAACTCAGTCCCAGAATGGGAGGCATTTTTGGTTAATGAACCACGTTATGATGAGTGAAATTTAACTGTGTTTGTTGGTGGTTTTTCACTACAAGGAATGGTCTTAACATGGAAAGCAATTGTATTTTGAAAGAGCAGGATTAGTTAGAACCAATTTAATAACCAATTCTGAAAAAACTAGCAGTTTCCAGAGAAGTAAAACGTATTTAGTGGAAGTGATTGTGTTTCTCAGTTATAATAATTTTAGTAAGCTGTCTAGTTATCTGAGAAATCAGAGTGCCTCTTTTGGTGAAGGTCGTCGGGGCCAAAGTGGTCACCAATGCCCGCAGTCCTGGGGCGCGCTGCTATGGCTTTGTCACCATGTCGACGTCGGACGAGGCTACCAAGTGCATTAACCACCTTCACAGAACAGAGCTGCACGGAAGAATGATCTCCGTAGAGAAGGTGAGGCGTTTCTTGTCCGTTGAAACTCATGGAGTTCACAAGCGAGGGAGCCCGCTGCGTTCCTCATTCCTGTCCATGTTGTCTTTTTAGGCCAAAAATGAACCTGCTGGGAAAAAGCTGTCTGAGAGAAAAGAGTGTGAAGTGAAGAAGGAAAAATCATCTAGTGTTGACAGGCATCATTCTGTGGAGATCAAAACTGAAAAGTAAAGTGACTTTAAAAAACCTTTCTCTCAGGGTGGCTGGGAGGAGGGCGGGTGGCAGCCACTGTGTCATTCACGAAACCAGCACCCACGTCCTCGTCTCCTTCTGTACGTAAACAACCTCTTCAGCTTCTTGTTCAAATTTCAGGTGGTTTTTGCATCTTGCTGCGCTTTCCGTATCCAGCCTTCTATTTGCAGATACCAAGTGAGATAAAGGAGCCCTGGTGGAGCAGTGGTTAAGCACTCCGCTAATAACCAAAAAGTTGGAGGTTCCAGTCTACCCAGTGGCCCCAAGGGAGAAAGGCCTGGCATTCTGCTCCCGTAAAGATTACAGTCTAGGAATCCCCCACTCCGCCACATGGGGTCACTGTGAGTCAGGATGGACTCGACGGTACATAACAACCACCTGTGACTTTTAAAAGTAGATTCAGGTGATCCTTAGTAAGCGTTTACGTCCTAGGAACTTAGTAGTCATTTGAAAAAAATAATACACATAAAATGAAAGAATATTTTTATCTCGTTGTTAAATAACTTTAGGGCCCTGCACAGCTTCTCAGACCTTGGAGTCGTTTCCTAGTCTGCAGTGATTTTCATGTAGTTCTTGCTTTTTGTCACTGCAGCTGCCACCAATCCAGCTTGGCAGAGCTATCACATCATGCTGAGGAAGGCAGCCTGAGCTGCTGTCACGAACGGACCGTCTCCAACTGGTTGTGTGTGTCATGTCCGACAGACAGGTGTTGCTTTGTTTCCCTCAAAAATTTAAAGTGTCCCAGGGTGCCCCGGGAGTTCACTGCAGCATTCTGGGGTATTTTGGCACGGTAGACCACGAGTCTGAGGTATTATTATCGTCAGTAAAGTGGTGTATATCTTTAACCAAATTAGAAATAGGGACCAGTCTTTCCAAGGAGGCATTGCTTATTTATACTTCTGTCAGAATCGTAGGCTTGTCTGTGAAGGTGGACTTGGATATTCTCAGAAAGTTGAGCATCTGCATTGTATTTATGTTGTCAACACGATTTATTTCCACTTCAAGGTCCACTCCCACTCAAAAAAATTGACCCTTTTGCAGAGAATCTATCAATCTCCCAGTAATTCCATGTTTTTCTGTTGTGGTTTATGCAAGAAAATTTGTAGTTGAATAGACACGTTCGTGAGCATCATCGGTACTCACAGGTTGAACTTGGTTTTTAAAGAAGTAACTGTCAGTTTTCACCCTGGCCAAATTGGAATGTCTAGGCCCATGACTGATGGGTGTCTGATTAGCCTTCATGTCCTTGGGAGGCAGATCCATAATTCTATCGGCAGCTTCTCCAAAGAGACACATCTTGTCAGCATTGCTAAAATCTGTATTGGTAGAATACAGGGAACAGCAGAGAGGTCTTAGTATTATTAGTGTCTTTGAACTGCATTTTATGCATTTATTTTCTGATCACAAAAGTGAGCCACGTTTGTGGAGAGAGGATGGTAGAAACAACGAGCTAATGTCAGATAGTCCATGGTACACATTGTAACTGCGGCGGTGCGCTTCCTCGGAGCAGTCCCGTGAGGTAGTAGAAGAGGAGACCAGCTCAGAGAGGGCAAGTGCTTTACCCAAGGTCTCGCAGCCCAGCTGGGAGGCAACAAGGCCCAGATTTTATTAAACCAGGGGACTCGGCCCTCAGAGCTCCTGCTCTTAACCGAGCAATTTGCTCCCAGGGTTAAAACTAAACTGCCTTCACTTGGAGCCCTGTTGGCACAGTGGTTAAGAGCTTGGGTGCTAACCAAAAGGTTGATAGTTCAAATCAACCAGCCCGCTCCTTAGAAACCCTATGGGGCAGTTGTACCCTGTCCTGTGGGATCACTATGAATTGGAATCAACTTGACAACAACAGGTTTTGTTTTTTTTGTTTGTTTGTTTTTGGTTTTTTGCCTTCACGTAGCTTTCCAAGAGATGGTGGTTTGTTGCCATCGAGCTGATTGCGACTCATGGTGGCCCCACACGTGCAGAGTAGAACTGTGCTCTCTTAAGTTTTTAAGGCTGTGATCTTTCAGATGCAGATCATCAGGACTACTGTCTTCTCAGTCTCTGAGTGGGTTCAAATTGCCATCCCTTTTGTGAGTATAATTTGGTGATGTGTACAGCTTGTTGATGTTAATTACATTCACTGTGTTGTGCAACCATCACCAAATTTTGTTTATTTTAAAAAGAAGAACCCAGTATGCTAACAAAAGCACCTACAGGTGTCAGTTCTGGTGCACAACATAATTGTTACAGTGTGCATTTTTAAAACTACTTGAAAATTATTAACAAAAAACCCAAAGTTTACACTGTGGAAGTTCAGGAAGGAGAAAGGATGAGTCGAGAGGTCCCCTCAGCCTGGCCAGAGCTCAGCCCAGGTCGGCAGGGGAGAAGAGGACAAGAGCACTTGTTAGAGGACCCTGTGGGGCCTGACTCTCCTGTCCGGGAGCCTGGCACATGGTTGGCATTTAATACGTGTGGAGTTTTAATTGCCTGAGACAAATGGCAGGGAGTATGGGAGACAAGTCTGAATAGCTGAAATGATTTATTTTGGCACTTAAAATTAAATTGCCTTTGGTTGAATGGTTACTAACACTTTCCTCATTTGCTGGTGCATAACATGCTACTTTACCCCCTAAAAGTACACAATTACTGGATGCGGTGTGTTGGTTTTTCAGGGTGAAGGCCTACTGGTTTATTCAGTAGGAACTTGACATACTCTACTGCGTCTCTGCTCTCTGTTAGACTCTGTATCTGGAAAAACTGTTCCCCTACAAAACGTAAAAATAATACGTAACTCATACATGGTGGAAAAGATTTAAAATCAGTCCCTAATAATTGCTCTTAAACATAGTCGGCGTGTTTCTCCCGTGTATACTAGCAGCACACGTGCATGTCTTGTGTACCAGTGTATCTAGCATTTGGGGAAAACAGCCCCACGAACCTCCGGTTTCGGTATGCATGTTTCTAGATTTAGCAAATGCCACAAATGGAAACAGTGCCCACACCTAGAGAGGTGGGTTACCATGACTGTGGTTTCTAAATCATCCCCACCTCACTGCTGTCGGAGTGCTTGGTTCCACGTGGACACCGTGTGCCAGTTCCACTCAGTGTGAACCATGCTGTCCCAGTGTTTCACCATCCAAGTTTATGACCCTGTTTTCAAATAGAACCATAATTAAGAAGGAAGAGAAGAGCGAGAGAAAGGAGGAAAAGAAGCCTGGAGACATTAAAAAAGAAGAAAAAGACCAAGATGAGCTGAAACCTGCACCTCCCAGCCGGTCCAGAGTCACGAAATCAGGTGATTGGAATCTGGAATCTGACACGTGTCAGTGAAAGGGGCAAAGCCAGTGTCAGATAGCTAGGGCTCCAGATAAAGTGAGGCCGCCGGCTTTTGAAAGCTGACTTTGCTGGGTTTTACTGTCTCTAGGTAGGCACTAGAGAAGCTGAGCCTTGGGTAATGGATCGGATTCATGGACATTCTACAGTGTCATAGGTCTGGAACTACTCTCGACAGCTTTAGTGTGATTTCTGTATCTTGGTAAACTCAGCGGCCTGGGTTCTTGCTATTCCTAAGTCTTTGGCCAAATATAGTGTGCAGTTTGCATGAGGGAGCAGTCCTGGTTCCTTGTTACTAATTTGATGGAATTCTACAAGTGTGTCATCATGTTTTCTCTGTGTTTATAATAAAGTCAGACAGAGCAGAAAAGGTAGAGAAAGCTACAATCTCCAAACATCTATACCTGTTGAGGTGGTGGTATTGGGAACATCCCACTTATGTTGTCATTTTTCTTAAGTTTATTGTGTTCAGCACCTTAGAATTTGCGTGAGACTCCACAGAACGTTTTGTAGCCCAAACAAACCCATCCCTTGAGAACACAAAAACAAAAAAGCCAGCCATCTAGAGCATTGAAATTTGATACAGCACATCGCGAGTTAGATCTTAGGTGTTCAGGGTAATTTAGCAGCAATCTCAAAACGAGGAATGGGTGTTTAAAACACGCTTAAGTATTGTAAATCTCCCTAAATAAGTCATTGTTCCAGTGGTTAGAGCCTGCTTATCATACCGGAGGGAGAAAGAGCTGGTGTGGAAGCCTTCATTGGTATGGATGGGTAAAGGAGACCCCCCTCCCCATCTGGCCGTGTTCCCCACACTGTGGGGCCGTGCAGTGCACAGACAGCGGTGCCTGATTGCAAGCACACGGGTCCAGGCACTGCAGAGCTTTACAGGTGTGTGGGAGGAATCAAAATAAAAACAGTTATCCTGGGGCTACTAGAATTCAGTGCGAAGGGCAAGGATTTTTGAGTGGATGTGTTTGTGTACACGTGCAAAATGCATTTTCCCTCTGAAATTAATTTGTACGACGTAAACAGATTACAGCTGCTTTACCCCAGATGAACAAACTGATCAAGGCATGCTAGCTGCTTCATATCCAGTGTCACCATATCTCAGTGCTTACTGCAGGCCACAGGCTCAGCACCCGATGACCTAATCAGTAGAAAGATGAGGAGCAGGGGGGTCCCAAAGGTCAGCATTAGTCGCCTGACCTGATCCCATGAGTCTAACGCCCAAGTCTTAATCCAGGTTGCTGGTGTTGGGAAGTTGGGGTGCTGGTGTGTTTGATAGATGGCTGTTTCTTCCTGAAGGAAGCAGAGGAATGGAGCGGACAGTCGTGATGGACAAGTCCAAAGGCGAGCCCGTCATCAGCGTGAAAACCACGAGCAGATCCAAAGAGAGAGTGAGTATTGCTGGGGCCACCTCAAGTCCAGCTGGCTTGGGTGGTAGTTTAAGAACTGTGAGTTTTATGATGAAAACTCTTGTCTGGCCTTTAAAATTGGAAGAGTTCTTCGAAGTATTCAGGAGGCATATTGTTCAGGGTTTAGACATGAAATTAAGTTCTAAAGCTTCTTTTCAAAGAGTACCTGCCTGTTGGCTTTCCTTATCTGGGCTGACCCTTTGCCATTCTTCATCAGGTTATGCTGTCTTCTGGAAAGACAGTTGATCGGCAAAATACGGCCCACCCTGGGATAGGAGGGGCAGAACCCAGGCTTTTCAAGCTGGAGGGCAGTTTATTAAATTTTTTTTAGTTGATTTTTCTAGTCTTCTATTAACCTGAAGGAAAACCGAGAACCTACCCTAAACAGTGTCGTTCATGTTATCAGATAGAAACCAGACCGGGTGCCATGGAGTTAACTCTGACTCATGGCAACCCCACGTGTGTCAGAGTAGAACTGTGCTCCGCAGGGTTTTCAGTGGCTGATTTTTTCAGAAGTACATGGCCAGGCCTTCCGAGGTGTCTCTAGGTGGATTTGAACTGCCAACCTTTTGGTGAGCAGTCAAGTACATTCACTGTTGGTGCCAGGAAGGGCCTCCTGTTATCAGATGATACCATTGTTAGGTGCCATTGAGTTGGTTCCGACTCACAGCGACCCTACGTACAACGGAACGGAACACTGCCCGGTCTTGCGCCATCCTCACAGTCCTTGCTATGTTTGAGCCCGTTGTTGCAGCCACTGTGTCATTCTGTCTCGTTGACGGTGTTCGTCTCTCTTGCTTATCCTCTACCAAGCATGATGTTCTTTTCCAAAGACTGGTCCCTCCTGGTAACATGTCCAAAGTACATGAGACGAAGCTGCGTTTCCTGAGTTGTACACACAGCTGCTCCCGTGAATATTATAGCCATGGGGCAGTTCTGCTCTGTCACATGAGGTCCCTTAGGGTGGGTTCTAAGTCTTTCACTTAGCAGCCACATGCTTAACCATTGTACCAACATGGCTCCTTCCAGGTGTGTCTGGTTGTATGCAGTTATGTGTGGATTCGTGTAGCCACTACTGCCATCACAGTACACAACTGTTCCGTCACCACAAAGCTGTGCCTGCATAGTCACACCTATCCCACTGCCACATCTCTGGCCCCTGGCAGTCGCTCTGTAATCTTGTCATCGTGAGAACGGCTCTAAATGGAATCATCAGCATGTGACCTTTCAGATTGGCGTTTTTCATTCAGCACAATGCCCTGAGGTTCATCCAGGTTCTTACGGGTCTCCTTTTCCCTTTAGAAGCTGTGTATTATTTGATTTGTTTCTGGGTGGTGCAGATGGTGAGTGCGCTTCACTGCTAACACCACCCAGAGGGACCTCAGAAGAAAGGCCTGGAGATCTCCTTCTGAAAGATTAGCCTTGGAAAACCCTATGGAACAGTTCTGCTCTGACACATGGGGTTGCCATGAGTCAAAATTGACTTAATAGCAGTTGGTTTTCTTATTCAGTGTATAGATGTACCCTGGTCTTTTTTTTTTTTTAGAAGTAATATCTTAACTGTGTTTTTGGTGAAGGTTTACACAGCAGTTGAGATTTCCATTCAGCAATTTCCACACACATTGTTCAGTGACATTGGTTACATTCTTCACAATGTGTGGACGTTCTCATTAGTTTTGTTCTGGTTGCTCCACTTCCGTTCATCTAGTTTCCCTGCTTTGTTACTTACTTGCCTTTGTTGTAAAGTAATTGTTGACCATTTGGTCTCATAACAGATTTTTTTTTTAAAGAGCACGGTACTCACAGGTGATTTTATTTTGTAAGCTGTTCTGTTGTTTAGTTCTAAAATAACCGCGGGGGCTAGTTTCAGTTCAGGGTTTGAAGCCTCTCAGGGCAGTAGTCTCGGGGAGTCTTCCAGTCTCAACTGGTCCAGTAAGTCTGGATTTTTTAAGAATTTGAGGTTCTGTTCCACATTTTTCTCCCATTCTATCAGGATTCATCTATTTTTGTCCTGGTGTATCCTGATCATTTTAACCAGTTCCCAATTGATGGGTCTGGTTGTTATTACCTCCACTATTAAAAGCTGTCGTGGTGGGCATTCATATGCATGTCAGCTCATGGTGGCCCCATGTGACAGAGTAGAACTGCCCCATAGAGTTTTTTTTTTTTTTGGCTATAATCTTTATGGAAGCAGATCAGCAGGCCTTTCTTCTGCAATGCCACTGGGTGGGTTCGAACTGCCAACCTTTTGGTTAGTAGCCAAGTGCTTAACCATTGCGCCACAAGTGCTTAACCATTGCGCCACTGGGGCTCCTATTCATATGCATAGCTGTTGGCAAACTTTTACTTACGAGGCAAGAGCCTATCAGTGGGATGGATTACTGGGGTAGAAGGTGTATACACATTGTTGTGGTTGGAGGGTCTCACATTGCCCTTCAGAAAGGTCATTGAGGACACGTTCATTGATTGGGGGTGTATGTGTGTGGGTCCCTGGCAAGGGTCTCTGATCAGGTAGCTTTATTTTTTATTAACAATTTTCTCCTCTGTGTGAGCTACTTAAGAAAATAAGCTGAGGAGTTTGTTTTCAAATGTCATCTCCCAGGCCCCTGCCCCTGGAGATTCTGAGTTTGTGGATTTAAGGAGGGCCCTGGACTCCAAGCTGTGTAAAAGCTTCCTGGCAGAGTTGAGGCCAGTGTGATTGTCACTGCCTGTGAGAGTCTCAGAAATAGCTTTAGGGAAGTTGAGCCTTCATGTTTTGTATCTCGTTGTTAGGTGCTACGAAGTCAGTTCTGACTCAGGGCAACCCCATGTGACAGAGTAGAACTGCTCTATAGGGTTTCCTAACTTGTAATCTTCACGGGAGCAGATTGCCAGGTCTTTCTCCTGCAGAGCCGCTGAACGGGTTCGAACTGCCAGCCTTTTAGTTAGCAGCCAAGTGCTTAATTGTTGTACCACGAGAGCTCTGTACCTTGTCAGGAGTTCGTTCTACATGAAAGCATCTTTGACTTAGGCTGTTTTAAGGCCATCTGCCTGAGGCCTGAGCCAGCACTTGAGGAGAGAAAAGTGCAGCCCCTCACCCAGCTGTCCACACAGCTGTTTGCCGGCTTCCTGCTGGGTCACGGTTGCATTGTGTGGACAAGCCTTGCATGTCGCTGGGGGACAGCCTCAGAGCAGCCAAATTTTCCTTTGGATCATAGGGAGTACTTGGTTCTGTTGCTCTAGAAAACCTGCCTACTGGTTTTCTGAGGTTTCTTCCAACCTCTTCTCTTCCGTTAATGCATTTTGATATTTGAAAGCAAGACATTCTCTGGGTGCTTAAGCCAGGCTCGGAGGCAGGCAGGCTCGACCGGGCCTCTTGTTTGAGACCAAGGCCTACTGTATAAACCAGGGGGGACCGAGGGGTCATCTAACCACATAGGCACCTTTAGTTTTCATTGACCTGAATACACTACGTTTGCCCAACAGAGCTCCAAGAGTCAGGACCGCAAGTCAGAAAGCAAAGAGAAGAGAGACATCTTGTCGTTTGATAAAATCAAAGAGCAGCGGGAGCGCGAGCGCCAGAGGCAGCGGGAGCGGGAGATCCGGGAGACGGAGAGGCGGCGGTGAGCAGGTGGTGGGCAGGGGCTGTCTGCTTCCCTCCAGGGGTTCTCCCCTTCTCCCCAAACGTGCTCTGGGAGAGTCTCCTCCCTGTGCCTGAGAGCAGCCACCTAGGCTTGCCAGGCTCTCGTGTGTTCACCCTGAGTCCGAAGGGGAAGGTCAGTACCTATCCAAGAACAACCATTGGACACAAGGGGACAAGACTCAGCGAGGCCCACTTGTAATCACAGCGTTTCCTCAGCGACAGTGAGACCTCGGCCCGCGTAGAAACTCACCTAGACGTGGTTTTGATGGATGCACTTCCGTAAATCAACCTACACGAACAGGGTCAGAACAGCACCTGGAGTTGAGTTGCCTTAGATGTGCTGTTTGCAGATTCA
Organism: Trichechus manatus latirostris; assembly: GCF_000243295.1. Taxonomy (NCBI): domain Eukaryota; kingdom Metazoa; phylum Chordata; class Mammalia; order Sirenia; family Trichechidae; genus Trichechus; species Trichechus manatus. The sequence goes on from NW_004443993.1 coordinate 9,472,883, forward strand.
GTACCTTCACTTTTGAAAAGAAAGGCCCCCGTTTTGTAGCGTCTTCAGACAGCCGCGGACCCACACAGTTACCTTTGTCACCACTCCCTTTGCCAAGGACATAGTCTGTGACATGTGGTCTCTCATTTTCCCGTCACGTCGTGCCATTTCATGTTGGAGCTTGCAAAGTTCTCTTTGGTTCTTCTTTGCCCTCCAATACCATTCAGTGAAAGAGAAGTTTGACGCCGTGGTGTTTGGGAAATCTCTTTGTGCTGCGATGGTTACACAGACAGCATTCTAACCACGTCACGTTTGCTTTCCTAAAGCAGCGTGCGCTCAGCCTCTCTGCAGAAAGTCACAGCCATCACCAAGCTTCCCGGTCCCCTTCAGAGGCCTTTTGCTCCCCGCTCACTCATCCTTGATTTGGAGCCTTTCCAGGGCCCGGGAAGGGGGTGTGAGGAGGGGTGAGGGTGCTGCCTCTCCTCAGACACAGAGCCAGGCAGTCCATGTCTGTGTGCAGCTCCTGGCACGCTATTGCCTGTGACCTGAGGCCTCGGCCACCAATGCTGGAGCAGCATTCAGCAGGTCCCCTCTCTCCCGCCTGGCCTCTGTCCACACATCTTTAGAGTCTCTTGTCATTAAAAATACGTGGGCTTTTTTGAAGGAGGTGTGAAAACAAGGGAGGCTCATTATAATCCGTAACACAGAAAGTGAAAACATATGCCCCCAACACACACAACACAGCTGCAGTTACCATCTCTGAAAAGGTTCTTTCCTATACACGGGTGCGTTAATAGCAGCGATTGTCCAGCCCCCATGGGATCGGAGCATCATGCTGTTCTGGGCCTCCCCCTCCCTAGTAATATGCGGCTTCCTTTTGACAGCCGTGAGCTGAGTCTTAGGAGTCTCTGGGCAGTGCAAACAGTTAACATGCTCAGTTGCTAACTGGTTGCTAACCAAAAGGTTGTTTTGACATTCCACCCAGAGGCGCTACAGAAGGCCTGGCAGTCTACTTCTGAAAACTCAGCCCCTCAAAACCCTATAGAGCACAGTTTTGCTCTGACACAGTAGGGTCACTATTAGTTGGAGCTGACCACAGCTGGTGCTGGTTGTCAGCTGAACCTTCCTGGTCTTGCGCAAAGCTGTGTCTCCTCTCTATTATCCTGCCTTCCTCCCGGCTTGTCCTTGGACGTCCCTTTTTTTTTGAAAAAAGGAAACGTTATCAAGTTGGGGGTTCTGGCTGACGAGAGCCTCTTAGCACCGGTGGGTTAGCACCTGCCACCCAGTAGCTGCTGGGTGGCAGCAGGAGCCAGGGGACATCGCCAGGTGTTTCCCCCGACTCCTGTAGAGATGCTCTCTGGCACGGTGCACCTGCCAGGAGAGTTCTGACGGCCTCTCTGCCCCAGGGAGCGGGAGCAGCGGGAGCGGGAGCAGCGCCTGGAGGCCTTCCACGAGAGGAAGGAGAAGTCCCGGCTCCAGCGGGAGCGCATGGAGCTCGACTGCCAGCGGCAGCGGCTAGAGCGTGAGCGCTGGGAGCGGGAGCGGCTGGAGCGCGAGCGCATGCGTGTGGAACGTGAGCGCCGGAAGGAGCAGGAGCGCATCCACCGCGAGCGCGAGGAGCTGCGGCGCCAGCAGGAGAAGCTGCGCTACGAACAGGAGCGGCGGCCAGCCTTCCGGAGGCCCTACGACGTGGATGGCCGGTGAGGACGCTGGGCTGGGGGGATGCAGGGGTTGAGGGCCACAGCCACCCTCACCAGCTGTGAGGTGGAGAAGGCCAGGGTGCGGGCCCTACAACATAAAAGGGCAGTGAGCATGCTGGGCTGGTGGGAGGACAGGGCGCTGAAAACCATGGCCACCGTCACCAGCCGTCAGGTGGAGAAGGCCAGGGCGGAGGCCGCAAATGAGGGCGAGGTAGCACTTACCTGCCACTTTGAACGGCCGGCTCTGCTCCTGTCCACTTTAGTGTGGATAATGGAGATACTGAAGGGGAACCCAGCACCACCGTCTCAGAACCGGCCCTGAGCACCACCCCCGGCCTGCATAGCTCAGTGTCGCCACGCCACGGCCGGGCGGCCTTTTCCCGGTCACGTCAGTCTTCAGAGCATCTTGACAGTGAACCTGCTGAAGGTTGTCCGTGCCCCCTTCACCTGGGCCAGCACCTGGGCTGGTCTCTCACTTGCCCCGGGGCACCCAGTGGAGTGCAGCCGTCTTCTGGGCATTAATCTCAAGACACTCAAGCGGGTGTGAGGCCCGCATCCGCCTCAGCGGTCTCCGTGTGTCCTTCCAGGGGAAGAGACCTGAGAGGGCCCTCTTGAAAGCTGCCTTCTGAGGGAAAAGGCAGCTTTATGGGTCTCCAGTGCCTCTGAGCTGCTTAACGGATGACCACCCCTGCCCCACTGCCCACGAGGCAGGCTTTCTGGGGAAAACCAGGAAGGAGATAGAAAGCTGGAACCTGTGTAAGGCAGAAACCTATCAGAGAAGGAAAGCTCGGATATCTTCCACTAACAGCGCTAGAAAAGCGGTTAGACTGCACCCTGCCACAGGCGGAAAGCTTGCGAGACCAGGAAAAACAAGGCAACCCGTTGAGTTCCGGCTCTCTCAGGTGTCATTGTAACTGGCTGCTGTCCCCAGCTGATCTGATCCCCTTTGCAGAAAACTCAGAGGGAAGTTCAGGCTAATAGAAGACAGGGAAGGTAAAAATGTGGCAATTCCAACCCCATTCCAAAAGAATCAAACGTTCGATTTTGCTCACGCGGGGATCAAGGTATTAACAGCCTGTGATACAATTAGGGCACAGCTGTCCCTTCCCCAGGATTGTCAGATGAGAAGACCAGTGGGCCCCTTGGCAGATTGGGGGGTTTTAATTTATCAAATCAAAGGGATAATGGTTGAATGTTGAGAGATTAGCGCTGCAGGACATTTCAAATGATACTCGGGCTGGAGAGAGAACTTCCCTCCCCACCTCCAGCTTTTCCTTTTTTCCCTTGCTCTCTTTCCTAAATGGAATTTGTGTTTTTTCTAAAATGAAAAAAATAGGCGAGATGATGTCTACTGGCCAGAAGGAAAACGGGCGGCGCTGGAGGACAGATACCGCTCAGACTTCCCGCGGCCAGAGCACCGCTTCCACGACTTCGACCACCGCAGCCGGGGCCAGTACCAGGACCACGTGGTTGACAGGTGAGCGGCTCCGTCCTCCCTCTGCAGCCGGGGCTACCCACATACCTCAGCCTGCTGCAGAGAGGGGACTTGGCCTGGTCTTTGAAAACCCGGTTATTTTACAAAGTCCACCGGGAGTAACTTTGATCCCTTGCACGTGGGATTTAGAAAGCACAGAGCTTGAGCCCAGGGTACCAGAACCGGTCCCAGAATCTTGGCTTCTCCAGCGGGAGGTCCGCCTTCCTCGCTTCCCCGAAAGCACAGGGGCGGCCTTGGAGGTGCGATTCGCCCAGGAGCACGCCGGTGGTTGTCGGCAGGACAGGACCCGAGCCTGGGCCTCCCGACTCGGTTGGGCTGGTTCCCGGCAGTCTGAGCTCTTGCTGGGGTGCTTGTGAGCCTGTGGCCCAGCTCTCTGGGCTGTGGGTATTTTCATCATCTCTTCACGGCCACGCCTCCTCTTCGTGCCCCACCCGCTGAGCCTGACGCCCTCTGGAGTCATAGTTTTGGGGCCCGGAAGGGCTTTAGGAGGGCATGGCAGGGTTTCCTGTTGGGGGCTTAGGGAAGGGGTGTGGCCTGCCTAAGAGGCAGAGCGGGCCGGGCCGCGGTCCAGGGGGCCGGCTGGGGCTTTAGGCTGCGCGCTCAGGGTTGGCAGACAAGCAAGGTTCCTGTGCTGGTAACCTGGCAAGAATGACTGAGAAGTGCGTCCTTCGTTGATAGGACTGCTTTGTCTTTCGAGGGTCTAGGTGGGTTTTTTGGCCAGTGACTTCTTCAGTGTGAAGTATACGCAGTTTATGGAGTCCCTGTGTGGTGCAAACACTTAAGCACTCAGCTACTAACTGGAAGGTTGGAGGTTCTAGTCCACCCAGACGTGCCTCAGAAGAAAGGCCTGGCGATCTACTTCTGAAAACTCAACCATTCAAAACCCTACGATGCGCAGTTCTACTCTGACACACGTGGGGTCACCATGAGTTGGAGACGCTGGTTTGAGTGTGTGTCTCCTTAATGCAGTTCTGATAAGAGGATGTATACCAAGTACTGAATTAGAAAAGCAAAGGCCCACCAGGAGGGGACCGGGGGTGGGGGTCCATCCAGGTGGAGGCAAGGCCTCACTGGATGAGACCGAGGTTTGAGTATCATAGGCGAAGTTTCAATGACACGGGCACGAAATGACGATATTAAGAAAGCTTATTATTTATAGATCCTTGAGGTGCAGGAGGGACAGCCTGAGAGGTGCAGACGACAGTCGTCCATCCCAGGTCAGGAGCAGGAGAGAGGGCGGCAAGCGAAGGCAGGGTTCATAATGTCTAGCAGGTGTGGATCCACGGATTCGCGGGCATTACTACTGTAAGGTGTTGTAAATGTTTCCCTGGAAAGCTGAGGCGCAACCTGGCTGCTTATCTGTGGGGTTCAGGCTGGGTGGAGCTTGGGGAGGCCTCAGCGTGGGCCTGGGTGGAAAGCAAAAGTGGGCACGGGAGGGACCGTCCCCTCAATGGCACCTGGTTGTTCTCTCCAGTTTGGTAAAGCCAGCCCTTGGTTTTCCAGGTCTGGGGTTCTGTCTCGTGGGTTCCCATGTGCTCCCTGGGCCGCACTTCTGGGAACTGGTCCAGCCCTCGCTGGCTCTTCCCTCAGGGGGGTGGAAAGAGGGAGAACAAGAGAGGTGGGGGCACAGTGACACATTTCAGTGTTAGACCGCGGGAGCTGTCTTATAAGATCCGGCGTGAGTCACTGGATTAGGTCCCACCACGGCTTAGGGATCATCTGGGGCTTCTGCTTGTCCCTGTTCCCTTTGCTCTTGTCACCGGGCCACGGGTGATGATGAGTAGGCTTCGTGGTGTGGGTCTCTGCTTCTGAAACCTCTGCGGAAGATGATGATGATGATGCTGATGTTGGCTGCTGTGGAGTCGATTCTGACTCATAGTGACCCCATGTGACAGTAGAACTGCCCCATAAGGTTTCCTGGGTCATAATCTGTATGGGAGCAGATAGCCAGGTCTTTCTGCTGTCGAGTTGCTGGGTGGGTTCAAACCGCCAACCTTTTGGTTAGCAAGCTGAGCACTTAACCATTGCACCACTGGGGCTCCTTTCTGGGCATGTTACCTGTTGCCGCTGAGTTGATTCCGACTTAAAGCAACCATGCAGGACAGAGGAGAGCTGCTCCATGGGGTTTCCAAGGAATGGCTGGTGGATTTGAACTGCTGACCTTTTAGTTAGCAGCCGAGCTCTCAACCACTGCACCACCAGGGCATGTTAGTTCAGTAAAATCCTTATTCCCGCCTTCTTAGGATCTGGCTTCTTTCCAGCCCCCAGGAAAAAGCCTTTAGATTCAAGCTGGCTTTTTTTTTTAGGCCAGCGAATTAAAGTTATTAAAGTTGAAACAGAGTAAATGTCCCAATTGTGAAGCCCTTTTTCATGGCCTGTAAAAATCCACGTCCTGTTGTTGCCGCTGTTTGAATGAGTTGTTTCCCTTTTGCAGGAGGGGAAGTTCCAGGTCACTGATGGGTGAGCGAGACGGGCAGGTGAGTAAACCCAGACACCACTCCCGGGTTTGGGGGTGCTGGCGGGTGGCCTGTGTCGGTGGTGGCCTGTGCCGGAGAGCCAGGGGGATGGAAACATCCGTTCTGACCAGTAGTTAGAAGTGCAGATGTTTGACTGTTTTCTGATTATTGAGTTCCTGTGTTTTTCAAGTACATGGAGATCGTTGTTGGTTAATTATATCTGGTAGGAACTGCAAGTGTCTATTGATTCCCTCCTGCTCAGCGTGCCTTTTAATCCAGGCACTGTGGGAGTGCCCCAGAGCCCCCCAAATGGTATCTCTGCCATCAGTTAGGTGATAGGTGTGGCTAGTCACTGTCCAGCCCAGATTTGGGGGTTCTCTCTGTTTCTGGCCCTGTGCTGGGCCCTGGGGATGTGAGGGCCGCAGGAGCGGCCCCTGAGTTTGGTCACCTGTGGTGCCCTGGGAGTTGGGTATAGGGCATTGGTGTGGGGGAAGGAGGGAAAGGGGGTGGCCTCCCCGATAAAGGTGGGGGACAGGAATCAGGACAGCTGCCGTTTCAATTTGTTGGGGTGTTTTTTGCAAGATCATCACACAGTTCTCCCCTACTGCCTGGGTCTGTTGGGTTCCCGCGTCGATGCTTGGCTGGGGAGGGATAGATACTCTGGTGTTTGCTTCTGGGTGTCAGGCCTGTACCCTCCCTCCCCACAAAGACCCCCTCCACCCCGAGTCTGTCAGGGAGACAGAATGGGGGTGTCCTGAGAGGGTCGGAGGACACTGTGTCATGAAGAGTGAAGATAGAGACACCTCCCCCAAGGAAGGCCTTTGTCCTCGGAGAGGAGGGGACGTCTGACTCCGGGGGAAAACCAGGTCTCGGTCACTGTTTTCTCAGTGACCCTGAGCAGAGCCATCAAGCCTCAGAGAGAACGGGGCTGTCAGTGCTCACGGCAGGCCAGAGGGGCACCCACGGACGGGTCCCCATGAACACCTCGAGAGGGAGACACAGCTTTCAGTAGACTCGGACTCTTGAGCAAGGAGGATGTTGAGGAGCTCCTGTCGCTGTCCAGCCAGGGGACAGTGACCTTGGAGCTTCCCGGAGGCGCGTGCGGGTCCGCGGTTAGAGCGTCCCCTGTGCCTTGTGCCTTCCAGCACTACTCCGATGAGCGCCACAGTCACGGGGGGCCCCCAGAGCGCCACAGCCGGGACTCCCGCGACGGCTGGGGGGGCTACGGCCCGGACAAGAGGCTGAGTGAAGGCCGGTCGCTGCCGTCTGCACCCAGGTTAGCATGGGCAGGGCGGGGGCAGGGCTGGGGGAGCAGCGCCGCTCGGTCCTCACCCGTGAGAGGTCAGCCCTGCAGCCGGGCCCCCTACTAAACCCCTGTCTCTCTGTGGCAAGTCTCCCAGAATCAGGATCTCGAGAGGAGGGGCAAGGCCGCCCCCTCAAGGATGGAGCAACCGGCTCACCCCTGAGGCTGAGGGGCCGGCCTGTCGCCTGGGCCTCTGACCCAGAAAACCTTTCTCTTTCTGATGACTTGAAGCCTTTCTTGGTGCTGTCCTGTCCCCGGTCTATAAGTGTGGACATCACCTACCCCCTAAATCCCCTCAGACACGTGTAAGCAATGCCATGTCCTCCTGGGGTCTCTGCTCCGATCCCCTGTTGGTCTGGATCCGGGCGTCTCCTCCCTGAATGCACATGACACTCACCTGTCGGGTGGTGGCCCCTCACCCCCCAGGACAGCAGGTGGAGTAGGAGCTCAGTGAGAGGAACCTGGCTGCCAGGGTGTTTTAGTACCATATCCCCATCCCCCCATTTCAGCATGCAGTCAGGGTTGGGGACACTGGGCGAGATCCTTCCAGAGGTTTCCAGGGCCACCTTGCTGATGTCACACTGTGCCTCTCGTGGCGCGACCTCCAGCTGCTCCAGCTCTGGGGGACCCATCGGCCTGTTGACTCTGCCCTGGGCTTGCCGGGGAAGTGTCCAGTGAAGAGAACTTTGCAGCCTGTGTTCTGACTGCCCGAGCCTGCCCCCTCACTGGCCTCCCCGACACACGCTGGCTGAAGGGCAGCATGCAGAGGGCACGGACCCTTTTGGCCGACCAAAGGTGCCTGTTCGTGGCTCTGTCTTTGGGGCTGGCTTACGTCCACCCCGCTGGCGGTTGCTGGTAGCAGCAGGCCCAACCTCTGCTTGCTGCTCCTGCCACACGTCTGCGCCACAGCAGTGGGTTTGGTTTGGTTGGCGTGACTAACAATGTCGAACAACTTTTCCCGTGCTTGTTGGCCGCTCGTCCATCTTTGGAGAAACGTTTGTTCTCATCCTTTGCCCACTTCTCTCTGAAGCTTCTGCCCATCTCCTTTTGAGCTGTGCCCCCCGCCCTTGTGGGGAGGGACGCTGGCGTGCGGGGGTGGCCTTCTGACGGCAGGACCTCAGGCCCATCTGGACAGTTTTGTATGTTGTTTCTCCTGGCAAAGGGGTGGACGCGACTGGGGAGAGCACAGCCAGAGGCTAGAAGACCACCAGGACCGCGCCTGGCAGGGCAGCGTGGACTCGAGCACGGCCGGCCGAGACCACGCGCGGTGGCAAGGAGGTACAGGCTGACCCCAACCGTGGACGCGTGCAGCCGCATTCTGGGGGGGTGGCCAGGAGCTCCGGGTCCTGCTGCTGCAGACAGCCAAGCTCCCGGGATTCTTCAGCTTCCCAAGCATGGAGTGTCCACAAACTCTCTTTCCTTCCAGGTGGTGAGAGAGGCCCGTCAGGCCCTGCGGGGCCGGGGCATGTGGCGAGCCGGGGCGGCATGTCGGGGTAAGGCGTGTTGTCCGAGGAGGAGAGTGCTTCGTTCCTGCTACTTCCGCCCCCTTTTGTGTGTGTTCACCTTGCCGGGTTGTGTGTTTTGGGCACATAGCGTCCTCGCCCTGCAGCCCCCGGAACGCACGGCGTGCCTACGGGGTCTCTCGCCTGGAGAAAGCCAGTGTGCCCGGGGCTGCCGCGGGCACCGAGCAGTGTGGCCGAGAAACGCGGAGCGCTTCAAGGGACCCTTCCTACTTTGTTCCTAGGCGAGGCGGCTTTGCACAGGGTGGACATTCCCAGGGCCACGTGGCGCCAGCTGACGAACTGGAAGGTGGAGGACTGGCCGGCCAGGACCGGGGCAGCAGTGTCCCCCACCCCCACCCGTACCCCCA